>NC_089839.1:232606519-232947590 GCF_035609145.1 Eleutherodactylus coqui | reverse complement strand
ACAGTAATAAACTGTCTGATTCATTCCAATTTGTTATCATTTATTCTGGGTATGACTCTATATATCTCTACCATGTTTTATGAAATTCCTTTTGGGTGCAATGCTTTCAAATTTCCACAAGTATATTATGGGCCAAGTTTTCTGGCTCAACCAATGAAGAAACACTGCCAACCTCTAGAGTGTTGAGCTACTTCTCTTCTCTACCACAGCTTTAATGGTGGTGCCCGCAACATCCATGAAGGTACATATATGCGTGTGTGTACTCCTATAGGTGTTAGTGTGCCTGTACGCATGTATAAGTCTGCGTATTTATAGTTATATGTAAAATTGTGCCTGCGTGTTCATACGGCTTTTTTCAAATTAGCGTTGTGACTTCCTTTTTCTGCTTTGTTATGGGAGCGGGAAAATGGAATTCACTGGATAAATGCATCTGTTTCTAGACAGAACCAAACAGCGCCGAATGGACCCCATAGACTATAATCAGGTCAGTACGGTTTCTGTCCAGCCTTTTCCTGGATACAGTAGTGCAGCACGCTGCCATTGGCTATAATGGGGCCCGCTTAGTTTCTGTTGGGCATTTTTCTGGATGAACTAGTGCAACATACTGCGCCATTGCATCCATGATTTGAATAGGAATCAGCGATGTAGTCCCCTAATGCTGATGTGAATGGAGCCTTAAATGTGTGCGTTTACCGTACTTGGAGTCTTACTATATAACTTTCAGGTCATATACTTGTCTTGCATCCATACGTAATATAAATGATACAGAGTTTCTGCAGTAGGATGGTCTGCATAAAATCCTCCACATTCTGCAGTACAAGCGATGTGGATGAGGTTTCTTCTAAGAGCTGCAGAAAAATATCTGGAGCGTAAATTGGCCTGTGATCAGTTTATGCTGCAGTTTTCTGTAGATTGTGCTCGGTGACTGTACCTTAATTCAGTGTTCAGAGTCTTTGTTAATACAATGCATACTTTTTCATGCAACTATGATGGTCAGCATGCAATTTTCCAGCTACACACTTTTCCAACACTTCAGAAGTATCTATGCTGGGAGGTGGCATCCTAGCCAGCCAATCAGCTTTAGTTTGTGTACATTCATCGCAGCTCCTCCTCACGGAGGATGGCAGCTATACTCTGTCTGAAGGCATTTCTGGTCATGTTGGCGGCTCCTTGTCCTGACCTGCATATTTGTTAAAAGTCTGCTGGTTGATTATTCCTTTATCTGGCGTGTTTGTCATCGATTTCCCTGTATGTTGGTTTATTATTCTTTACGGGCATCTACTTTTGCCACAGTTCCTTACCACCATCTGAAGAAAGTCAGGGTCACCCTAGGTTCCTGAAGGGGAGAGCTCTCATTCAGGTGAGTGCTCCAGTGGTAGGTGGGGGTCTTCTCTGATTTTAGAAGTTAAGGTTAATGCAGTCTCCCTATTTTGTATTTTTCCTTCTGACATTTACATTTTTGTGTTTTTTGCGCTTTTATAGTCTATATATTTGTCCTTTTAGGACACAACCATTACGTTAACAGTGGTGCTTTGAACATTACCCCTCTGAGTCAGTCAGTGCCATCAACTTATAGAAGTCAGTATAATTGGCTTCTAACTCATTGTTTTCTTTTTGCCTTCCTCTGGATCAACATTGGCATTGGGGGGGGGGGGGGGGAGGCTGAATTTGCTGGACATGTGTCTTTTTTTCGGCCTTAGATACTATGTTGCTATGTTATGTTGTAATCCACAACCTGGAAGACAACCTGTCTGTAACGGTTGTAAATGCGTTGCATTTTTGGTGACATTTTATAGGGAAAACCCAATGTTGTGGATGTAGATTGTTTTCAAATTTTGTGGTAGAAGTTAGGCCAATATCGGTCCATAGTGTGCTTGACAAAAAAAAAACACAATGAGGACAAGAAACCCCAGAGGATTTTCAAAATGCTGTTTGATGTCCGTAAAAAGCTCTAGCTAACCAATAATAAAATTGGACATTTGGGAGTTGTCAAAATGAAAAACTTTATTCATCTCTAGATTTACATTTCATAATGTTAATAAACATATGAACTTCTCGATGGACAATAAATCTCATCATGGAGATGAATGGTCAGCACAGTCCGATGTAATTAAACCAAATTATTTGACTTGAACTATTTTCTAGTTAACTCGGCCGATATGAATTAAACCATTTCGGCTACCTTCTCCTCACTGTGTTAATGGAACGACTTCAAATCCCACAGATTTATTCCCAATTAATAATTATCTTTTCGAAATCGTATTTGCTAAAAAATCCCATATAATTTAAATCCATTTAGAAAAAACAAGATTTTCCTTTAACACAACAAAAGCCATTTTATCCTAAGCTTTTGAATGATCCATTAAACTACACTCAGCTACATACAAATATTAACTGAGCAGCATTTCCTGACCTACATTTCAGACATAGCATCTGCGCCCAGCAGTTAACTCCAGACACGACTCAATATCAATGAATAATTTAGCCTGCTATATGGAGCCTTTCATAAACAAGAACACTTCATTAGGTTATTAAACGTAAGCATTTCATTTCTGCTTAACACACTATACACTTCTAGTCCAACTGCATTAAATCTAAAAGGAGAAGGACGCAAGTTTAAAGTTACTCTCTTGGGTTTTTTTTGCGTTTTTTTTTAGGACCATTAAAAAAAATTTATTAGGATATTTAGTCCTATAACAGTTTTAGGACACTTCTTCTCAGAGAGCCCGGGCTACATTCCTGAACTCGGACGTCATGACTTCTCTACACCCAACAGTCCTAGCTGCTCTACACAGAGCACTTCTTGATTCCCCCTTCCAGTCAATGCAGCCGGAGATACGGTCTTATCTTTAATTACTTCTTCTTCTAAATTGATTGCTTGAGGTTATTATTTTGCTCTTTGTTAAATCTCGTTAAATCATATTTGGTACTGTACAGTTTAAAAACCATTGCCTTATTGTACTACTTCTAGGTTTTGCCTTGTCGTCCCATTTCAACTTATTTCAGCACAAGTTTGCATTGAAGACCTGCATAGAAACCATGCAATAATGTGGTACATTGATATATACTAACACCATATGAGTTGTAGAAGAGCAAAACTTATTATGATTATGTTAGGTGCGCTTTTCTAAAAACTACAGGTACGTAACCTCACTAAATTAGCTCATCGAGTCATCACAGTGCAGACGGAACAGTCTAAATGGAAATTCAGCTCTGAGGCATTTGTACATGCTTGGACTGGACTCACATGGTTTGAAAATTCGTAAGAAACTAAAGTCTCTAAAGTTCCAGACAATCTTTGTTGCCTCGTGCATCTTTATATATTGGCATTTCATCATAAGATAATTTTAAAGGGTTCTTCCCAGAACAAAGATATTGACGACTTATCCTCAGGATAGTCACAAATATTAGATTGGTGATGATTTGCTGCTTGCAATCGTCAAGCAGCTGGCTGAAGAGGGCGCAGCGGATGGGTGTGGGCCGCAACATCTTTTCTGGCATATGACATGTTTATTTTGAACAGCAGCTCAGTTCTATTCAAGTGAATGAGATTGAGCCCCTATAGTAGGCACATCAGCTATACAGTGTACAGCTCTATAACTGGAATGGGCTGAAGCTGCCGTGGATCTCACCGAAGTTCCATAGACACTTTAATAGCTGGTCACCTGGGGTCCTGAGCGGAGACCCTCAACAATCAACTATTAATGACCAATCCTGAGAATAGGTCATAAACAGGTAAATCCCGGAAAACAACTTTAACCCCTTAACGCAAGTGTACATCCTGGCTGCGTGGCACTTAACGCACCAGGATGTAAACTTAAGTCATGTGGATGGTGCAGCCACAGAAGCCGGCCTCTCACTGCAACACTGGAGATTGTTGATAACATAGATCTCGATTGTTAACCCCCACAGCATGCAGTGATCCATGTAAATTGGGGCATGTAAATGTTCACAGAGGGAGCGCACTCCCACTATGTCGTCATTGGACCTCCACAATGTAATCGTGAAGTACTGATGGGTTGCCATGGTATCAGGAGGCCAGATAGTGGTGTCCCTGCTTACAATTGCCTAGGATTGCTATTGTACGCGATAAGGCATTCCGGTATAGAAGTCCTGCCATCCATATTATAGGAATCATAGCTGTTATAGTTTAAGTCCCCTACAGTGAAATGAAAAATGTAAAAAAAAATAAAAGTAGTAGTATATGACTGCATGAAGTTCATAACCAAGTTTGGGTTTCATCCCAGGGCTTCATCCGGATAGCCCAAAAAAGGCGTCCAGGCAGACCCTGGATAGCTCCATGAGCTATAAGAAAGACAGTGTCCAAAACTCCAAGCTTTGGTATCTGTTCGATTCCAGCATTTTGGCTGGATAGAATAGAGTAGATGGCTACACTATTATGTCTGGCAAAATGCTGGAAGTGAATGGAAAACTATTAAAATGGAGACCAAAATCTCAGTTCTACCAATAGCAACCTATGAAACTGTTCATGGATGTGTGTGCACACAGTTTTCTGTGATCTATACAGAGGCCTGGGACAGAACCCCAAGGCGGGGCTCTACATAGTATGCAAATGTCCAGCTCGAACACCATTATAATTTAAGAGTGGAAATCTGTGCCAATTAAATTTCTTACTAGATCTTTGTAACGGTTGGAGTTATTCTGTCCTAAATTCCAGTTGCCAACAGGAAAAGCTTATTGCAAAGTGTTGTATGATTTCCGGTGATAGTCAATGTAGTTGCCATGACAGCTCCCACAGGAATTCTTACCTACATTTAGAGACTTCTAATGTGCCATTATAGGCAGATTTGCAATTAAGTACTCTTTAAAAGCTGAATGACACCCAATAGGCCAACCATAACGGTGGACATATTGGCAGACGCTACTTTGTCAAAACAGATGACTAAAAGAAATAGCTTCAATATCAAAACCAGGATCTTTGGATCAGGTCAGGAGGGAGCAGAGAGATCTTACTAGATTACATCATATACTTACAAATCAAGACTGCATGGACAGATATTGTTCTAACCTTTCCAAGGCTTAAAGATTAGCATTTTCCTCCACCTGTCCAATCCTTTGGAGTACTGGATCTTGGCGGGAGAGATTGGGCTGACTTTTACTTGCAGTCCTTGATTAAAGACTTACCCGGTTATGTGTGAGACACCAAGCAGATAGTAGCAACTCTTTATAGTTTTAAATGGGAGGATCATTGCATTTGGCTGACATTCAACATTGTAGCTTTATATCCGTCCATCCCACATTGCTTAGCCCTACAGGCTTTAGAGCGGCATCTTGAGCTTTATAGGAACTATACTCCAGAGAGCAATCTATTTTTATAGCGGTCTTGAGTTTTTATTGATGCAAAACTATTTTTCATTTAATGCACAGCTCTTCTTCCAGAGACAGGGCATGACAATAAGGGGAGGGGCGAGATTCTAGCCTCATTGGGAAACCTCTTTTTATCATAATGTAGAAAAATTCTTGCATTTTCTAAGACAACATCTATGCCCCCCACCACATTAGGTTGCAGTAGAACCTGATCATATGCATTGATAGGTCTGAATTAATGAGGTATAAAAAATAAGCCCAGGAAAATAGGTTTAATATGATTAGAGGTTTTTTTTCCACCAGAGCTACAAATACAATGAATTATTGAAAAACGTTTACATTATTTACATGAGGATAGCAATTTACATCACATTTTGGATAAGATCAAGATTGTTTTCAGAAAGGCTCTGTTACAGATTTGGGAGATGTGGATCCACTGGACCAACCAACCAAGTCTAGATAGTACTGGGGTGGCTGGCAGCTGACTCCTCAGATAGAGGGACTGTAGCCAGGAAAAGGGAGACTGACCCTTGGCCAGAGAGGAAATGGAAGGCCTCTACCTACAAGCAAGGCAATCGCCCCAATAAGGGCGGCCCTGTGCTGGAACTTCAGGTCTGACTAGCCCTGATGGGGTAGCAAATGCAGGGACTGGCTGCAGACAGAGGAACACAGATACAGGAAAGGACATGGGAAAACCATAAACAGGAATGGGAATTAACAGAAAACAAATGGATACAGAGCTCAGACAGCATAAACAGAATCCAGACACAAACTCAGGCATACAGACAGAGATCAGACAGCATACACCGAACTCAGAGAGCAGGACAGAACTGAGCAACATAGACAGATCTCAAACTCAGGTATACAGACAGAATGCAGACTGCATACACAGGACACAGAGAGCGCAGCAGAACTGAGATGACACAGACCAAATACAGACAGAATTAGGTGACCAAAGAAAGCTGAGTGTCAGAATCTAGCACACACCAATTCTGAGGCCCGGAGGAAGTGCCACAGGTCACCTTAAATAGAGGAGGAACGCTTACTTAACTCCACAGGTGAGCTGGGAGCCAGAGAGCTGGTTAACCCTCTCAGTGCTGGGCAAAAGCAGACAGGAACAGCTGCTCAGAACCACATGAGAGCAACAGACACGAGTAGCGACCTTACAGGCTCTTACTATTTGCAAAATTTTAACTCCAAGCCTGTTTGTCAGTGGGGCAAATACAAGTAATACATGGTTGACGTGTGTGGGTTTTTAATTGCTGCGGCCATTCTATTAGTAAAGCGTGAAAGCTTTGCAAGTAAAACTTTTCTGACTATTGTAACAAAGAAGGTCTACAATATCTGAAACTATACAAATTGCAACACTTCTAATGTTGTCCATTTAATAACCTATTCAGATTAACTTTCAATCAACGGGGTGCACTTCTGGTCTACTGAAAGCCTGCATCAGACAACCTCTTTCATATATCAATTATACAGACAATACATACACTTCAACCCCTTCCCAGCACATTATGTGCATGGAGGCGATGTACGCTCATATTTTTTTTCCAGGGCATTGAGAAAGTGTGTTGCTGATTATAGAAAGGGGTTATTAAACAAATAAACTAAATAGATCTTTGAAGTGCGGAGTAGGTCTCCTGGTGGTTTATATACGAGACATGGGGGTTTTTACACTTCATTCTGAAGCTATTCTAAAAGGCCTGTTGTGTGGCATTCACTCATTAGTCTTAATGGATCAGGTAATGGTTTTTAATTGTAAATAAGTAATATCAGTTCACTGATCAGGTAGTCACAACTAAGAACTGATGTCCAAAACATGTTGGCATTTGTAGTGGTGGCGGCTTATTCTATGTATGATTTTTAAAATGAGTGTCTTATAAAGTGGATTTTAGGTTATAAGGTTCCTGGTGCTGGGTCTTTGCAGGTTATATTTGCCCTGGATTTATCTAGTCTTGCTCTGGGACTTCTTTGTACATAGGACCTTTGCTTCACCCAGGTGAGCGAATCTTATCTTTTGCTGTTACAAAAAATTTTAAGTAACAAGTTGGCAAAAAGAAGAAACAAAAGGTTATTTCACATAAAAAAAAAAACCAAAACAAGCCCCACTGTGCTCCTTGTGCAGCATCGCAATGTAGCCATTTACACAAATCCCATTTCAATAATGTTGCCCTCACCCTTTGTCAATTAACAAAATGCAAGGTGAATGAACAAAAAAAAAAGTAAATCAAAATCGGTATATGGTGTGACCACCCTTTGTCTTCAAAACCGCATCAATTCTTCTTGGTACACTCGCACAAAGTCGGGGATTTTGAAGGATTATAGTCAGGTGTATGATTAGGCAATTATAAAAAACTGGTCATAATAGATCATCATTTTCATATGTAGGTTGAAATACAGTCATTAGCAAACAGAAACAGCTGTGTAAGAGAATTAAAACGGAGTGAAGAACAGCCAAACTCTGCTTTAAAGGCGAGGTTGTGGAAGACAGTTTCATGTCACAGGTCTTATACCAGAGCAAGACTGAGCATAGCAAGAAGACGCAACAGCAAGGTGGAGTTTACTTGCAAGTTTGGGGATTTCATCAAAATTAATGTGGTCCTCAGTGCTAAGAAACATAGGCAGAGCAGATACTTCATAGTGTATTACCATCAAGGAAGAGTCTCCAAATTTATTCTGTAGCATGACAAAAACCCCAATGAACTACCTTTAAAAAAAAAAAAAAAAAAGGACTAAAGAGTATCCTCCTTGTGTAACATCGCAATGTTTGTTAATGCTCTGTGAAAGAAGAACAGGGGGTCCTTGAAGTGATAAGGCCCCCGCAGAGTACAGATCTCAAAATTGAGTCTGTCTGGGGTTACATCAGGAGACAGAAGGATTTAAGCATGCCTACATTCACAGAAGATCTGCGATTAGTTCTTCAAACCATTTGGAACAACTTCCTTGCCAAGTTCCTTCAAAAACTGTGTGCAAGTGTACCAAAGAATGAATGCCGTTTAAAGGGTAAGGGTGGTCACACCAAATGTTGATTTGATGTACATTTCTCTTTTGTTCAGTTTATTTTTGTCAATTAACAAAATGCAAAGTATCGCTTCTATTTTTTAAAGCATTCTAAGGACTAATGCCTAGGGCCAGATATCCGCCGCGTTTTACGCAACGAAAATCTGCGGCGTTACCCGGGAGCTATTGGGTTCTATTAAACCTAATAGCTAAACATCCACGCTGCGGAATTCCATCGCGGAAGTTCGCAGCGTGAAACAAACCGCGGCATGTCCTAATTGCTGCGGGAATACACGCGTCTGGCTTCCATCGTCGTCGATAGAAGCCAGCTGTCACACTATACTTCTGCTGTAGCACAGCGAAATTATTGCGTGAAAACGCGTCCCCGCTCACCGCCGGCTGTATCATCCCGCATAGCCGACGCGTCACGTGCCGTACTGCGCTTGCGCGCCGGCTTGAGGGACGGGTGCAGCGCGGCGGATCCGGGAGGTGAGTATGAGGGATTTGGGGGGTGCTGTGGCAGACTCCGCTGCGATATTCTGTTAGTGGAGTCCGCCACGGCCGTAGCATTTTTTCCACACCTGCCTAAAACTTTTGCACAGTAATGTATATATCTGAAACATAAAGGCTGAAAATAAGATCAGATAGAGCTTAAACAATTCTGAAAGTCTGGAACCATACTTGCCTACTGTGGATTAATCACTGAAGGATGCAGCCTTTTCATCCTCCTCCCTCCCCTTCATTTTTGGTTTCTCCTCCCATCTTTCAGAAAAATCATAACTTATCTTCTCATTGACGTAGCTGCCCAAGAGCTTGGTCTTTGCAGAATGAGTTGTATTTTTCAACGGTACTATTTAATGCACAGAGTTTTTTTTTAAATTTCTAAGTGGAGTGAATGGCAAAAAAAAAAAAAAAAAATTCCATAATTTTGCAAACTTTACGGGCGTATTTTTTTTACATAGTTGAAACTGATAAAAATGAGAAGATGAGTTTATTATGTGAATCAGAATGATCACAACACCAAATTTGTATATTTTGCTCTACAGTTTGCAAACAAAATCTATTTATTTTTTCTGGCAACGTTCACCGTCAGGACAAATAATGCATTATTTTGTTAGATCAGATTTTTATGGTCATGGCAATACCAAATATGTTTTTAATTTGTAAATATGGGAAAGCATTATTTTTATGTTTTTTTAAACTTAATATCCCCTTCCCTCTGCAGCCCTTTGTGGCCTTTCTAACCAGGCCCCAGTTTTCATATCTGACATGGGTCACTTTAAGTGGTAATAATTTTGGAATGCTTTTACTTATGCAAATGATTGAGACAATTTTTTGAGACACATTGTATTACGTATTGGAGGAGAGAGGAGAGGGGGCGATACCTATCGATCCCGCCTCTGTTCCAGATTACTCACAGATTGACTATTCCGAACGCACTTGCCGCTGCCAACAGTCATGGCAAAACCTCGATTGATCACTCTAGCAGTATTGCAAGCGTGGAGTTTCTGGAATACAGGCTGATTTGTACCCAGCTTTCCCGGGCTTCTGCACGCATGCAAAGCGAAAACTCAAGTCACCACTTACCCGTTATAGCGCACTACAAAGCTCTACAATGCCCACACAAATACATGCTGCCACCACCTGTTTGTTAAAGGTAAACTGGAACCCAGACTTATGAACACAATCTTTAGAGTTTATGAGTGGTTTTAAAACGGACAAGGCTTAACTGATAAATTGTAGATTTATTCTAGGAAAGATCTATCAGTGCAAATACAGATGTACAAAAGATATACATAAAAGTATGTTACATGGGAGTATAAGGAAATACCAGATTAATACACAACAAGATAGTATTTTAATAAACAGTTAACAGAAAGTTACCAGATTTGGATATCAGTCCAATGTTCTGATTGGCGGAGACCCCGATACAAAGGGACAGTCCATATGCCGCAGCATCTCTCTGTAAATTGACAATTTGGATAAAGAACCCACTCAGTTTTAAGGCCTCCATAGAACCACACCCAGTCGGCCTTCTCCTGATGTTATCAGGCGGGTTGAGTAAATACGGGGAAAATCTACAGGAAACACAGATTTAATATTTCAGCCATATTTCCCTGGGAGGCGCTCCAATGAGGAAGATATGACCGTCGTGTTTAATATCAGGAATTTACCAATCCATAGATACTAAGCATGATTCATATATTGGGCCCAGGTACGAAGATACGCTTTTCAGAGTGTTCTGGGCCTCAATGCATGTGGATTAGAGATGAGCGAGCGTACTCAGAAAAGCACTACTCGCTCGAGTAATTTGCTTTATCCGAGTATCGCTGTGCTCGTCCCTGAAGATTCGGGTGCCGCTGCGGCTGACAGGTGAGTCGCAGCGGGGAGCAGGGGAGAGCGGGCGGGAGAGAGGGAGAGAAAGATCTCCCCTCCGTTCCTCCCCGCTCTCCCCTGCAGCTCCCCGCTCCGTGCCGGCACCCGAATCTTCAGGAACGAGCACAGCGATAGTGCTTTTCCGAGTACACTCGCTCATCTCTAATGTGGATGCATTTTATTCAGCTGGGCCGCCTGATTATAAAAATATTTTTCATATCGGGCTAGGCCCTTCAGATGACCCAGTAACCATTATTAAAAGATTTTCTTAATAAAAATCTTGTCACCGACTTGTCTTTGTGAACCAGCCTAAGTGACACAATATCTTGGTTGGGGTGGGGGGGGGGGGGGTTGTTATTTTGTACTTCCATGTTAATCGCTAGTTTTATTGCCAGTGGAACAGGATTCCCAGGTCTCTTGTACATCAAAAGACCTGGCAGATGCAGGGGAAGGGAATAAGATTAAAACATGAAACTCATCATTCCCAGCGGCAGATTGCTATGTTGGGGAATGCTTTATCAATATCTCTATATCACACACTCTATGCATTTTGTTTTTCACTTTTTATTAAAATATTTCCTAAATTTACAGAAAATTGCCAAAAAATTTTTTTTGAAATTTTCAGACTTTGAATATTGTTGCTTGTAGGATCATGCCATGAAAAAATAGATTAAAAAACCCAACATTTGTTATGTGCACGCTATATGTTGATAACATTTTGAAAGCGTCCTTTTATTTATTTTGGACATCCAAAAGCATGCAATTGTGGCAATTTTGCTGAAAACATCCAAAATCTATTTAAGAGACCAATTCAGTTCGGAGATTACTTTGAGGGGGCCTAAATATTAGAAACCCTTATAAAATCACTTCATTTTAAAAAGTGCACCAAAACATTTTCAAAATGGAAATGACAAACTTTAGGTGTTTCATAGGAACCCAATCCCCCACGTGGCTGTACTGTGTAACATGACTCAAACACAGGCCTCAAATTAGCGGAATCAGACTCGGCGCCCCCTATGCTCACCTCTCTGGATCCGCTGCGAGTGTCTCGTTCGGCGCGCATGTGCAGTGCAGTGCTCACAGCGGACGTATCGCGGGATGGTTGGCTTCTATTGACTGTAATGGAAGCCGTCTGCTCAATTTTCCGCACAGAATAGAACATGCTGCAATTCTCCCCTCCGATCGGAAAATTGCAGTTGATTTCCACTCGTGGGCAGGGGAGAATCGTTTACCACAGCATGCCTATGGTCGGACATTGCTGCAGAATTCGCGGTGGGTGTCTGGCCACGAATTCCGCAGCAATAATCCATCCGTGGGCATTCGTCCTTAAAATGGGACAATTTTTCATCGCTATATTCATAGAACAATTATTTTTTATTTTTCCATATGTGACTGTATGGGAGGCCTGGAGAAAAAAAAACAACATTTTTCATAGTATTCAGAGTCATAAATTTTTTATTCTTTCCCACCTATGAAGCTGCATGAGGTTTTTTAATTATACCATTTGGGGGGGCATACAACTTTTGAAGCACTCTTCATTTTATTTCTGTGAGTCAGGATGATCAAAAACAGTGATTTTGGAGTGGTTGTTTTTTTATCTTTGTTTTTGATGGTGTTCACTATATGGGATTAGGGACATAATTTTATAGTACCAGTCATTATGAAGGAGTCGATACCAAATGTGGTTTTTTTTGCTTTAAATTTGCATTTTTCCAATAAAAATAACATTTTATTGGGAAAAAATTGAGATTTTCTGATTTTTCCCGGAGAGAGGTTTACAACTGAAAATATTTATAATTTTTTAAATATCACATCTGTTTGAAGATGCGATCCATTGATCTCTTTGACAATGCACTTCACTATTTATGCAGTACAGTGTATTACCCGGTCATTGTCAAAGATGAACACTGATCCTCACAGGCCACCGTACATGGCAAACCCTGAGGCATATATTTATTTTCAGCCCCACTTCTGCACTATTCAGCAAATCCAGCAACCTGATTGGTTGTTTGTGTTGTCTGTTTCAGAATTCCAGCAACCTGATTGGTGAATAGTGCTGAAGTGGGTCTGAAAATAAATCTATGCAACCCGGAGACCATGTTTTCAGCACAGGTTGCCATGGATACCATTGGCACCATGTGATCTCATTGCAGTGTTGAGTGGTAGAAGGAGGGAGAACTCTCCCTCTTTAAACCCTTTAGATGGTGCAGTCTGCATTGACAGTACCATCTAAAGGGTTAAGTCGGTAGGATCGAGCTTTAAGTGCCATCTGGGGCATTAACTTAAAGGGGTTGTCCCGTGAAATCAAGTGGGGTTATACACTTCTGTATGGCCATATTAATGCACTTTGTAATATACATCGTGCATTAAATATGAGCCATACAGAAGTTATTCACTTACCCACTCCGTTGCTGGCGTCCCCGTCTCCATGGCTCCGACTAATTTCTGCATCTTCTGGCTTCTTTAGACGCGCTTGCGCTGTCTGGTCTTCTGCTCTGTTGAATGGGGCCGCTCCGGCGTGCTCGCGCCGGAGAGCTGGTCTGCGCATAGTCATCGTAGCTCCGCCTCCGTCACGTGGTGCCGATCAGCCAATTAGGTGGCTGTAATCAGCAGTGGAACGCAAGACTTGAGAAGATAATCCACGGTGCACCATGGGAGAAGACCCGCGGTGCATCCTTCGGAAAGGACCGGCGGCCATCTTTAAAAGAAGAAACTGCCCGAATGGGGAAGCAGGTAAGCGATTTTTTTTTTAAATAACAAAGGGATTGTTTTTAACGGGGCACAATGTGGGGGCATGTAGAAAAAATTTTTTTTGATTTTGCCGCGGGACAACCCCTTTAACTGCATTCCTACAGTCCCCTAAAGGGACTTGAACTTGTGATTATTTGATTGCTCATACAGTATGATACAATACCATAATATTCCATTATACAGCATTCCGACAGGCAGTCTATCCAGAGGACGTAACTCTACATCCTTTTGGATGAAGGGAGGGGTCCTAGGCGATTCGCACAACTTGGGTCCTCACCCCTATAGTTTTTTTTATTAATATATCACACCTTACAGTACTGAGATCACTGGTTTTATTTTAGTTGTTTAGAGCCTAGGACAACAGGCCTGCTAAGACTTAAAGGAGTTTTGGGAAAGACATAAAATATACCATGCAGTGCTTACCTGTTAAATGTCACATTTTAGGCTGGGAAGCAAGTACATAGCACTGTCGCATCCTTATCCTGTTTACCTTTGTAACAGATAGAGCATCAAAACTAACCTCAGTTCATATATAGAGCCCCAGAACAGAGTTCATAACATAAACAAAACACCAGAACCAACCAAGGATGGCAGATTTTGATACATAGTCTCATTGAAGCCAAGCCAAACCATACAAGACCAGCCAATGCCACCATGCAAGGTATGGAGCCATCTGCTTTTGGCAGAAAGACAGCTCCATGCAACACAGTGACTGGCCAAATGAAATGGGTAATCAGTCACCAATGGTCCTGAGTTGCGGACCCCAGGGAATCTGCTATTGATGACTTATCCATCAATAGCCAGAAGTAGAACAACCTCATTAAAATTGGAGTGCTTATCCACATGCTATCAATATTTGATCTGTGGGGATCCAACTCCCAGAACACAAACAGGTGAGTAAAAGGAAGGAGAGTCACATTCCCTTCATTGTACACAGGCATAGCGTAAGGGGGCATTCCCACGAACGTATATCGGCTCGGTTTTCACGCTGAGCCGATATACGTCGTCCTCATCTGCAAGGGGGGGGGGGATGGAAGAGCCAGGAGCAGGAACTGAGCTCCCGCCCCCTCTCTGCCTCCTCTCCGCCCCTCTGCACTATTTGCAATGGGGAGAGGTGGAACGGGGGCGGGGCTAATTCTCGGAACTTAGCCCTGCCCCACCTCCTTTCATTGCAAATAGTGCAGAGGGGTGGAGAGGAGGCAGAGAGGGGGCGGGAGCTCAGTTCCTGCTCCTGGCTCTTCCATCCTCCCCCCCTGCAGATGAGGACGACGTATATCGGTTCGGCGTGAAAACCGAGCCAATATACGTTCCTGGGAATGCAGCCTAATACTTATAGACTGTAGAACCAAGCACAGGCATTAGTGTCTCTTTTTGAGCAGAACCCAGTTGTATTTTGCAGATTTATAAGGGTCCAATTACAGGGATTTCTGCTAATCAAGAATTAACATTAACGTCTCAGAGAAACCCTTAAATGCTACAACTAGTTGCCGATTACTAAAAGGCGTTGTCTCATGTCAACACAACCATTCCTTAATTTTGTGCTAGGGCATATGAAAGTTGTTTGGAAGGGTAGGAGGTGTTACCTGCTTGAAACCTAAGTTATGAATAATAGTGGAAAGCTATTAAACTGCAATTCTTACTCTGGACAAGCATTTGATTGTCTACATGCAATACCACAATTGCCAAAAGTCCATCGTCTACTGCCAGGCCATCAGTTACAACCGGATCTGCTCCAACCCAACAGACAGAGAGGAACATTTTAAAATCAGGGTTAACATCCCACCTCAATTGATGACCAAATCACCACAGCAACCAGGATACCCAGAAATCAACTACTCCAATACAAGGAGAAAAAAAAAAAAAAAATGTGTGCCTTTAGTAGTGACCTACAATTCACAGCTAGAAGTACTAAGGAAAACCGCAAAGAAACTCCATCATACCCTACACAAGGATGACGGTATGAAAACCATATTCTCTGACCCTTCCCTTCTATGTTACAGGCAACCTCCAAGTCTGAGGAACTTTATAATCAGGAGTGCATTGCCCTCTGACACACAAAAAGGAACTTATCCCTGTAAGGTAAGGAGCTGCAATACCTGCTAACATATACTGACTGCGGACAGGATACGGATCCCCAACACACAGCAGGACTATAAGATCCCGTGGACATTCACATGTTCCACGTCCAATGTTGTATACCTGTTCCGCTGCAGTGAATGTCCTGGTGGAGAGCTTTATATTAGGGAAACAGGACAAAAACTTGGAGCCAGGATGAAATCTCATCGCCACACATTCAGGCTGCATTCCCACAAACGTATATCGGCTCGGTTTTCACGCCGAGCCGATATATGTCGTCCTCATGTGCGGGGGGGGGGGGATGGAAGAGCCAGGAGCAGGAACTGAGCTCCCGCCCCCTCTCTGCCTCCTCTTCTCTTCGCCCCTCTGCACTATTTGCAATGAAAGGAGCCAGGACAGGGGCGGGGCTAAGTCACGAGAATTAGCCTCGCCCCCGTTCCGCCTCTTCCCATTGCAAATAGCGCAGAGGGGCGAAGAGGAGGCAGAGAGGGGGCGGGAGCTCAGTTCCTGCTCCTGGCTCTTCCATCCTCCCCCCCCCCTGCACACGAGGACAACGTATATCGGCTCAGCATGAAAACCGAGCCGATATACGTTCGTGGGAATGCACCCTTAGAGAGGGAAAGGCTGAATGTGGCAAAACATTTTTGTGGTCATGGACACAACATAGAGCAGATGAGAGTTATCATGCTGAAGGGCAACTTCAAGTTACAGCGTCACAGAAGAATTTGGGAGTATAAATTTATGGCCATTTTTTGATACCCTCAAGAATGGAATGAACCTCGGAGTGGGATTCTTCCATCAGTGAAGAATATGAAGGGTCTGAAGGAAGTCAAGAGGGGAATCCTTAAGGATAGCACCCAGGGTGTATATGGAGACACCTGGGGGATGAGTGGGTCTGGGGATGGCATAGTCTCTCTCCAAGGAGAGCACCCAAAAGGGGTGCTATTCTCAATCATTGTTTTACAAACTTGGTAAAAACTCATACTTTGATTTAAAGGAATGCTGCCCTCCAATAGATGGCATTGCAGAGGCATTGGTTCTATCTTCCTTGTTTGCAGGTCTGAAGGAGAGATTTTACATTCGTTTCACATTCTTTGTTACTGGACTGATTTACTGTTATGGTCAGCCCTCCCTGCTATTGATCCCAATAGGTCTGTGCCCTCTTACCCTCCGTTTCTGGTATGTATTTAGTGTAAATTAAGTTCACCATGTTCGTGCCCTCCCTTGTGATCATATGTATTTATTAAATACATCGCTAGATTTATTCCATTGTGCCTGAGGAAGGACCCCTGTGAGGTCAGATTGCTCACTATAACATCATGTGTTTTTGTTAGCCATTAAAAGGTATCATATCTACAAGATTACTTGATTTCTCTTACTGAGAAGAATCACATAAAATGCAGACACACTGCAGTAAAAGAATAAGTATTTAACATAGCTGTGATTAGGGCTCTTTCACACAGGTGGAATCATTCCACCGGGACGCTGTGAAACTCTGCATCAAAAGCCACAGGGCTAACTACAAATTTTTATGTGGAATTACAGGCTGATTTAAGGCAATTTTATATTCTCATCAAAATCCGTACAGAGCCATGCGTATTTTAATACAGAGTTTACCGCAATTTGAGGCGCCGAATGTGCCGAATTCCGCTAGTGTGAAAAGGTCCCTTAGTGTGCAAAGCAATATTCAAATGCCTTCTATAAGTTGTCTTGTATATGTAGCACAGTAATTTTCCTAATTTACTACTCAGAGTCCCAGCCAGTATTCACCTTGTAAATTTAGTCAAACAGATACTATGGCCAATAACCATAAAACCAAATATTTCTCTTCGACAACAATGGTACTCAAATTAGTCGTCTGATGTTACAGTCCATTTGTGTTAAGGAACAATGAATTGTGCATTTCAGACACATTGGTTGGAGCAGCAGCATTGTATTTGGCTGCAGTTTGCTTGATTGTGTACTCTTCAGGCACCCTCCTCTGACCCCCTTCGTCAACTAGTTAACATACAAAGGATGCCCTCTTGCTAGATGTTTTTCCTTGATTACAGCATTATCTGTGTTCTCTCAATATTATATTTCCACAATTTTATTTCTAGCCCCCTAAAATACCAGAAACCTTGTGAAATGAAGTCCAAAGTAGTCTTGATTTTCCATGTTAAAGCTTGGACTATGTTAGCGCTATATAAGCAATGGGAAAATAAAATTAGATAAGCCTAACATCCTAGTAGTAGCCAGGAAAAAAGCAAGTGGTGAAACAGTAGAAAACCAATAGCTTGAACTGCTATTGAGTTTGCCTGAGCTGACACAATAGTGTCCAGTGGGTGCAGGACAACAAGGCCCAGCCACAACTGGAAAATTGACTTTTTGCAGAGGACAACCTCACTTGTGCATTATTTACTGTTGAAGGTTTATGACGTTTTAGGTTATTTCCCCGACCTTATTCATCTAATGAGCTTATTGAAATTACACAGGTACTTGCCCTGTTTAAATTAGAGGATGTGTTTCACTATCCTCATTCCTCATCACTGTATATATCCAAAGTTTGACATTCCCACCCCAGACATCCAGCAAATGACATCTCCAAAGTCAGTTATAAATAGGGCCAATTGTTTGCCACCTGGATAGATTTCTCATGTGTAAATTCACAAATGATTATTACATTGAATTGATAGTATGCTGCTGTAGTTAATTACTTCATTGGAAGATGACTAGAATAGAAATACGTTAGGACCAGCATTTGAAAAGCTCCTGCTGTTTTGTCAAATCCTGTCTTGAAGGTTGTGGCTAGAGTAGTTGCTATGCAACTGTCTCATACCCTAATTGTTTGGAGTGGGTTAGCAGACCACATTGCCACAGCTGAGCTAATTTGGAGAAGAATTCCCAATTAGCATCTTTTAAACTATTCCTGGCTTCTGTAATGTATTGCTGGTTATAGTGCAAGTAATATGCATTTAAATCCAGTATTCCTTGTATGTTTCTAGAATTGCATGCCTAGTGTAGCCTGGACTGTCTTGTTGGGGTAGTTTTGTTCCTGTGGTTACTTATAGCCCAGTACTTTCTTCTTAGCCTTGTAATTTGTTGATTTCTTTTTTCAGGTTTGTCTTGCTTCTTAGTTTTGATCAGGTTGTTTCTCTTGTTTTAGGAACTTCATTTCCTCTCATTGTTGGACAGGGTCAGTGTTTTATGGTATTATGCAGATAGGTTAAGGAAAGACAGTGTAATCTAGTGTTAGAGTCAGTTAATTATCTGTTCACCATCACCCATCTGCTCTACTTTCTGACTACCGTCATCTGATTACTATCAGCTTCCTGTTCCCTCCATCCATTGGCGAGTTCCTGTACTTACATTTTTCTTTTGCTACCTACATGTGTTGATACATGCTTCATATTATTGCTCATTTAACTGCCTAGTTGTTACCCCCAAAACTTACAGTAGGGCCAAATTATGTATCCGGATACTGTAGACAGATAGCACCCAGGAAAAGCAACTGCTATAGGTGAGGGCCAGTTTTATCACGTTCTATTGTAATACTACCAGCTGAGCATGTTACATAGAACATCAAAGTGCTATTTTAGCCACACAACAGTCTACACATTTACTTTAGGCAATAAACATCACACAAATGATCACATGTTCACAAAAACAGATTATAGTTCCACTTTTTGACATCCTCAACTCCTTCCAGTTTCCTTTGTCTTTTATTCAGAATGAAGACAGTGCCTTGAGAATTTGATAACTGATAAAAGATTTTGTAGATGGACTGTAAATTGTCAAGAATGTTAAAAAAAAACAAACAATCAACTATTCTACACAGCAAGAACATAGAAGACATGCAACAAACATTAGAAGATACGCCGGAGTCCTGCATATGTCACAGCTACGCATGGAGCCACAACTGAGGAACACCAAGTCCTTGCAGCCCTGTACTATGCAGTAGTAGGTAATTTATGTGTTATGACTGTGTATTACATTGTATTAGGGAGGTATTCTCTCCCATAAAAAAACACTGCATGTGATGTTCAATTAGAACTCCATATAACTTAGATGTTGCACTGAGCCAAAATATGGTCATGTGCTTCAAGCCTCAGAGAACATTCTTGTTTTATTAGCAAATATGCAGTTGCAAGAAAAGGTAAGTGAACCCTTTGAAACTATATGGATAAATACACTGATTGCTAATATATTGTAAAAAATGGTTGAATGTTATCCAAGTCACAATTCTAGACAAACACATTCTAACTAAACAGCTTCATATCTTTTACGGAGCACGTTAAACATTCACAATGAAGAGAGAAAAAAATGTGTTAATGACTTCTTCAAGTGCTAATTGACAAAAGGTATTTCAATTAAGGTAGTGAGATTGGAAGTGTGGGTTTAACAGGTGCTTTGCTCATTAATTAAAGGCATACAAAGCCTGCTTATTGACTATTAAACATTACATAAATACCTGGATAAGAACGTGACAGATGACCTTCCTTTAAAGCTGATAAATCTAAAAGTGATGCACCAAGGCTGCAGTGATCGTATTACTGCATATACATTAAATGGCACAGAACTTGGGACAACAGAATAAGAGGAGTTCAGTATTCCAGTTACAAATAGGCTTAACAGCAATATTCAATGTCAAGCAACTGCAAATAAGATTTTGGGGGTTTAGGAAAAAAACAAAAACATGATTTGGACTACAATACCACATTGTCCCAATAGAGTGCAAGTAAAAATACATTTCCCCTCAAATCCCTGGAGGTAATGTCATAGGTGGCTGTTTATACCAGACGCCCCATGGAACACAACCTAAAATGCCCAACTGATGATATTGTGGTTTCGGTATAGCTCATTCAATTGATGAGTGCTGCCATTAGGCTAATTTCACTCTGGCGAGCGCTATATGGGGCCACAAATCCTACACACTTATTGCGCTCCCCATCAAGTGAACTCCCCGTGGAGGTGAGGTATTGTCATGTCAAAAATGCCTCGCATCAGTTTGGGGAAGAAGCGATCCTCCGCCGTGGCAGAGGATCGCAGAGTTTCTCCCATTGCTTCCAATGGAAGACCTCCACTGAAAACAATGGGCGGTGCAATGTAAGAGCACGCATGCACAAGATAGAACATGCCATGATTTGTTTCCTCCATAGCATCGCGGTGCCATTCAGGCATCGCTCATGTGTATGAGCCCATTCAAAAGAACGGGGTCATATTTGTGCATCTAGCAACGCAAAAATCTCACACGACTTTTTGGTCTTTGTGAAGGCAGCCTTCATGCATAGCATGTTCACAGACGGTTGTTGACATAATCTACTATAAATAATGAGGCACAAGGAGAGAGGCTGCTGCAAATTAGTTTACAGTCTTTATGAGAGATGGTTTTGGAAGAATAAGGGAGATTGATCAAACAGGAGCTGAAGAAAAGTGAAGCCGTTGCTCATAGCAGGCAGATTTCACTTTTTTTCAGAAGCGCCTTTGAAAAGGAAAGAAGGAATCCGATAGGTTGCTATGAACAGCCACTCCACTTTCCCATGAGTTTTAATAATTCAAATTCAAAGAATTTCAAGCATAACAAGGCGGAATATTATAAGGAAGCCTCAGGGTACGTTCAGACGTCAGAGACATTTCTGCTATCAAAAATCCGTTCACTACAACTGAATGGGGTTCTTTCTGCCGCGTGTATGGATGTTTACAAACCCCATTCAGACGTATAGAGCGGCAAAAAAATGCCACTCTTAAGCCCAGTGTAAAGCACTACTAAGTCAAGCCGCCCATAGGGATGCATTAGCAACCGCAAAACAATTTTAAGCATGCGCATGTGATTTTTTTTCCCCGGCATATGAATCGCACGAAAGGAAAAAAATTGCAGCTTGTCCCATTTTTCTGTGGATCCCATTGAAGTCAATTGAAGCAGTCTGAGCCGTGGCACAGCTACTGTGGATGTACTGCGGATCTGCAGGAGATTTACAAAAAAAAAAAAAGAGCACTGCGCATGCGTCCGGCACTCCAGGACGCATTGGCCGTGCCGAAGAAGGAAGATCCGTCCGGCACGCAGGAAACCAGCACTGGATCTGGACAGGTCTCTTCCTGTCCATGTCTGCAGGCACGACTGGATTCCGCTGTGAGGCTCAGCAGTGAAATTCATCTGTGCAAGTGAACATTGGGCCTTACTCTACTCCTACACATGGCAGTATCTGGAAGCCAAGCATAGAGTGGAACAAAAAAACTGAAAAGTATAATGGAAAGATTTGTACCTCTTCTGATTTTCTTGTCCCCACTCCTGGTTTTGGCTTACAATTAGCAGGAGACAAGCTCAAAAGCATTAACAGTCAGGCCTCGTTCACACGGGCAACATGGCATCGCTGCGAGAAAATTGCAGTGATTCGCATCACTGGTCCGTGCGATATCGGTGCTATTTCTTGCAATGATACCGCGACTTTGGCTGGGGATTCAAAAATACCCGCCTGCTGAAAGCGCTGGCTGTGATTGGCTGATGCTTAGCCAATCACAGCCAGCATTTGATGAATGGCTGTGATTGGTTCAATTACTGCCATTCATCGAGCGCTGGTTGTGACTGGCTGATGCTTAGCCAATCACAGCCAGGGCTTCCAGAAGGCGGGGATTTTTGAATCCCCGGCCAGAAGAGGAGAAGATCACTGCTGTGGGACCCGGGGAGAAGATGCCGCCAGGCTGACAGAGTGGGACAGTTGATGTATGTGTGGTTTTTGTTTTTTATTCTGCAGCCAGGGCTTAAATTTTAGCTTTGACAGTAGAATTTCCTACTGTCAAAGTTGCATTGCACCGCACGAAAATCGTGTTTTCGTGTGATGCGATGCAACAGGGAGGAAGACTCCATAGAGAAACATGGAATACAAAGCCTCACAAGTCGTGTGCATATAGCGGGACCTGTGAGGTTTTTGTGTCGTTTTGTAGCATGCTAGCAAACATCGCATGCGTGAAGGAACCCATAGGAAAGCATGGGCTTCTCATACATGCGATTTGTAGCATTGTAGCAACGCTACATAATCGCCCATGTGAACGAGGCCTCAGCCTCATCCCTATAGCTATAATATAAGGCTACTGTGCATTATACAAGGATCTAGCCAGAAGATATCAGACGTCAGTATAGGCAGAGTGGGCATAGTTTCCTCACTTTGAACATGCATTCATGAACCAACACAGCAGGCAATAAATGCAGTACAGTCCTATTTACACAAAACAATGTAAGCCTCGATACGAGCAACACATTATTGTGTTGGTATAGTACATTCTGCATGCTGGTTTTGAGCACGGAATATGCTGTACCAATTTCCCATAGGCGGCCATGTTGCCACTCACACGGATTGCAAGAAAAATGTGTGCAAAAAAAATAAATAAAATCAATTGCACCATGTTCCATTTTGTGCATACATGCCAAGATAGTACATAGCGAAGGGTGGCATGCCATCAATTATGGTAGTCTGAGTCCGGCCTAATGATCCAAACATTTCTGATCAACTGAAACAATTACCCAGTGGACAAAACCATCAGAATAAGTTTATTGCTTAGTGATAATAGACTGGTCGTTTCTGCATTACCCTCATCTTTGTAGGTATATCGCTGCCCCCTAATTTTCATCCCTAACTATATTTCTAGCATGAGTAAATTTCTGTATAAGATTGGCCCCCATATGTAACTGTAATGCTATAGAGGTCCATTTTATGCTTGTATCGATATTGTACATCGGGAAGAATTAATCTGTGGTTAATAGAAATTAAATATAAGACAGATGTTCCTGGTACTTGCACCATATTTATCAAACATTCTCATGTTTAATATATTTTGTCTGCCGGCACGATGTTTTGGTCGCCCATATCATACCCAATAATGAGTGGCTGTATTATTTTAGGTGTCACATAGAATGGAAACCCCTATTTGCTTACCAGTACGACTAAACCTAATGGATAGGCAGTCATACTCCGGTACATTTGCCCTTGCATCAAAGGGTGATGAGATGACTCCTATATCGTACTGCATTATGTTGACACATTGCGGTAATGTTGCAATTTTTTTTTCCAGTCATTTTCAAAATCACAGCTTAAATACTGCCGTACCGCAATGTGTGAACACAGTCCTATAGTAACTCTTCATCACTTTACGTATTGCTTGTAAAAGCACATTATGGTAAATTCTAACACTTGCAAATAGATGTGGTGGTCACCGACTGAGTGTACATCGCATTGACAGCCAGCAGAGACTGTGGTCGGTAATCAACCCTTACAGAATAAGACTTCATTACTGTTCACCTCCTGCCCTGTTGTACTGTGGTCAAGACAATTCATCTCGCAAATGCCAATGTGTTTATAACTAGAAGTCATGTGCCAGGCTATAGGAAAAACATCCATGGACGGTCGTCCGCACTCACTTCCACAATGCAGCTTAATATTTTCTAAACACAAGTCTGCTATTGTCGTGCTCACGAGAACAATTTATTGGGCTACAGGAAATTCTCATTATTCATAAACATTTCATTAGTAGTCAGGCTGCAAAACAGGAAGCCTAGGTTTTATCATGAAAAAGGGGAAATGGGAAGTTATAGATCTACTCCTGGCAATAAGACAGTTAACTCATCGGATGGCTAAAACACACCCACAATGTGAAATTATATGACCAATTCACTCGAGTAGGCACAAAGTTCAGCAGTCATAACAGGAGGGTAAAAGGTGGGGGGTGCAGAGATACCAAAGTGAAAACAGAACTTTACACACTATAAAGCCAGAAGAAAATTCTAGACTAACCAATACATGCATGCTAAGAAGCAATAGCAGTGGGGTAAAATGAAATTCCCATATACAGATAACTTAGAGTCAATGTAACCAGTAGGAGGATAAAACAGATAAACATGTTGACAGTAGAATTATTCTATAGCAGAATCACAACAGTTTAGTTACAATATATATATATGTAGCAATAAATATGGATGCTTATAAACAAGCAGTCTGCTATAAATAGAGCCAAGCAGGGATATGCAAGAAACCCAATCTCCCGTCTGACAGCAGACTGCAGGCCTTTTAGCTCTTCTAACCTACATAGAAATAAACAGGATACAATTGAAATCACAGCAGGAATTATTTTTGTCTCCCCATTGACAGAGACTTCAGATCTGACTCCCTACCTTTCAGCGATGCTGCTGCGTTAAACGATTTAGTGCTTTTTTTTTTTGGACTCCGGAGCGCAAAAAAAAAAAAAAAGGAAGCAATGACGTTGGGATGAATAGACGTTTAGGGTGAACACAGCTGAACAGAAGTGTAAAAGCTCCTTTTTG
Source organism: Eleutherodactylus coqui (assembly GCF_035609145.1). Taxonomy (NCBI): domain Eukaryota; kingdom Metazoa; phylum Chordata; class Amphibia; order Anura; family Eleutherodactylidae; genus Eleutherodactylus; species Eleutherodactylus coqui. The sequence continues at coordinate 232,922,764 of NC_089839.1, read as the reverse complement.
CAGGCGCTCAGCAGGAAAAGAGAAGAGAGAAAAAAAAAAGAACAGGAGAGAGGAAAATAGGGAGGGGATGGGAGGGGTGAGAGACAGCTACTCATATAGACAGCCGGTCTAGCAGGCCTTCATAATGCTCAGGCACAAAACACAGCTGTGGCTATAAGCAGAACTGCTCCTTATCCTTGCCTGCTGGCTACTACATTGTCCTTGGAGCCTTTCATTGTAATTGCTACAATGTCTGCACACATTGATGTCCAATTACCTGTACAATGTTGCTCTGGTTAGAAATGCAGGAGGGAAAAGCTTCTGGAATGGAAAGTGTTACAGTGAAAGGCGCCGTGGATGCTAAAGATCACTGAGCGCATCTGTTTCGTGAGCCTAATATAATGCCAGTTTACTGACACAGGTCTTCACTGACATAATGCTGAACGAACAAGACAATGCTTTACGTCTTTGCAGAATTAGGATGTTCCTTTATGACCCCAGTATCTGATCTGCTGGATCGCACTATGATGGCCAACATTCTAAAAATCATTTACAATGACATCTTCTTTCGAGCAAGAGTAACCAAGCCTATAATGTATATTGCTACTATGTATCACTAACCAGCTGCTTCCAGTATGCCAGGTTCATGCAGGAACACCGTGTGGACTTGGGAAATCTACCAACTATTGCACCAAAAACAAAGCTAGAATTGGGCATTATGTTGTATTTTTCTGCACAAAAGTGTCCCTTTGTTCACATCATGTGTAAGACTTCATTCCTACATCCATATTCATACTTTGCATCATTATGAGGAGTGGGTTAAAACACACAAAGGAGGAAATAAATAAAATCTTGTTATTTGTATAGCGCCACGTTATTCTGCAGCACTTTTAAGTAATTTATTTATTACCCCCACCAAGTGTGGTACTCATTTTACCGACCTCAGAAGGATGGAAGGCTGGGTCAACCTTGAGCCGGCTACCTGAACCAAGCGGGGATTGAACTCGCAACCTTCAGGTCATGAGTAGAGATGAGCGAGCATACTCGTCCGAGCTTGATACTCGTTCGAGTATTAGGGTGTTCGAGATGCTCGTTACTCGTAACGAGTACCACGTGATGTTCGAGTTACTTTCACTTTCTTCCCTGCGAAATTTGCACGCTTTTCTGGCCAATAGAAAGACAGGGAAGGCATTACAACTTCCCCCTGCAACGTTCAAGCCCTATACCACCCCCCTGCAGTGAGTGGCTGGCGAGATTAGGTGTCACCCGAGTATTGAAATCTGCCCCTCCCGTGGCTCGCCACACATGCATTCTGAGATTAGTTCAGGGAAAGTGGTATCGTGTTGGAGCTGCTATAGGGAGAGTGTTAGGAGTATTTTAGGTTTCAAGAACCCCAACGGTCCTTCTTAAGGCCATAAATCTTCTCTATATGCGCTCAATGGGGCCGGCGGCAGCAGCGCCGACCCCATTGAGAACATATAGAAGACAAATCCTTCTTCTCTGCCACAGCTGTAACAGCTGTGGCAGAGAAGAACGATGTTTGCCCATTGAATTCAATGGAGCCAGCAATACAGCAGGTTCCACTGAAAGCAATGGTCTGCCGGCGTGCGCGGGGATGAATTGTCGGGAAGGGGTTAAATATATAAGCCGTTCCCTGCAATTCATCCAGAAATCTGTTACAATAAAAATATATACCGGCGTATAAGGCGACGGGGCGTATAAGACAACCCCCCCAACTGTCACCTTATATGCCGGCAATACAGTGGAGCAAAGAATAAAAATCATTACTTACTTCTTCTGACGTTCTGCGGCGCTCCTGCAGGCTGTCACTCCCTCCTGGTGTTCTGCGGTGCTCCTGCAGGCTGTTGCTCCCTCCTGGTTCCCGGCAGAGCATTGATTTCTCTACGAAGGGCTTTAAATCCCCGCCTCCAGAAACACACGTGCCTTCAGCCAATCACAGCCAATGACAATGTTGTCATTGAATGGCTGTGATTGGCTGTGTTTCTGGAGGCGGGGATTTCAAGCCCTGCGTCCAGAAAGCAATACTCTGCCGTGGACCAGGAGGGAGCGACAGCCTGCAGGAGCACCGCAGAATGTCAGAAGAAGTAAGTAATGATTTTTATTCTTTGCTCCACTGTATTCCCGGCGTAAAAGGTGACAGTTGGGGGGGTCGTCTTATACGCCGGTATATATTTTTATTGTAACACATTTCTGGATGAATTGCAGGGAACGGCTTATATATTTAAGCCCTTCCCAAAAATTCATCCCGCGATCGCCGGCAGCCCATTGCTTTCAGTGGAACCTGCTGTATTGCCGGCTCCATTGAATTCAATGGGCAAACATCGTTCTTCTCTGCCACAGCTGTTACAGCTATGGCAGAGGAGAACGATCTTTACGCTGACAGTGCGGGGGGGGGGGCACTCTTGCCGCTATTGTGGCTTAATAGTGGGACCTGGGAACTTGAGATGCAGCCCAACATGTAGCCCCTCGCCTGCCCTATCCGTTGCTGTGTCGTTCCCATCACTTTGTTGAATTGCCCAGATTTTCACAAACGAAAACCTTAGCGAGCATCGGCGATATACAAAAATGCTCAGGTTGCCCATTAACTTCAATGGGGTTCGTTGCTCGAAACGAACCCTCGAGCATTGCGAAAATTTCGTCCCGAGTAACGAGCACCCGAGCATTTTGGTGCTCGCTCATCTCTAGTCATGAGCCTTAGCACTCTGCACCACATGGGGCTCTCTTTTCATTATACTATTTATGTTCCACTTCTAATTTTATCTGATTACTGATGTAACATGCTGGCCAAAACACACAAGTGTGAATGATGCCTTAGGCCGGATCGACATAAGCGTATTTGCCCACGCAATACACAAAAAATAGAAGCTGTTGCTTTCAATAGGTTTGTTCACAGGCGCAAATTTGGCATGCGTTATTTGGTCGCGCCAAAAAATATGCAGCATGCTCTTTTTTTCTTGAATATTTCCACGGGGAAAGAGAACATTTTGAACTCATGAAACTACTGGCCATTTCAACAGCTGGGAGCATCAGTGTATGTTTTCTTGCACGTGCAATTGCGCACAACTTGCTCACTCATAAAGTAGAGTCAAATACGCGGATGCGTGTGTAAATACGCAATGCCCATTCCACAAAAGCGCATCACAAACACAATTGCACTCATGTGAATCCATCCTTACGGCTCTTTCACACGAGGGTGTTTGTGAGCGCATTGCGCAGAGAATAGCACCCATTGTTTTCAATGGGTTTGTTTATGCCTTCGCTTTTGCATGCACAGGTAAGACTGCACATTAAGGGTGCAATTACTGCAGGACCCAGCTAGAGGGATTTTGAACTTAATATTAACCAACAGACCTGACAGAATAACAGGCATTGGGGGTCAACTGGGAAATAGTGACCATAATGTAATACATTTCAACTTCAAGAGAGAGTTTTATTGGGGAGCTACGAAAATACAAATTTTTAGGAAGGCAAAGTTTGACCAGCTATGAGAAGTCCTTAACCTTATTGACTGTTATAATGTCCTCAAAAATAAGAGTACAACCAATTAATGGGAAATGTTTAAAAACATCCTAATTACTTACTGTCAGAGGTTCTTACCTTACAAGAAGAAAAGGGTTAGGAATAGGAGAAAATGATTGTGGCTCAATAAAGATGTAAAGGGGGGCAATAAACTGCAAAAATAAAGCATATATACTACTAAAACAAGAAGGCACCGAAGGGACAAAAAGTTTCAATAATGACTTATGAAAAACCCTATGAACCCTCCATGTAGCTGGCAAATCAAGTTCACAAGCAAGCGGATTTACTACCGGCGTGATGACAAAGGGACCCACGTAACGCGTTTCAAAGACGGAACCTTCAATTTGAGATTTCTAGACGACAAATATACTTTCTTTCCCATTCTGTAAGGTTCAGATACTGACAGACTCCTTCCACTACGCAACTACATACGAGCCTCTGTTGCTTCCAGGTTCTTCTGTACTTCTTTCCATACCCCCTGCAGCGCATCTGTGGTGACATCAGCTGCCGGACAGGCAGACGGAGTAGAAATAGCTGTAAGGAAGCGAGGATGCTGACCATATACGCAAAGGTATGAAGATACCCCAGTGGAAGAGCAAGAACGGTTGTCCAGTGTAAACTCTGCCAACGGCAGGAATTCTGCCCACTGATGAGCCTTTTCACTAGCAAACAACCGTAAATATTGCACTAAATCCTGGTTCTTCCGCTCAGTCTGACCATTAGTCTGCGGGTGGAATGCTGACGAGAAGGAAAGCGACGTTCCCAGGTTTCTACAGAAGGCTCACCAAAATTGCACAATAAACTGATCACCGCGATCAGATACAATGTTCTCGGGAACACCATGTAGGTGAATAATTTCTTTTACAAAAATCTTGGAAAATTCTATTGCAGAAGGTAGCTTCTTTAACGTATGTGCCATCTTTGAGAAACTGTCAACAACAACTAGGATAGTGGTGAACTTCTGAGACTCAGTTAGATCGGTGATAAAATCTACTGATAAATGCAACCACAGACGAGAAGGTAACAGTCTCAGAGGCCCCTCCGGACGACGACTTTACAGAGCATCCCTTAAAGTCGTGGATCTTCCGAGACATGCCTGGCCACCAGTAGTGTCTAGTACAAAGATCCAGAGTCCCCTGAACCCACAGGTTGCCTGCGAGAACAGATAAGTGAGACTCTTCAATGACTCTAAGACGCAAGGTCCTGCTGACCATTTTGTAGATGAGGAACGAGATCAGATTCTACAGCTGCCACCACCACCCTAGGTGCCAAGATATTCTCGGGAGCCACTATCTCACTTTCCGGTGAACCAAAACTCCATGAGAGGGCGTCTGCCTGCACGTTCTTCTCCCCTGGAATACATGTAACAACGAGGTTAAACCTGGCGAAAAACAATGCTCACCTGGCCTGACGAGCTGTGAGTCTCTTAGCATTGGCAAGATATACCAAGTTTTTATGATACATGGTAATGGGATGCCTTGCCCCCTCAAGATGGTGACGCCAGTCTTTTAGAGACCATTTAATCGCCAATAACTCACGATTACCCACATAGTAGTTACGTTCCACCGAACTGAACTTCTGCGACAAGAACGCACATGGACTATACCCAGGTCTCCCGCTGACTTCCTGAGACAATACAGCCCCCGCCCCCACCTCAGACGCATTGACCTCAATGAAGAACAGTCGCCATGCGTCAGGCTGTACTAGCACCAGGGCAGCAGTAAACGCCCTTTTGAGATGACTAAAAGCCTCTAGGGCCTCTGGCAACCATCTTACCAAGTTGGCACCCTTCTTGGTAAGATCGGTCAGGGGTTGAGCAATAACAGAAAAATTCTTAATAAATTTATGGTAAAAATTTGCGAAACCTAAAAACCGCTGGAGAGCTTTCAGGTTATCTGGTCTGACCCATTGGGAGATTGCTGCCACTTTATCAGACTCTATTTAAATCTCCATGGTTGAAATCACATAACCAAGGAAAGATACTTGTTAAGTACCAAAAATGCATTTGTCCAACTTGACAAAAAGTTGGTACTCACGCAAACGGGTCAGAACCAGCTTCAGGTCATCGAGATATATGACGAAAAATACCCCCAGGAAGTTGTGGAAGACCGCGTTCATAAACCCCTAAAACATAGTGCGGGCATTACAAAGCCCAAAGGGCATGACTAGACATTCAAAATGTCTGAACAAGGTGCTGAACGAGGTCTTCCACTCATCTCCCTTTCGGATGTGAATTAAATTGTAAGCCCCCCTTTAGTTCAATTTGGAAAACCAGTGGCCCCCTACTACTTGATTAAATAAATCAGGAATCAGGGGCAAGGAGCACTGGTTCTTCATTGTAATTTTATTCAAAACTCGATAATCCACACAAAGCCTCAATGTCCCATCCTTCTTCTCTACAAAGAAGAGAACTGCCCCGGCAGGGGAACTGGAAGGCCTAATATGTTGTTTGGCCAGAGACTCCGAAATATAGGACTTAAGGGCTTCGTGCTCACGCCCAGACAAATTGAAAATGTCTCCCTTATGGATGGGACTGTCGGGGACCAAATCAATACCACAGGCCGCATCCGAAAATACAATCTACATGCCTGCTGAAAAACAAAAAACTTGCTCATCTCCCCTGAAAATACCTTAGGAAGTGGACACTTGGGCTCGGGAATAGAAGGGGGAGTAGAAACATGCACTAACTCCCGCTGCTCCTGGGCCACCATACGACCGGACAACTGACTTGCGAGGGTACTCATGGAGTCCATAGGAGAGCAATTTTAAGGGCCAGTTATTATGTTACTATATACCACTCTTGATACGCCAGCCCGGGTGCCCTAGATCTCATCCACAACCCCTGTCCCTGCCTACTTGCCTCCACTCCTGGCTAAGCCCAGGCGGGCAACTGGGTGGCGGGCCCTACTCTCACTAGGGACCAAAAACGGGACGCTGGCATACCTGGATAGAAAGGGTAGAATACCGACAGAAAAGGCAGATGTAAATAACCAACATGAACAATACTAAGCAGAACTAAGGCAGATGAAAAAACCTGGTGGGTAATAGCAAAGTATAGCAGACAAGATGACAGAGGCAGGAGACGAACAGAGGCAGACTAGCTAGCACACTGAGGGAAACCACTAACTGGCCGTGATTGCCAGTCTCTGCCCAACCTTTGAACAAAAGCCTCCGCCCAGGGGCGGAGAGAGGGAGACAGGCAACTCCCAGCCGAACATAATAAAAGGGAGCTCATGCATGGCAGCTGCACTCACAGGTGCATGCGCCACCAGCACCACGCCACTGACGCCGGCCAGGCGCCCGTGGCAGCCAGACCACAAGCCAGGGGGACGTGCCCCGACTGCGGGACCTCGCACCCCGGGAGGACCAGCAACCACCGCATGGTAACAGCGGCACAACTTGGTACTGCGCTTTTGGCAGCGCTAAATGCCCTAGCTATACTGCCTAAGTCAAAAAATAAATAACTCAAAACTCACCGTGCAGGTGATGTCGCTGTACCCGGCGACGCTCTCGGGACTTGTCAGCCTTCAGAGGAACTTTCACTGGTAATGGAGATTCCTTGAATGGCTGTGATTGGATGCATCCAGTGCTGGCTCTGATTGGCTCAGTCGGCTGTCACTCAGCCGACTCAGCCAATCACAGCAATCTGCTGGCTTCATCTGCTAGATGAGAACTTTATTTTTTTTTTATCAGCAGCCTTGGCTGCGTTTTTAGCTGTTCTAAAAACGCAGCCAAAACGCTGGCATAACGCATGCCAGCGCTGCTAAAACTGGGCAGAATCTCCAGAAAACGCTGCATTTCAGAAAATGCCTGTGTGAGAGAGGCCTAAGTCTTACTTCTATTGTAGGTAAAATGTTTGAAGGGTTTTTGAGAGATGCTATCCTGGAGTACCTGAAGTAACATAGCTATATAACTCTGTATCAACATGGGTTTATGAGAGATCATGTCAAACCAACCTGATCAGCAGCCATGAGGAGGTAAGTTCTAGACTGGACGGGGGAGAGTCATTGGATCCTGTGTATCTGGACTTTTACTAAGTGTTTTTATACTGTGCCACATAAAAGGTTGGTATATAAAATGAGAATGATTGGTCTGGGTGAGTAACTGGCTCAATGATAGAAAGCAGAGGGTGGTTATTAATGGTACATACTCTGATTGGGTCAACGTTACTAGTGGGGTAACACAGGAATGGATTTTGAGCCCTATTCTTTTTAATATATTTATTAATGACCAGGTAGAAGAATTGCACAATAAAATATCACTATTTGCAGATGATACAAAACTATGTAAAGAAATTAACACAAGAGAGGATGCAAGGAGGTTGCAAGAGGATCTGGGTAAGTTGGGAGCAGAAAAGTGGCAAATTAGGTTTAACACTGATAAATGTAAGGTTCTGGACATGGGCGGACAAAATACATGTCACCATTACACACTAAATGGGAAACCACTGGGAAACACTGACATGGAGAAGGCTAATAGGATCATGGGGTGCATCAAAAGAGGTCAAGGGTAACAGGATGAGAACATTGTTCTTCCTCTTTACAAGTCACTGGTGAGACCACACATGGAATATTGTGCACAGTTTTGGGCACCGGGACTCAAAAGGACATATCAGCGCTTGAGCGGGTACAAGGCTGGATAGCTAAAGTAATAAATGGAATGGGCGGACTACAATACCCAGAGAGGTTATCAAAATTGGGATTATTTAGTTTAAAAGATAGATGTCTGAGGGGCGACCTAATAACTATGTATAAATGTATCAGGGGACAATACAGAGATCTCTCCCATCTATTTATACCCAGGACTGTGACTGTAAAAAGGGGGCATCCTGTACAGCTAGAGGAACGAAGGTTTCTAACCCAAAGAGAAACGGGGTTCTTTACTGTAAGGCCTCATGTCCACGGGGAAAATCAGGCCCGCTCCGGATTCTCCATGGAGAATCCGTAGCGGGTCCCTCCTGCCCTGCGGACATGAGCACTGAAAATGAGAATAAATACGAATAAACTTACCTCGCGCCCGCTCCGGATCTCCTTTTCGCCGCGGCGTCATCTTCTCTCCGTCGCGGCCGGATCTTCTTTCTTCGGCTCGGCGGATGCGCAGGATGATGTCGGTGACGTGCCCTGTGCATGCGCCGGCTCGAAGAAAAAAGATCCGGCTGCGACGTAGAGAAGATGGCGCCGCGGCGAAGAGAAGAACCGGAGCAGGTGAGTAAATCCCGATTTTTGTCTCCCGCGGATCCGGACGGCTTCCATAGGCTTCAATAGAAGCCCGCGGGAGCCGTCCCCGAGGGAGACCCGCACGAAAATGGAGCATGGTCCAGATTTTTTCATGCTCCATTTTTTTTTGAATCACTTTTATTGACCATCCGCGGGTATTTATCTACCCACGGGTGGTCAATGCATTCCTATGGGGTGCGGATCCGCGGGCAGGAGAAGAGTTAAAATCCACTGCGGATTTTAATTCTTCTTTTGCCCGTGGACATGAGGCCTAAGAGGAGTGAGACTACAGAACTCTCTGGCTGAGGACGGGGTGACGGCAAATTTGATAAAAAGAGTACAAGAGGGGCCTGGACGCCTTTCTTGAGTGATACAATATTACATGTTATAATCATTAATTACGTCAGATGGGTTCTTGATCCAGAGATTATTCCGATTGCCAGATTGGAGGCTGGAAGGATTTGGTTTCCCTTAAAGGCATAGTCAGAAAAGCATTTTTGTTAGGTGCGTTTGCGATTCACATCTATAAGAACCAATGTTTTCAATGTAAGCAGTCACGTGTGCGTTTTTTACATGCAAATAAAATTTACACCTGCAAAAGATAGGACATGTGAGTTCCAATGTATCTGGTTACGCGACTTTTTACTACACGCAATGTGCGATTTTTTTTCCCCCGCCCCTATACTATAATGTGTGAAAAATTCACTCATCTGACTGAGTCCTTAATGGGGAAACTTAACTTATACCTTAATGTTTTTTTTTTGCCTTCCTCTAGATCAGTGTTTCCCAACTCCAGTCCTCAGGGTCCCCCAACAGGTCATGTTTTCAGGATTTCCTCAGTGTTGCACAGGTGATGTAATTATTCTCGGTGCCTTGGACGTTGCCACAGGTGTTCTTACTATAGGATATCCTGAAAACATGACCTGTTGGGGTCCCTGAGGACTGGAGATGGCAAACACTGCTCTAGATCAACATGGGAGCTGTACAACCTTAAATCATAATGTCTTCAGAGGTCAGACAGTGGATTGGAAAGGGTTAACATTCCTTTACATTTTACACAACATCCCACCTTTTTTGGAATTGGGGTTGAATATACACATTGTATTTATATTTATTGCTATACAGTATGTGCATTATGTGTTTTTGCATTGTTTTATTTTTTTCATTCTTATCAGTATATGTATTAATTTATACTTCTATCAGGATGCATTCACACGACCGTATATCGGCTGGGTTTTCACGCCCAGCCGATATACGGCGTCCCTCTCTGCCGGGGGAGGAGGCTGGAAGAGCCAGGAGCAGTGCTCTGAGCTCCCGCCCCCTCTGTGCCCCCTCTGCACCCATCTCCACCCCTCTGCACCCATCTCCGCCCCTCTGCACTATTTGCAATAAGAGGAGGCGGAATGGGGGCAGGGGCTAAGTTCCGGGAATTAGCTCCGCCCCGCCTCTCCTCATTGAAAATAGTGCAGGGGAGTGGAGAGGAGGCAGAAAGGGGGCGGGAGCTCAGAGCACTGCTCCTGACTCTTCCAGCCTCCTCCCTCTGCAGAGAGAGATGCCGTATATCGGCTGGGGGCGTGAAAACCCAGCCGATATACGGTCGTCTGAATGTACCCTCAGTTTGTATACTAACAGCCTATATATATATATATATATATATATATATATATATATATATATATATATATATGCATTACAGACATGCACTGGCACAGCTGGGATGCTGAAATGTTTACACTGCCATGTAAACGGGCTCAATGACAACTACATGGCCTTGCCCTTCCATTTGGCATGCGTGGTAAGTGTGCAGGTTTGCAAGTTTTCATTAGTTCCTAGGCTGCCATGGCAACCAAACGGCACCCCACAACCTCTTTACAGGGGGTGGTCAGGGGACAGAGGGAGCCCCCTCCTTCTGTGCAGTGAGTAAAATTACATGGTCAGCACTGGCCGTGGCATGAAAACTTAAAGGGGTTGTCCCGCGCCGAAACGTTTTTTGTTTTTTTTCAAACCCCCCCCCCCCCGTTCGCCGCGAGACAACCCCGATGCAGGGGTTAAAAAAGAACACCGGAGAGCGCTTACCTGAATCCCCGCGCTCCAGTGACTTCTTACTTACCTGATGAAGATGGCCGCGGGGATCTTCTCACTCGGTGGACCGCAGGGCTTCTGTGCGGTCCATTGCCGATTCCAGCCTCCTGATTGGCTGGAATCGGCACGTGACGGGGCGGAGCTACACGGAGCCGGCATCCAGCACGAGCAGCCCCATTGAAAAAAGAAGAAGACCGGGACTGCGCAAGCGCGGCTAATTTGGCCATTAGACGGCGAAAATTAGTCGGCTCCATGGAAACGAGGACGCTAGCAACGGAGCAGGTAAGTGAAAAACTTCTTATAACTTCTGTATGGCTCATAATTAATGCACAATGTACATTACAAAGTGCATTAATATGGCCATACAGAAGTGTATAACCCCACTTGCTGCCGCGGGACAACCCCTTTAAATAGATAGAATCAGAGTTATCTCCAATCCTGGCTGTTAGTCAGGTGTCAGCTGTGCTTTACAAGCAAAGGGGTTAAACATAAACTTGAACATAACTTTAGGTCGGGTTTACACCGGCGTTATGGCGCAGTTCAGAGTTTTCATCTCTCTGCTCCATATTTAAAGGAGAGAAATTGAAATGAAACGGGGAAAAAAATGATGCTTTTTTTCCCAAATTGATTTAAATCGTGTTTTTAATTAAAATGGAAAGCAACGAAAACTTCAGTTTGCTTCCATTCCATTGAGATTCCATTTCTTTGGATGGGGAAATAGCGCAGTCTACAGCGTTTTTTTTTCCGTGAAAAAAACTAAAACCTGACGGAATGGTAGCCAACAGGAGCCTTTCCATTTGCTTTCAGTTTTTTTTTTTTTTTTTTTTAAACCCCATTAAAATCAATGGGGAAAAAACAGATCTATTTGCTTTCTGTTTTATTTAAAAAATAGCTCAGATAGACAGAAACCCTGAACACAGGTGTGACAGCAGCCCTATATTTCCCTTTTTGTATCTATTCCTTGTTTTGGCTAAACACGCCATGTCAATAACCTGTAAAGTGCAGTTTTAACAGGTATTGAATCAATAAAAGAAGAGAAGTACAAATTAATCGCTTCTACTTTTCCCCTGTTGAGGATCTACTCATCCCTTCAACAAACAAGTTGCAGCAGTAACTGCACTTTGTGAACCAGGCCTTCAAAAATTCCTGAAATTCCCAGCCAAATGTTACAGAGAACGAGGAACATTACACATTGTGATTGGTTCCCTGCAAGACTGTCTGAAATATCCCTGTGAAGAAAATAAGCCGCTGTTATTAAATAGATAAGGAAAGCTGTGGGATTACACACAACTTGAGCATTATACTCACCAACATCTGTCAGTTTTCAGAATAAATTGAGAGTGTTGAGAAGCTGTGGAGGAGATAGCAACAGCGACACAATTATGTGGCTGCATTCCTACTCGTGAGATTAAAACACAATACGTCTGAAAGATGTGGGTAGTTATTGACAGCGATGTAGGTAACAGCAGTCCTGAATTTTCTCCATTTCTACATAATTTGTCCAAGGCTTAGTATACACCCAAGTCTTTAGCAATACTTTTGTAGCCTGCCTTTTAATGTGTCTCTGTATATAGCGTCTTATGAGATCTTCTGTTTGCATCGAGGTCTGGCTCACACTAACCAATATTTTTTGAAAAGAACAGATTTGACAGTAAAACCAGGCTTTGTGTGATTTTATTTAATGGGCAAAGCACCTGTCAAACCCACACTTCTAATCACATTTCCTTAAAGGACATCTGTCTTTGTATCTTTGACCTACTTAACCAGTAGCCCCGCAAGGATGCTGATATGTAAGACACGCTAATTATACTTCCCCAGACACTTAGGTTGGCTTTACATGGGACAGCTATCATCTGAATAGTCGCTCAATAGATGGACTGTAAGTGATAGTTGTTTTATGTAAATATAGCCACCAATAGGTTGACCACCAATTATTGATCCCTTTGTTTACTGGTCGCTAGTTGTTTAGTTTAAGCTCACCTAAAAATAGTTGTTTGCTGATTATTATCATCTGTTGTAAACAGGCAATCGTTTGTCTTTCAAACTAACCAATGACTTTGCAGGAAAATGAACTTTTCAATGATTGTGAAGAACAAGAGAACAACAATTGCTCTGTGTAAAAGCACGCAGATAACTGTTGTTTGTACGCTAACAACTTGCTTTAGCAACTATTTCAAGCAAATATTCAAAGTTTTCCTGTGTAAAGCCACCCTTAGGGCTCCTGTCTCCTTTTGTGGAGTACAAAATGGATGTTATTACTTTGCAGGGAACACAGAAAAGAATTCTTTCTATATGGGGCATAAAGAAGTGTTATTATAGTGTGAGGGTACAAACAGGCATTATTTCTTGTGGTGATCAATGTGGGTGAATTATTAATGTGTGCGAGCAGTATTACTTTGTGGAGCACAACAGGGGGCACTTGTACTGTAGGATACACTGTGAGGGGCATTGGGGATAGTAGCAGGACGGAAAGTGTGCAGAGATGAGTTACAGATATAGGACATCTTCATGGCCGTCTTTACAGTAGGAGACGAAAAGAGAAAGTGGATGACACCAATCAGAGATGATGTCCAGTGTGATCAGTGGAGGTAACTGAACTGTAATCACTATCACTGTATAGAACTGGCATCTGACTATTATATGCTGGCTTCACTATTTAGAGGTTACTAGAGCTGAGCCATTATATGCACATATATTTATTGTATTTTTGGAGGGCAGACCACAGGCAAAATAGCTGCAAGGGGAGGAGGTGGAGCAGTGGGGGGCCAAACTGAACTTTTGCACCTGGGCCCAAGAGCCTTTAGCTACACCCCTGCGCATGAGCCCTTTGGTTAACTGTATTCCTGGTATAACTGGGTAGAAGAAATTAGATTGTGAGCCCAGTGAGTCAGAGGAACAAATGTGTATTAGTTCACAGTGGGAAATATTAATGCCATACAAATACTTGAAAATTCTACTAGCAAAAGTTCAGATTATTAATAATTATAATAATAATAGTCACTTTTTCTTTCCTATCTCCATCTATGAACAGGAATGAAAAGCTCTATTTTCTCCAGTAACCAGCAGGGAGCAGCAAAAGCTGCAATATCCACATGTCCAAGTCAGAAAGCTAAAATGAATTGGAATTCACATGCAGGAGCTTGGGCAAGACAATTATTACATGCTTATCTGCAAAAGTAGTTAAAGAAATTCTTGTTAAAATAGTATACAGCATGACAGCTTTTACAAAACTCCATTCTCATGCTGTGGAAAAAATGTGCAGATCTATATTCTGTCCTATCTGTTGTGGATGGATGGCAGCTGTAACAGCCAGCCAGGGTTCCACTGCAATAGCTGGGATCAGTGATATCTTCAATCTTGACCATTAACTAGAGATGAGCGAACGTGTTCTTCCGAGCTTGATATTCGTGCGAATATTAGGGTGTTCGTGATGTTCGTTATTCGTAACGAACACCATGCGGTGTTCGGGTTACTTTCACTTCCTTCCCTGAGACGTTAGCGCGCTTTTCTGGCCAATTGAAAGACAGGGAAGGCATTACAACTTCCCCCTGTGACGTTCAAGCCCTATACCACCCCCCTGCTGTGAGTGGCTGGGGTGATCAGGTGTCCGCCGAATATAAAAGTCGGCCCCTCCCGCGGCTCGCCTCAGATGCCGTGTGAGTTAGATGAGGGACAGTGCTGTTTGTACCGGAGCTGCTGTAGGGAAAGAATTGGTAGTTAGTGTAGGCTTCAAGACCCCCCAAAGGTCCTTATTAGGGCCACTGATAGCTGTGTGTTGGCTGCTGTTAGCAGTGGCAATTTTTTTTTTCTCAAAATCGCCTCTGCAGAGCGTTGCACCCGGCATTAGGGACAGAAGTGCTGCATAGGCAGGGAGAGTGTTAGGAGTGAGTGTAGCCTTCAAGAACCTCAACGGTCCTTTCTAGGGCCATATTTAACCGTGTGCAGTACTGTGCTGGCTGCTGTTAGCTGTGCTGCATTTTTTTTTACTTCTCAAAATCGCCTCTGCAGAGCATTGCACCCTCCATTGATACTGCAGGGAAAGAATTGTGTAGGCAGGGCCACAACACAGTTATTATTCATTGAATATACGCAGTGCTGCCTTTTTGTGCAAAAAAACGGAAAATATTTCTATTTGTCCTGCCTCTGTCCGTCCTAAGGGCGGTGGACACGTGTCGGCTGCGTGTGCAACCTTTAAAAATCAGACGCACCCAGCTACGTTTTACTCCTGGCTTCGCCATTTGCTTTCCTAAATTGGGAAAAAAAATACCTGCTCTGCCACAGTTAATAACTCTGCTACCCTCACGTTCTGTGACACATTAGCAGGGACACAGCACAGTTATTAAACTTCTCATGTTCATTGAATATACGCAGTGCTGCCTTTTGGTGCAAAAAAACGGAAAATAATTCTATTTGTCCTGCCTCTGTCCGTCCTAAGGGCGGTGGACACGTGTCGGCTGCGTGTGCAACCTTTAAAAATCAGACGCACCCAGCTACGGTTTACTGCTGGCTTCGCCATTTGCTTTCCTTAATTGGGAAAAAAAATACCTGCTCTGCCACAGTTAATAACTCTGCTACCCTCACGTTCTGTGACACATTAGCAGGAAAACAGCACAGTTATTAAACTTCTCATGTTCATAGAATATACGCAGTGCTGCCTTTTGGTGCCAAAAAACGGAAAATAATTCTATTTGTCCTGCCTCTGTCCGTCCTAAGGGCGGTGGACACGTGTCGGCTGCGTGTGCAACCTTTAAAAATCAGACACACCCAGCTACGGTTTACTGCTGGCTTCGCCATTTGCTTTCCTTAATTGGGAAAAAAAATACCTGCTCTGCCACAGTTAATAACTCTGCTACCCTCACGTTCTGTGACACATTAGCAGGAAAACAGCACAGTTATTAAACTTCTCATGTTCATTGAATATACGCAGTGCTGCCTTTTGGTGCCAAAAAACGGAAAATAATTCTATTTGTCCTGCCTCTGTCCGTCCTAAGGGTGGTGGACACGTGTCGGCTGCGTGTGCAACCTTTAAAAATCAGACGCACCCAGCTACGGTTTACTGCTGGCTTCGCCATTTGCTTTCCTTAATTGGGAAAAAAAATACCTGCTCTGCCACAGTTAATAACTCTGCTACCCTCACGTTCTGTGACACATTAGCAGGAAAACAGCACAGTTATTAAACTTCTCATGTTCATTGAATATACGCAGTGCTGCCTTTTGGTGCCAAAAAACGGAAAATAATTCTATTTGTCCTGACTCTGTCCGTCCTAAGGGCGGTGGACACGTGTCGGCTGCGTGTGCAACCTTTAAAAATCAGACGCACCCAGCTACGGTTTACTGCTGGCTTCGCCATTTGCTTTCCTTAATTGGGAAAAAAAATACCTGCTCTGCCACAGTTAATAACTCTGCTACCCTCACGTTCTGTGACACATTAGCAGGAAAACAGCACAGTTATTAAACTTAGATTATACATTCACTAGAGGCAGTGGGGCCTTTCGTTTTCAAAAAACGGAAAAAATTATATTTGGCCTGCAGTCTTGCGCCAATTTATTAGCTGCCTGTGAAATCAAATCACTGGTAATACAGCATGCTGAGGGGTAGGGGTAGGCCTAGAGGACGTGGACGCGGCCGAGGACGCGGAGGGCCAAGTCAGGGTGTGGGCACAGGCCGAGCTCCTGATCCAGGTGTGTCGCAGCCGACTGCTGCGCGATTAGGAGAGAGGCACGTTTCTGGCGTCCCCACATTCATCGCCCAATTAATGGGTCCACGCGGGAGACGGTTATTAGAAAATGAGCAGTGTGAGCAGGTCCTGTCCTGGATGGCAGAAAGTGCTTCGAGCAACCTATCGTCAACCCGCAGTTCTGCGCCGTCCACTGCTGCAAATCCGAATCCTCTGTCTGCTGCTCCTCCTTCCTCCCAGCCTCCTTACTCCACTACAATGACACCTGCTCAGGAGCGGGAACACTCCCAGGAACTGTTCTCGGGCCCCTGCTTAGATTGGGCAGCAGCGGTTCCTCTCCCACCAGAGGAGTTTATCGTCACTGATGCCCAACCATTCGAAAGTTCCCGGGGTCCGGGGGAAGAGGCTGGGGACTTCTGCCAACTGTCTCAACAACTTTCTGTGGGTGAGGAGGACGATGACGATCAGACACAGTTGTCTTGCAGTGAGGTAGTAGTAAGGGCAGTAAGTCCGAGGGAGCAGCGCATCGAGGATTCGGAGGAAGAGCAGCAGGACGATGAGGTGACTGACCCCACCTGGTGTGCAACGCTTACTCAGGAGGACAGGTCTTCAGAGGGGGAGTCAAGGGCATCAGCAGGGCAGGTTGCAAGAGGCAGTGCCGTGGCCAGGGGTAGAGGCAGGGCCAGACCGAATAATCCACCAACTGTTTCCCAAAGCGCCCCCTCGCGCCATGCCACCCTGCAGAGGCCGAGGTGCTCTAAGGTCTGGCAGTTTTTCACAGAGACGCCTGACGACCGACGAACAGTGGTGTGCAACCTTTGTCGCGCAAAGCTCAGCCGGGGGGCCAACACCAACAGCCTCACCACCACCACCATGCGCAGACATATGATGGCCAAGCACCCCACAAGGTGGGACGAAGGCCGTTCACCGCCTCCGGTTTGCACCCCTGCCTCTCCCCCTGTGCCCCAACCTGCCACTGAGATGCAACCCCCCTCTCAGGACACAGGCACTACCGTCTCCTGGCCTGCACCCACACCCTCACCTCCGCTGTCCTCGGCCCCATCCAGCAGTGTAGTTCAGCGCACCGTCCAGCCGTCGCTTGCGCAACTGTTGGAGCGCAAGCGCAAGTACGCCGCCACGCACCCGCACACTCAAACGTTAACCGTCCGCATAGCAAAATTCATCAGCCTTGAGATGCTGCCGTATAGGGTTGTGGAAACGGAGTCCTTCAAAAGTATCATGGAGGCGGCGGCCCCGCGCTACTCAGTTCCCAGTCGCCACTACTTTTCCCGATGTGCCGTCCCAGCCCTGCACGACCACGTCTCCCGCAACATTGTACGCGCCCTCACCAACGCGGTTACTGCCAAGGTCCACTTAACTACGGACACGTGGACAAGCACAGGCGGGCAGGGCCACTACATCTCCCTGACGGCACATTGGGTGAATTTAGTGGAGGCTGGGACAGAGTCAGAGCCCGGGACCGCTCACGTCCTACCCACCCCCAGAATTGCGGGCCCCAGCTCGGTGGTGGTATCTGCGGAGGTGTATGCTTCCTCCACTAAAGCACCCTCCTCCTCCTCCTCCTCCTCTGTCTCGCAATCAAGATGTGTTAGCAGCAGCATGTCGCCAGCAGTCGGTGTCGCGCGGTGTGGCAGCACAGCGGTGGGCAAGCGTCAGCAGGCCGTGCTGAAACTACTCAGCTTAGGCGATAAGAGGCACACGGCCCACGAACTGCTGCAGGGTCTGACACAGCAGACCGACCGCTGGCTTGCGCCGCTGAGCCTCCAACCGGGCATGGTCGTGTGTGACAACGGCCGTAACCTGGTGGCGGCTCTGCAGCCTCACGCACGTGCCATGCCTGGCCCACGTCTTTAATTTGGTGGTTCAGCGCTTTCTGAAAAGCTACCCACGCTTGTCAGACCTGCTCGTAAAGGCGCGCCGGCTCTGCGCACATTTCCGCAAGTCCCACACGGACGCTGCCACCCTGCGCACCCTGCAACATCACTTTAAGCTGCCAGTGCACCGACTGCTGTGCGACATGCCCACACGGTGGAACTCTACGCTCCACATGTTGGCCAGGCTCTATGAACAGCGTAGAGCTATAGTCGAATACCAACTCCAACATGGGCGGCGCAGTGGGAGTCAGCCTCCTCAATTCCTTTCAGAAGAGTGGGCCTGGTTGGCAGACATCTGCCATGTCCTTGGTAATTTTGAGGAGTCTACCCAGGTGGTAAGCGGCGATGCTACAATCATTAGCGTCACCATTCCTCTGCTATGCATCTTGAGAAATTCCCTGCAAACCATAAAGGCAGCTGCTTTGCGCTCGGAAACGGGGGCGGGGGAAGACAGTATGCCGCTGGATAGTCAGGGCACCCTCCTGTCTTTTTTTCAGCGCGTACAGGAGGAGGAGGAGGAGCATGAGGAGGATGAGGAGGAGGGGGAAGAGACAGCTTGGCCCGCTGCTGACGGTACACCGGCTGATTGCCTGTCATCCATTCAGCGTGTATGGCCTGAGGAGGAGGAGGAGGAGGAGGATCCTGAAAGTGATCTTCCTAGTGAAGACAGCCATGTGTTGCGTACAGGTACCCTGGCACACATGGCTGACTTCATGTTAGGATGCCTTTCTCGTGACCCTCGCGTTGCACGCATTCTGGCCACGACGGATTACTGGGTGTACACACTGCTCGATCCACGGTATAAGGAGAACCTTCCCAGTCTCATTCCCGAAGAGGAAAGGGGTTCGAGAGTGTTGCTATACCACAGGACCCTTGCGGACAAGCTGATGGTAAAATTCCCAGCCGACAGCGCTAGTGGCAGAAGGCGCAGTACCGAGGGCAAGGTAGCAGGGGATGTGCGTAGATCGAGCAGCATGTACATCCCAGGCAGTGCAACAGTCTTTAAGGGCCTGGCCAGCTTTATGGCTCCCCACCAAGACTGTGTCACCGCTCCCCAGTCACGGCTGAGTCGGCGGGAGCACTGTAAAAGGATGGTGAGGGAGTACGTAGCGGATCGCACGACCATCCTCGGTGACGCCTCTGCCCCCTACAACTACTGGGTGTCGAAGCTGGACACGTGGCCTGAACTAGCGCTGTATGCCCTGGAGGTGCTTGCTTGTCCTGCGGCTAGCGTCTTGTCGGAGAGGGTGTTTAGTGCGGCTGGGGGAATCATCACAGATAAGCGTAGCCGCTTGTCAACCGACAGTGCCGACAGGCTAACACTCATCAAGATGAACAAAGGCTGGATTTCCCCAGACTTCTGTTCTCCACCAGTGGACAGCAGCGATACGTAAGCAATACGTAGGCTGCACCCGCGGATGGAAGCTACGTTCTCTCTCACCATCCAAAACGGGGACATTTCTGCTTCATCAATCTGTGTCTAATATTCCTCTTCCTCCTCCTGCTCCTCCTCCTGAAACCTCACGTAATCACGCTGAACGGGCAATTTTTCTTAGGGCCACAAGGCTCACTCAAATAATTTTTCTGAACAATTTTTATAAGTTTCAATGCGCTTAAAAGCGTTGGAACTTTAACTTGAACCAATTTTTCGTTACACTGGGCTGCCTCCAGGCCTAGTTACCATTTAAGCCACATTAACCAAAGCGATTCACCTGCCATCTTGGTTGGGCATGGCCAATTTTTACTGAGGTACATTAGTACTGTTGGTACACCAAATTTTTGGGGCCCTCACCTACAGTGTAATCATAGCAATTTGTATGTTCTTCGCCTGCACTCATGGTACAGAAAGGTGTGTGGGGTTGGCCTACACTTTAGCTACATAAATGTAACTTGGGCCTTGGCTATACTAAGGCTACTGAAATGGAACTAAGACTGCGCTCCCGCTATACTGCTGCTTCGGAATTGTTACTGGGGCCTGTCTTGAGTGCTACTATTGCTGACATGGAACGAAGACTGCGCTCCTCCTATAATGCTGCTAGTGATATGTTAGTGGGGCCTGTCCTAATGCTACGGCTGAAATGTTACGAATTCTGGGCTCTGCCTATACCGCTGCTAATGGTATGTCTCTGGGGTGTGGAAACAGAGGCTTCCCAAAGACATGATGGCGGCGAGGCCATTTCCCACCAACGCGGTTACTGTAAAGGTGCATATAACCACGGACACGTGGAGAGGACACGTAGTGCCTCAAAAACATCCCCCTCCTCCTCCAACAGGGAAAACATTCTTGGCAAATGTCTTTGCATTGGTTCGTCTGGTGGCAGTCCAAGAATTTCACCTTTACCGACACAACAAGAGAGCCCCCACACCATCCCCCCGCCACGGCCCACTTAATCCTGGCCGCATTCCGAAAACCAACAAAATACAACCGTGCTACTAGGTCCGCAGTCACCACCATATTACCACCAACGCGGTTACTGTTAAGGTACATATTACCAGTCTGACTGGGGCATGCAGACACCTTGACAGAATGAATAGTGTGTGGCACATAGGTTCCCCATTGCTATGCCTACGTGTGCAGCTCCTGATGGCGGTGGCACAGGATTCTATTTCTCATTGCTTCTGTACAGCATTGTGGGCTATCGCCCCGCCCCTTTTAAAGAGGGCCGCTGCCTAGCCATGCCAACCCTCGGCAGTGTGTGCCTGCGGTTCCTCCTCATGGCAGACGCACTTCTAAATAGACATGAGTGTGGCGTGGCATGAGGGCAGCTGAAGGCTGCGCAGGGACACTTTGGTGTGCGCTGTGGGGGGGAGGGGGGGCGGTTGGTCAGCATGTAACCCAGGAGAAGTGGCAGCGGAGTGTCATGCAGGCAGTGATTGTGCTTTGTTGGAGGTAGTGTGGTGCTTAGCAAAGGTATGCCATGCTAATGAGGGCTTTTCAGAAGTAAAAGTTGTTGGGGGGGGGGGGAAGGCCCACTCTTGCCGGTATTGTGGCTTAATAGTGGGACCTGGGAACTTGAGATGCAGCCCAACATGTAGCCCCTCGCCTGCCCTATCCGTTTCTGTGTCATTCCCATCACTTTCTTGAATTGCCCAGATTTTCACACATGAAAACCTTAGCGAGCATCGGCGAAATACAAAAATGCTCTGGTCGCCCATTGACTTCAATGGGGTTCGTTGTTCGAAACGAACCCTCGAACATCGCGGGAAGTTCGTTCCGAATAACGAACACCCGAACATTTTGGTGTTCGCTCATCTCTACCATTAACCCCTTAAATCATGTGGTTTATGCTGACAGCAATATGTCAACAGAGGTAGGGAGCTCCCTCTGTTGCCTGTGACGTCATCAACCCACAACAATGTATTCATTGAGAGCCTATGGATTGCTTAACAGTGGCTTCCAGCCATGCCATGGCTGTTATTGCAAAAAAAAAAAGAAAATACACAGCAATACAGGAGTATTGCAGTGTATTATCTAAGCGATTATAAGATGGCATGCTTAAGGCTGCCTGTCCACGGGCATTGCGATATCCCGCGGCGGAGATCCGCCACTGGGGAGCAGGAGCCAGCTGACGAATCTTCGCGGTGAGCCTATCTGACAGATAGGCTCACTGCACAGAATTGTGGCAATTTACAGCATGCTGCAGTTTGCCGGCCGCGAGCGGAGAATTGCTATGATTCTCCACTTGTGGACAAGAGGGCTGCGCTTTCCATAGCAACGCTATGGAAAGCGTTCACTGCATTCCCCGCGGCCGGACTATTGACAGGAGCCCTAAGTCCCCTGCAGGGAGATAATAAAAATGGGGAAAAACAATTAAAAAAAACTTTTGTAGAAAAAAAGAGTAAAAACATATATTTTGGTATCGCCACATCCATAATGAAATGCACTAAAATGCTGTTTCTGTTCATTCTTCCTCCCCCCAAAAAGGCAATAAATGGCATCAAAAAGTTGTAAGTACCCAAACTACTACCAATAAAAACTCCAAACAGGCCCTCACACAGCTATGTTGATGGAAAAATAAAAGGTTATGGGTCTTTGAATGCAGTGATGACAAAAATAAATTATTTTGCAGAAAAAAGATTTTGATGCCTGAGGAGGAAAAGAAAGGAGCCAGGATATGCCGAATAGGGAGTCACAGCCCAACAGACACAAAGCTGCACCATAGACTCAATGAAGGAGTGGCTGGATAGGGCTGGTTAGGGCGCTGTGCTGCAGCTTCAGTTAGTCTGGTGAAGGGGCTTAGAGGCCACGTCACAATTGTGACCTCTGAAACCCCTATAGATATGCCATTGGTTATGAGTTTTGAAATGTGGAGATGAAAAAGCCCCCAAAGTTGCTGCAGCCCTAAGTACCTAACTAAGCTAAGTGGTAAAAGATGTTTTCCTAGACGTATAAAAAAAAAGTGGAGGACAGGGTATGGCAGAATACAACAAACTATGCAGTACTTACTACAGCATGTTCAAGCTAACAGACTCACTTTACATTATAGAAAGTTAAATCTACATTTGCAACTGAATTCCTTTCAGTGGAGCATTACTATTCAGAAGTGCGTGAATTATCTACTGTATATACAACAAAACTCTGAGCATATAGGATAAAGATGAGTGGAACTGATATGGAATGAGAAGGTGCGCTTCCAACCAACTTTTTAAAGGGAACCTGTCATCACCTTTGAGCTCCATAAACTACGTTATGGGGCTCAAAGTTGAGGGAATGGGGAGTCCAGGTAGGTATGTTTTATACTTACCCGGTCCTCTGTTCCTGTACTGTGCCATTGCAAAGTTGGCACACACACAGTGTTACTTATTTCAGATGGCTCTGTGCATGTGTTCTCCTATTCATCTCTATGGGAGAGTATCCACATGGAGCCGTCTGAAAAGAGTCACGCAGTGTGCGCTGTCCAACTTCGCTGGGACGCAGCGCAGGAACGGAGTACCCGGTAAGTATAAAACACAGCTCCCCAAAAACCTTGTTCACTCACCTCTGACCCCAGTAACCTAGTTTATGGGTCTCAAAGGAGATGACATAGAATATATCAAAAATATCCCCACATTTCCTCCCTTTATCTTCACCTTTGTTTATCTCATATTACAATTAAAACTGAGAAATATAAAAATAAACCTTCTCTTTGTATCAAGTACATCAGCTATGTATCCCCTCTTCTTCACTGTCCTTTGTCAGGCTGTAAGCTAACAGGCCGGAGCAGGAGCCTCTTCACTCTGCCCTGTCTGCAATAGGACAGAAACATCATCAAGCCCTAATCCTCAGTCTCCGTCAAAGATCAGATCTGTAGAAGATTAAATTCCTTATAGCACTTGGGCCACTGCAACAGTTTGATGGGAAAGAGGAGGATTCTGGGAGGACATGATCTGTGTTGGCCACAGCTTCGATTCATCAAAATCATGTTTTCCAAGCTTCCTACAAACCCAGAAAAAATTATTAAAGCAGATTCCAAAGCAATGCCTGTCCATAGCATGCAACATAAAATGATGCTTCCACTCACATGAGCGGAAACCACTTGCAATTTCCGCTCGCGGAGGAAGAATCTCAGCATGCTCTATTTTCGGGCAGGACTCAAACCGACGGCTTCCGACCTGCGGCCATTCTGAAAAATGTCAATCTTCCAAATCGCCGTGGAACTGCGTCATCACCAGTGGGCATTCTTTGCATTGTGCATGTGTACCGGTACATCCCCAGCACAGAGAGGAAGAATCTGGAGAGGTATGAGGGGGGAGGAGGAAGGGATACCGTTGAATGCAGAATCCGACCCAGCTGTGTGCCTTTGGCCTACAAAGTATATAAAAATTAACACAGAAATATAATAAAAAGAAAATAAAAAAGCTTAAGGGGGAAAGTTATGGAATTATCAACTATCACTCGTTTTTGTCTCCCTAGTACCACCACTATCCGCCCTTACAATATGATTTCTGTACACAGGTACTCTCCACCCAGTTATACATCTCACATACAAGCAGGAGCCTAAGGCTGCCTGTCCTTGAGCACTTTTGCATTGCGTTCCCTGCGGTGATAATCCGTCCGCGTGAAACGCAGTGCACGCTTTCCATAGCTTTGCAATGGAAAGCGCACCCTCCCTGTCCAAGAGCGGAGAATCATAGTGATCCTCTGCTCGCGGGCGTAAATCGCAGCATGCTGCAAATTGCCATGATTCTCCGCGGTGAGCCTATCTGACAGATAGGCTCACCGTGGAGATCCATGTGCTGGCTCCTGCTCCTGGTCGGCAGCTCCCACAGCGAAGGATTTCGTAACGCCCGTGGACAGGCAGCCTTACTAGAAAAAATAGTGACCATTGTTGTTCTTGTTATAGAAATGACACTGGTTAGACAAAGTACACCTGTTTGTTATCGTTATATATGGGAGAGTATTGGGATTACTTAATGTCATACAAGTTTACTCAGGATAGCCCTTGGGAGAATTGTTAGTCCCAGGGCTATCCCTTAAAATTGCAAGCCCAGCAATCTCTACTACTGACAATCAAGAGACCCCACCTCTCTTGTGATGTTGTTACAGCTATTGATTATTGCATCCTGAAGGTTTAAATGGATAGGATGTGTGCCAAGTGTAATGGCCCAGACTTATAGGCCACTTCAGAATGTCTTTCATGGTTGCCTTGTGCCTTCGTATTGTCTGCAACTTCTGTGTGCATGAAGTATGTGTTGCACCTCTGCAGCACTGCAATGATTAATGTCTGTAAATGTATCTGTTTGTGTGGTGAGTCTGTAGTCACATGACCATGCTATGTATTAATAACGTTTGCAGAGTGTGAGTGTAGTCAAAAAGTCAGGAGTCAGGGGAGCAGAGAGTGAGAGGTAGTCGGTGCAAGTGAGGAAGCAAGCAAGTTTGTCTGGCATTCTTCAGAGCAGGGCATGAGAGAGCCTGGGACGCTTTAGGAGAACCCATGCCTTGACTTAGTAAGGCCCAGAATGGAGGAGGCTGAGAGGATGGCCTAATGACTGTTTGTGGACTACTACTCTCAGGAATTCGCAGCCTAACGAAGTAGTGCTGACAGGTCGAGAGTCTGGAGGGAAGAGGAGTGTGTTGTGTCCAGGAGTGGAGCTGCACAGATAACTATGACTGTGGGCCCGATATTCATCCTGTGTTCCGCCTCCCTGTCTCACTACCCATTCTACTTGTACCACTTAACTGTTAATATTGGAGTTTGCGAGTAAAGCGACATTGCCGACCATTCCCGACATTGTTTACAACTGTACTCTGTGCGTGTGGACTCTCATTTCACCGCAGAGGAAGGAATGGTGGAGTCACCCATGACACAAGGACTAAGGTAATCTATTTTGTAGGCTATCCTCCCAAGTTGCCCCTTTCTCAATCCCCCCCCCCCCCCCCCCTCAGGCACCTTGAACGCGTCTCTGGCTACCCTCTGGATGGGAGACAGTAGTACCACTGTGACTAGGCCAGCGACTCATCCCTGCTGTCTCCTAAAGCTAGGGCCTGCTCCTCAGTCGCTGCACCATGTACAAGATTTAGTGCTGTGCTTTTACAGAGCATGGCGCAAAAGAATTGGACAGATTGTCTTATGAAGACAACTCCTTGTCTAAAGATAGATATGCTAAAGATTCCTAGTTGTGGGTCTGGCTTCTAGAAGCCCTGGTGATCAGTGGATGAAACTAAGGTTGACTATACAATCCCCATGCAGTAGCTGCCACAGGGGAGATGTATTACATGCCACATATATATATATATATATATATATATATATATATATATATATATATATATATATATACTGGCGTAACTATAAGGGATGCAGAGGATGCGGATGCATCTGGGCCCAGGAGCCTTAGGGGGCCCATAAGGCCTCTCTTTTTCATATAGGGAGCCCAGTACTATGAATAAAACATTATAGTCGGGGGCCCTGTTACAGGTTTTGCATTGGGGCTTAGGAGCTTCACGTTATGCCTCTGCGTTAAAGGGGTTCTGACACGAAAAATGTTTTTAATGCTTAAACAGCCATTGTTCCCTGGTCTGCCTAATGGACAGAGGGAACCCACGATTTTTGGTGTGCTAAAGCATAAAAACTAATACTTACTTTGTGTTCCGTTGTTGTTGTGCTGCGAGGGTCATCTCCCAGCAGGCAGTCTTCTTCCTCCGACGAGCGGGATTGCGCGCAGGCGCAGAAGAGAGGTGCCCTCTGACAGCAGTCAGGATGAGCTGCCTCTCCACTGTGCATGCACAGCACTCGGGAGTTCAGCCAGGACGGACTGTGCTTGTGACGTGCTTGCTGTGGGCGGCCCGTTCGTTCACCTCGGAAGTGGCTGACGGACGGAGCAGAGCAGGAAGTGGTCATTTTGACCGCTCCAGCTGTGCTTCAAGCCACAGAAGAGAATGCCGCATGGAGGGGACGCCTGGCGATCGGTCCTGGCCAGGCAAGGTAAGTACATTTTTTTCTTTATCATGTCAGAACTCGTTTAAGGGGTTAAGAGAAGTTGGGGGGCCTCAAGATAAACTTTTGCACCCAGGCCCATAAGCCTTTATATACGCCCCTGTATGTGTATATATATATATATATATATATATATATATATATATATATATATATATATATATATATATATATATATATATATATATATATATGGGCCAGGTTACCCAGAACAGGAATCACTTTAGTGGTTCCTGAGTTCTTGATCAGAGAGGTAAATTGGAGAATCCTGCTGTTACTGTCTTATGGCCCAATAGACTATTTGGAAGGATGTGTCTCTACAAACCATTCCCTTAATAAAATCGTTTAATGCCGCCAGACCACCTTGACTCCCAAATGTTGGCAAAAATGATCTTTAAATCATTTTTCCTAATATACACATTTAAGATACTGTATATCCATGGTTTCTCATTTCCTCCCTACTGAGGCCCACCATTAGTCCTAGTCTATGCAAATTTTTAAAAACTACTTCAATTTATCTTGAAATTTGTCTGCTGATTCCAGTACAAGTATTAAAATTCTCACCAAAGGAGTCAGTCCTATTACATACAGAGATTGGGGCGGCGTATAATCACTTCTGTCTAAACTGAAACTCAACTGTCTACTGGGTGGCGCCTCATATTTGTACTGTATATCAATATGATATGCTACAAATGTTTGCCCTCGTGGAAACTGATTGTTACACCCCTCGGATCAGAAGAACGGGCACACGGAAAGTTCTGTTTGCTTTACTTCTCTAGTTCATATTGTTTTATATCGTTCTCTTGACAAGATACTTGAATTCTGAAAAATCCAACAATTCATTCCCTAATATGTCAGAAGATACTTTTGGCGGAGTATCTGCGAGACCCTTGCTGAGGTCCTGGATGAGCGAGTCTCTGTGCTCTTCAATTCAGTGGTTGTGAGAAAGTTTACAGAACAAGTGCTCTGATTTTAAGTATCACTTTCTGATTTATTCTTTTCTCCTTAGGGAGAGCAACTATATACTATAAATAAGTGAGGAGACTCAAATGGCCACGCACGCTCCTCTGGGTAATATGCAAATAAGGGAGATGGAATAAATCCTCCACAGTGCCACCTACTAAAAGGCAGCATTCCTTCGAGTCAAAGTGGGACTTTTTATACAAGTCTTGCTACAATGACTGGGAATCAAAAGCAAAGCCAGACCCCATGTACATACAGCTGTTTCCGGGTTATTGCCCATCATCAGTGTACAGTAGGAGTCTGGCTTTTGCTAGTGAGAGGCCTGGGACAGGGCTCAGAAACGCTCTTTTCTCCTTAGTATATAGTATATATAGTATATAGTTGCTCTCCCTAAGGAGAAAAGAGTGTTTCTGACCCCTGTCCCAGGCCTCTCACTAGCAAAAGCCAGACTCCTACTGTACACTGATGATGGGCAATAACCCGGAAACAGCTGTATGTACATGGGGTCTGGCTTTGCTTTTGATTCCCAGTCATTGTAGCAAGACTTGTATAAAAAGTCCCACTTTGACTCGAAGGAATGCTGCCTTTTAGTAGGTGGCACTGTGGAGGATTTATTCCATCTCCCTTATTTTCTGATTTATACAACAGAACCAGAATAGCCCTTAGTTACAGGTAATGATATGGTGTTGATGTGCGGCCTTCCCACAATATGATAGTCTGAAATGTGACCACTAAACTAAACATGGGCTAGTTTAGCATTTACACAGGATGGTTAGCGCATTTACCTTCGGCTGCCTGTCCATAGGCTTAGCGATATCCTGCGGTGGATCTCCGCCGTGGGAGCCGCCACCCGGGAGCAGGGGAGAGCTGACAGTTCTCCACACTGAGCCTATCTGACAGATAGGCTCAATGCGGAGAATCGCGGCAAATCGCAGCATGCTGCGATTTGCCGCCTGCGATTGGAGAATTGCTGTGATTCTCCGCTCGTGGACAGGGGGGCTGCACAATGCAGTGCTATGGACAGCGTTCACTGTGCTCCCCACAGCTGGATTATCACTGCGGGGAACACAATGAAAATTTGCCCGTGACAGGCAGCCTTCCTGTTTGTAAACTTCTGGAGTAAACTGAGTTACAGACTTGATTACCAGAACATTTGAGACTCCAGAACACTAGAGGGCAGTGAATACATGCAAGTGATGAGTAAACTTTTCAGAAAGTAATGTCCCATTTTCTGCTGTATGCTAATGTATGCACAAGCACGCACTAAGTGTGTGCAAATGATTTTGCATATACAATTTCATAATGTAGTACTTATAAAAGGGGTTGTCTCATGACAGACTGCTATGATCTGTGTCCCCTGCTGTTTGTATGGTGGTTCTTTGTTTGGTTCCCCCTGAATAAAAAGACTATTTACAGGCCAAATTCAGCAAAAACAACTAGTACTTGAATGTTGCACAGTTTTAATAGAACACAAAATAAAGTCTTGGGGTGCATTAGAAGAGGTATAGGGGCGAGGACCAATAACATTATTCTTCCATTATATAAGGCACTTGTCAGGCCCCACATGGAATACTGCGCACTGTTCTGGTCACCGGTGCTCAGGAAAGATGTTACAGTGCTTGAGGGGGTTCAAAGATGGGCAGCTAAATTAATAAGTGGAAAGAGGACTGGAATACCCAGAGAGGCTATCCAAATTGGGATTATTTACCCTGGAAAAAAGACGGCTAAGTGGTGATCAAATAACTATGTATGAATACATTAGGGGACAATACAAGGATCTCTCCCATGATCTGTTTATACCCAGGACTGCGACGGTAACAAGAGGGCATCCTCTGTCTAGAGGAAAGAAGGTTTCATCACTAACATAGGAAGGGGTTCTTTACTGTAAGAGCAGTGAGACTGTGGAAGTCTCTGCCTGAGGACGTGGTGATGGCAAAATCAATGGAGGAGTTTAAGGGGGGACTAGATGCCTTTTTAAAGCGCTATTATATTACAGGCTATAGACATTAAATAACCAGCGGGGTTCCTGATCCAGCGCTTGGAGTCAGACAGGAACTTTCAAATGTTGATCCAGAGATTACCCTGTCTGCCATTATGGAGTTGGTGAGAAAATTTTTCCCTCAAAATGGGTTAAATTGGCTTCTGCCTGATTGGGGATTTTGTTTGCCTACCTCTGGATCAAGGGGGGGGGGGGGGGGGTGAAATGGAAACAGGCTGAACTAGATGGACATTTGTCTTTTTTTCAGCCTTGCATACTATGTTGCTATGTTACAATATAAGGCCGAGCTCAGATGGCCATAATTCGCCATCTGATATTGAGTAGTTCCACGTGTGTCAATGGCCATGCATCTTTGCGTGTATGTGCTTGTATTACGTGCCAAGATAGAACATGCAGTGATTTTTCTTGCTCGCGTTTTTCGCGCCATTTGTGTGAACGGCAGCATGGCCGCCTATGGGAGATTAGTACAGTGTATCCCATGCGCAAAATCCACAGATGGAATATGCTATACCAACACGGTCGTGTGAGCCTGGCCTAACAGTAACAGTTGTGTAGCCCTATGTCTCAGGTTCCTGTTAGCTTCACAGGAGCCACAACCACCTAATTGTTCTACTTCACGCAGACCACAAATATAAACCAGCTTCTACGCAGAATCAGACAGTTCGGGGGAACCAGGGTGGTTCCTTTCCGAGGTCGGAGCCTCTTATGTCTCACATGGCTTCAACATGCCCCAGTGGCATCATAACCAAGCTTGATGTGTTCCAATTCAATCAGTAGGTGTCTGTGTCAGGGTTTGCTCCAGATTAAGTATGTCGTGGGAAGCCAATTGTGCTGCCAGAACAGGAGATGGTATGGAGTATACCCAGCGGTATTATAAACCGTATAATTGTATGCCAATACTGCTGTAGCCTCATGTTCTGGCCATCACTCCAGGACCTCATCCCCCAAAGTCCAATGTTGCAGGATCCTATTGCAACATTTACATACCCCATTCCCTTGTTAATGATAGGATGCCATTCAGACATCCTTTAATTCATGGATCAAGGTTTTTGGACCATGCTGACTTCAAAATTGGGTCCTTGATCAGAAAGCATCCTCTGAGGGCACCTATACAGGTTTATAAAATGAGCCCACAACAGCTCAGCCATTATCCTGGCAGTCTGGCTCATGGTAGAGATCACTACAGTGAATTTAGAGAAATGGTCCACACACACCAAAGTCGTCCTTGTGGCTGGATGTTACTTCATGCACCATCAAGAAATTTACCGTAAGTAATTCAAAGGGTTCCCCAACAATAGTGGCTTCTCATGGAACTTACTGTCCAAGGTTCTGCACTTCCAGAACACTCGTATTACTGTATTATCATCCATTTTAGGACGGGAGAAATATTGTTAGACCAGCTGCTCTTTTCTTACTGGACCTAAGTGTCTCACTACTATGAAAAACTATTAACAGACATCGTGCAAATGTGGCTGGGGCAGTACTGCTATATGTTGTCGGCTAACCTGTCCTGCTTCAACTTCAGACAGCGTTTGTTACCCATGAGGAAGGCATCTCCTTATCCTACTGAATGGCGTATGTATCCTTTAGTGCCTCAGTGAGGGGCACTTGCGTCACTGCATCTGCATTTGTACTAGAGTGGCTTAGGGTGGCTTTACATAGAGCAAATATCGTCCAAATAATCGCTCAATCGAGCCAATCCAAGTGACGGTTGCTCCATGTAAACAGGGCCACCAATAGGGTGATAGGTAGAGATGAGCGAACGTGCTCGGCCACGCCCCTTTTTCGCCCGAATACCGCGATTTCCGAGTACTTCCGTACTCGGGCGAAAAAATTCGGGGGGCGCCGTGGCGGCACGGGGGGTAGCAGTGGGGAGTGGGGGGGAGAGGGAGAGAGAGAGGGCTCCCCCCTGTTCCCCGCTGCTACCCTCCGCACCGCCAGGCCTCTCCCCACCCCCCGGCGCCCCCCGAATCTTTTCACCCGAGTACTGAAGTACTCGAAAATGGCGGTACTCGGGTGCGTAAGTACTCGAAACGAATACGTTCGCTCATCTCTAGTGATAGGCGATAATTTGTTCAGTAGTTGCTAGTAGAGATGAGCGAACGTACTCGTTTCGAGTACTTACGCACCCGAGTACCGCCATTTTCGAGTACTTCAGTACTCGGGTGAAAAGATTCGGGGGCGCGTCGGGGGGCGGGGAGAGGCGTGGCGGTGCGGAGGGTAGCAGCGGGGAACAGGGGGGAGCCCTCTCTCTCTCCCTCTCCCCCCCACTCCCCACTGCTACCCCCCGTGCCGCCTCGGCGCCCCCCGAATTTTTTCGCCCGAGTACGGAAGTACTCGGAAATCGCGGTATTCGGGCGAAAAAGGGGCGTGGCCGAGCACGTTCGCTCATCTCTAGTTGCTAGTCATGTCAGATCACCTAAAAATAATATCTGGTTGATTACTTATTGTCTGGTGTAAACGGGTAATTGCTTGCCTTATAACATGTCTAGAATGATTAGATGTTTTAATCATTCTAAAATGGTTTTGATGAATAAAAGTATGCGTTTTCATGGAAATTGCGCTTCCAGACTGGTGTAAAGTGTTTTGTTTATTGCTTAGTCCAAAAAATTATTATGGCTATGGTCAACTGTAGACAGCAAAATTAGATGTTTTACAGGAAGCCACTCATCCTCTAATACGGTGTGAAAACTCATGTCAGAGTTTTTCTGTGGCCGACCCAAAACTAGCAGTCTGTTATTAAGCTGACAGGGAAAAAAAGACATTGACATTAAAGACTAGAAGAAGCACAAGAGTACAATGTTTAGCGGGATGCCAGACAGATAGCGTGGTGTCAGAAATGTGATGCACACATGTCATACCGTTTCTGTAGTGGGATACAGCAGGATAATGAAAAGCTTATAAGAAACCTTCCGGCATCTCTGGTGGAGCAGAACTGAAGCATCTTAACAGCGGAGCAGCTCAATCTATAAGAAGAGCTATGACAGCAGGATATACAAGCCATCTGCCAGAATCTGACATAAAGACCTGAGAAGGTTGAGAAATGCAGTGACACATATGCGGAACCTGTCTATAAGTGGCAACAATTTGATACTCAGATGAAATGTTGAATTCCCTGCTATTAGCTGGCCAGACTGTTTCACCAAAGCACTGCACACCTAGACATGGAAACCACAATAGTAAGGCACTGGGTTTGTTTGTATTGTTTTCAAAGGATGATGGAAAGATTGTAGGATAAATATTATCACGGATATATAAATATATAATACCAGATATGTATATGTTTTAAAACAAAATATTAAAGGGGTTGTCCCGCGCCGAAACGGGTTTTTTTTTTTTTCAATAGCCCCCCGTTCGGCGCGAGACAAACCCGATGCAGGGGTTTAAAAAAAAAAAAACGGATAGTACTTGCCCGAATCCCCGCGCTCCGGTGACTTCTTACTTACCTTGCGAAGATGGCCGCCGGGATCTTCACCCTCGGTGGACCGCAGGTCTTCTGTGCGGTCCATTGCCGATTCCAGCCTCCTGATTGGCTGGAATCGGCACACGTGACGGGGGGGAGCTACGAGGAGCAGCTCTCCAGCACGAGCAGCCATATTCAACACAGAGAAGACCGGACTGCGCAAGCGCGTCTAATCGGGCAATTAGACGCTGAAAATTAGACGGCACCATGGAGACGGGGACGCTAGCAACGGAGCAGGTAAGTGAATAACTTCTGTATGGCTCATAATTAATGCACAATGTACATTACAAAGTGCATTAATATGGCCATACAGAAGTGTATACCCCAACTTTGTTTCGTGGGACAACCCCTTTAAGGGAAAAACAAAACAAAGCAAATAAAAGTTTATAACAAGTCTTCTTTAGGCTGGGTTCACACAGGGCGGATTTTCCGCAGACTTTTGCCGCCGCAAATCCGCCTGCGGCCGCTAATCACGGGGTAAGCCAGCCATGTGGACGAGATTTCTCAGAAATCTCGTCCACACGGGACGGCCAATCCGCTGCGGTAGGTCAGGCAGGAACTGCGGCTGCGGCGGCCGCGGCTTTCAAATATGCAGCATGTCTATGTATCTTTTCTTTCCACTGCGGTCGCGCTCTCCTCTATGGGAACGCTGGCCGCAGCGGAAGAGCGAGCGTCCGGGCTGCTTCAAAGCTGCCGCGGGTTTCTCTGCGGCGGTTCTCCCGGCAGAAATTTCGCGTTTTTTGCTGCGGCCAAACTGCGACATTTCCGATGGGAATCCGCCCCGTGTGAACCCAGCCTTATACTTTCATGCATAACATTTCATCTGTTCATCGCTGGCCTTATTTTATTATCACCAATTGTGCTGCGGTAAGCTGCTGCTTCTGAAGTTGCTGTGTCTTCTCTGATGTCAGAAGAAATGCTGAGCAACTGATAAGGGTGGCTTTGAAGAAGCGCGTTTGCAGTGCTTTAGGGCATGCATTGCGCAGAGAATAGAACCCATTGTTTTCAATGGGTTCATTTACATATTTGCTTTTGCATGTGCAAAAAAAAACAGCAAATGCACTATTTTTGTGTGCATTTGGCCACCTAAGGCATCATAGGAGTCTAAATGTGCATCCGATCCCCGCAAAATTGTAAAATGAAGTTTCAAAGGGTAATCACAATGCGGACTGATCAGACTGTACAACCTTCTAAATTACGGCGTGGCTGTGTCCCGCGCTGATGTGAAGGTCCCTGGCAGTGCAGAAAGTACAGTAAAATGAACTAAAACATGCGCGACAGCGCAGACCTCGCTGTGCCCAAATGCTCGGGTCCGCGTTATTCGAGTCAAGCTTTTCGGAAAATTTGAGATCTCGACTCAAGTAACGATCCCCATTGACTACAATGGGAGATTCCAGCAGTTTTGTATGTGGGAAGCGGAGTCCCGAGCTTTTTTTTTTCTTGGTTCGTGTTCTCTCTCTCTCTGACAAAAAATTTGAGAGTAACGAGCACCATCGTGTACGCTAATACTCGAACGAGCATCAAGCTCGTCAGAGTACGTTCGCTCAACTCTAGCTCTTACTCACTTGCGTTTTTTCAACACTGCAATATATGTATGTGTGCATAATATGTGCCAAGGTAGAACATGCTGTGATTTTGTTTTTGTGCGCGTAGCTCACACAATTCGTGTTAGTGGCAACATGGGAGCCTATTGGAAGTTTTCATCCATTCACTGGTGAATGTTTACTCGATGTGATGAATAATAGACATGCCTGCTTGTGTATTATTACATTAGTTAGATTATGTTTGTCTATAGGTCTTGCCACATTTTATTAGTAATCAATACAGAAATCCAGGTAATTCCAAAGGGTTAAATAGATTTTCCAGGACTAAACCGTTGATATCCTCAATAGTTGATGAGTGGTTTTGGCCGCTCAGGAACTCCACCAATAAGATGATTGAAGAGGCCACAAGACTCAGGTGAGCCCCGCAGTCTCTTATGAATGTGACATCACATTCATCGGTCACATGGCCTGAGAGCAGCTCAGTCCCATTCAAGTGAATGAGATTGAGCAGCTATGCTAGGCACGGATGTTCTACAATATATGGCGCTATGCTTTTTTGGACTGAAGCAGCTGCGGTGCTCATTTGAGCATCAGTGTCACTTCAATGAACTGATCAGCGAAGATCATGAGAGGCGGACCTCCATTGAGCAACTATTGACCTATCCTAGGCCATGAATAGTTTAGCCCATGGAAATTAGTAATTTTTTCTTGCAACCATACACAAGATACTTGTCAGCTGATATGTATTTCTTCCCACTCCATCATAAAGGCTTTGTTCACTCCTACATCCTTCATATGAAGCAGTGATGGCTTGGAGTGGGTACAGTTGAATTCTCTCAATTCCCATGCCACTGGCTTTTCTAGGTATATATTTTTTTGCAATATGCCCTCTACTGGCTGAGCACAAAGCAAGTAAATATAGAAAGTCTTACCTAGAAGAAGCATTGTTGGGGAGACAGTCTTAAAGTGACCTCACAGAAATGTTGGTATATCTCTGTCGGTGTATTCATTTGTTTGCTGGAAATAGACATATACAATACCTTTCTATGCTGACAGGCTGGTTGGATTTGTACTACTGCTAGAAGGGTGGATTCTATCTTCCATTGCTTGTTACTAAAAATGCTAATACATTCAAAGAAGAGCAGAAAGGAAATCAGTCCTACAGGAAAGGTTTAAGAAAAAAACCTGCTTTCTCAGTTCTTATGGAATTCATTTACTTGCAAAAACCAAGAGCCCGGGCCACTTTGATGTTAGTGTGAGTGCTGCCTAGCATATGGCAGAGTAGTTTACACAGTTTTAGGAAGGAATACAGTACAAGCTGTGCATCTCTGCAATGTGTTCCAAAGGCCTTAGATGATTTTCAGAGACGTTATATAAACATCTGCAGAGCGTGGATGTTTTTTGCTTTAGCTAAAAGGATGTATAATGGGAAAACTAGGAACATCAAAAAAAGCCACAAAATTAGAATTAAAAAAGTACAAAGCCCTACTGCTCCAGCAATTTATTAAGTCCTGCATATGGGCTCAAATATTTTCCCCCCGTTCTCCTTAGAGAACGTCTTGAACTCCTGGATAATGGTGAGGCTTCTTGAATGAACAACCTCCAAAATATAAACTTTTTTTTTCAACTACTCTTTACTTGAAAGACTGGACTGAAGTGTTTTACCTTGTGACTGATATCTAACATTGCACTCCTAAACCTGCAGTTTTACACGGTACTGGTGTACCTTGTTGCCACCAGAAGCTAGGGGTTTGACAGGTGGAACGCCCCTGACACACCCTTAGCTCCCGATTGGTGGAATAAAGCAAGGTCTTAGAAGGTACTACAGGATGCGATCCCTGTGTATTACCCGTCACACTGCTCCCGTGCTGTTAGCTGGCGGGATGACACATTCCATGTTGTCCTAAAGCATTGGCCGAATTGTCCATCGCCGCTGTGGGGTCTGTGCTGTGTTCCTGCAGTGTATACCGACGTGGCCTCATGGCTTTGTGGGCTCCCTGCTTGCAACCCCGCTCTGCGCTTAAACATGGAGGGGGCTGCAGCCTTATGGGGCGCCGGCAGGGAAGGCACTTGCAGATGGCGCTGCGCTGCAGCAGCAGTGGACGCTGAATGCCTTTTTACTACATCGCTACTATGCTGCCAGGACCGGCAGCCAACCCAACTGTGCAGCCAATCACGTACTGGGGGCGTCACCCCCCTATCAATCTTGTCTCCACCAGGAGTTCCTAGTAGTGTCAAGATACACCAGTACCGTTTTACACAATGCGTTTTGGGAGGGGGACTTGTTATTTGTATAGCGCCAACTTATTCTGCTTTCAGGTAATTTATTTATTACTCATTTTACCGACCTCGGAAGTATGAGTCAACCTTGAGCCGGCTACCTGAACCAGATGGGGATTGAACATGCAACCTTCAGGTCGTGAGTGAGAGCTTAGGAGTGCATACAGATTTTACATGCGAGTGCGATGCCATTTTTTTTTTTTTGCTCCCTTAGCAACTAATTGTCAATTCCTGAATAGAATAGGACATGCAGAAAAAGGACATGCTGCAATTGTTCTATCTCGATCTCGCAGTACAAAAAAAAAAAAAATCACCCATGTAAAGGAACCCATTTAAAATAATGGTTTCTAACCACGTGCGATTTCTGTGAACAGAAATTGCATGTAAAAATCGCACATGTATATAAAGCTTGATAGTAAATCTTCTGAACCTTGATATTAACTGTGCAGGAGAGACCTCCAGTTATCGACATGTCCTTGAGGCGAGAGAGAGACATTCGAGGAAAAGCCCCCATATATGCAATCTTCCGTGACCATTCGCAATTACCTTTTGCCATGACTCGCAGGCCTTCTGCTGCGGGATCCGACCCGTTTGGGTGAGCCCGGTTCTTACAACATACAAGTTTCAAAACAGTTCAATTGAATTTTCCCAAATGCTAATACATTGAATATACTCGTTTGGTGATCGCCCTAATGCTGTGACCATTGGAAACAAGCATGCTTACATGCAGAATTGTCCAGCCAACAAGCTGAATGTTTGGCATGTATGTTAAACTTTTAGTTTCTAACTACGCTGTGCAATATTTTTCTTAAAAACATAAAATAAAAAGTATTAAGAATGGTTTCCCAGCTAAAAACATGTAATCTGCAATAATGGCACTTGTGTCCGCTGCATTCCAGCCTCTGCTCTATACAATGATCGTACAGTCCTGTGTCATATGAAATATTAAAATGATGAAGCTGCAGAGAAAACCCCCTTTGATTTAGATGACATCAGC
Organism: Eleutherodactylus coqui; assembly: GCF_035609145.1. NCBI lineage: Eukaryota > Metazoa > Chordata > Amphibia > Anura > Eleutherodactylidae > Eleutherodactylus > Eleutherodactylus coqui. Next base: position 232,884,712 of record NC_089839.1, on the reverse strand, counting down.
CTCACAATGCACCGTGAAATACATCTGGAGCGCTCATGCAGACAAGGCCTTGGCGGTGTAATCCTGGTGGCGTGCGGATGTCTGCTAGAAGATGCCATCATCGTTACCCCAGCCTGAAATAGCCAAATACAACTTAAAGGTTTTGAACTGAATTACAAATCTCATGATGCTTTGTAAGGTTTGCACCAACACCTGTTTATTACTTCCCTTGACAATTAAAGGTAAGCAAATTGAAACAATGATGAATTTTCACCATCACAACTGCAATGATACTGTAGCTACAGCCCAATCTCCATGTGTACCCCCTCCTCATCCAAGTTTACTTTATGAAACCACCATGAGTGAGGACTCTGAGCAATCACACTGAAGGCTGCAGCTCCCAGGGCAAACTGTGGTGTGTGGTCATACGAGCTGTAGAACCACAAGCTGGAGGACCCGGTAAGGCTATATGGACATGGTTGCCTATCCACGGCTACCGCAGAAAAGATGTGTAGCCGCTGAGTTGCGATAATCTACTACCAGAGGTTTCCTGAGCCGCACCAATGATCATTAGGGCAGCCCAAGGCCGAATGCAGACGGCCGAGTTGGATTCCGACTGCGAGATTCTCGCAGCGGGATGTGACCCTGTGCCCCTGCAGTGACCTCTGGTTTACCGGTCCAGTGTGTTCGCTTTGCTCTGCGGATGTGCCTGCTGGTGCACAGCCGCACATGCTCAGTGCAGAGCCTACGTATCAGCGATGACGCAGCAGTGCGAGAATCTCTCGCACTGAACTAGAACATGCGATTTTGTTATCGCGCAAGTTTTCCAAAATCAAAATCACGGTGTGCATAGGATTGCATAAACCAATGCAATCCTATGGCAATGTGGTGGAAATTCCACGTGAAATCTCGCCCCAGAATGTTACAGATACCTTGGACTGATGACGAACAAGGCAGTGTTAGATCGCGTCAAACTGAAAATATCACTGGAGGGCAAAATCATCAAACAGCGGCTCTCTTTTTTGGCCATGCGCTAACTCACTGGAAACAGTATTGATGCTTGGCAAGGTCAGAGAAAGGAGAAGATCAGGACGACAAAGAACAAGATGTCTAGATGCAATCAAGGCCACCACCAACATGTCAATCGCCGAATTGGTAGATCCATAGAGTGACCGAAGGTCAATGCGACTGAACGGATAATTATCATCAATCTCAGGAATGCTATTTCAATGTGTTGGATTAACTCACCCATAAGCTTCGCATACCTCTTTAAATCTAATGGTAGGTTCACACGTTGCAGATAAGTTCCACAACATATTCTGCACCAAAAATCAGTATGCAGATTTGATACTCACTGTATTACAAGGAATGAATTCTGCTGGGAAGATCCGTGGCAAAGCCACATTAAGTAGAGCATGCTGCGGATTTCAAATTTTCCATCATTACCCTATTCTGCTGTGGAGATTTTCCGCTGACAGTGACCAGGTTTTTAAGCCCCGTTCACCTATGTTGTACTGTAGATCTACAGGCACAAATCTGCACGAACACCGAAATGTGTGAACCCATGCTGAATGGGGTTTGTTGTATTAAGACAACCATTTTAGCCTCTTGTGGCACAGAGTGTTAAGAAATGCAGTCCTAAGCGCTCGCTCATGACCTGAAGGTTGTGGGTTTAATCCTGGCATGGTTCAGGTAGCCGGCTCAAGGTTGACTCAGCCTTCCATTCTCAGAGGTTGGTAAAATGAGTACCCAGCTTGGTGGGAGGTAATAAATAAATTACTCGAAAGCGCTGCGAAATAAGTTGGCGCTATACAAATACCAAGATTTATTTTTATTTTTTCTTTACCTTTATGTCTGTGTGAAGGAAGGCAGAAGATGCGGAACACTGCATCAAAAAGAACTCAAAGCATACACAGTCAAAAAAAAGAAATCAAGCCCCTAGAAGGAAATGTCGTTTTGCTGAAAAACTCGGCATGCAGTTACATCTAAGGCAGAGATCCTGTCACCTGAGGCCCTAAAAGTGGTTCCATCCTTGGCCTATAAAACTCCTCTCAGAGGCTACTTGTGTAGTGGATCTCTTTTTCCGCTTGTGCAGAGCTTGTTGACCACTAGACGCCTCTATTATGCAATCAACGAGATTTCACCCAGTTAAAGCTTGAGAATGGAAAAAGCTGGACGGTCATATCAAGAAATTGCCCGCCATCTCGGCCATTCTGACCAGACTGTTAGGAGGGGTTGGGACCAGTGGATGCGTGAGGTCATGCACACAAGGTGTCCAGGCTTAGGACGCCATTGACAAACCACCAATGGAGAGGATCATTGAATCATCCGACAAGCATAAGCCGCTCCAACTGTTTTGTTACCCACCATCCAGAAACAGGTGGCACCATTGTTACAGGCCCCTGTGTCTGTTGGAACCATTTCCAGGCACTTGGCTGAAGGAAATTTTACTTGTACTGCCTTTGAGACCCATCCACTGACGGCTCTGTTTGCAGTTGTGTGGTGTATGACCAAACTGGAATGCTACAAAGTGGAGCTAGGTATAGTTTGGGCGTGGACGACAGCAGTGTTTGTGTCTGGAGACCTAGGGATGTCCTGCCTTTGCTGTGGAGCAGCACACTGTCCCTAATAGTGGTGCGAGGGACAATTACAGCTTAGCGATATGTTCATGACGTCCTGCAGCCACGTTTTCCTCTCCTGGCGGCTTTCAAGAGGCATTTTACAGCAGGATAATGATTGGCTGCACACAACAAGGATGTCACAGGTGTACCTCCACAACAACGCCATACTTCCATGGTCTGCCAGGTCGCCAAATGTATCGCCAATAGAACATGTATGGGACCATCTGGGGCGCCAACTTCAACAGCTAATGAGTTTGCACTATCTAGTTACAGCTAATGTGGAGCAATATGCTACAGGATACCATAGGGAACCTATATGCCTCCATGCCTGCCCCTATCACATCCTGCATGCAAGTTAGAGGCGGCCCGACAGGGTACTAGAGCCTCCCTTTAAGGGTTTAGTTTTCCTCAATAAATTATCCTTCTGCCCTGATAATATAAGTAAGCTATTACAATAACGTTACAGTCACACCTAGAAAGTTTCATTCCATTCAGACAACTCTTCGGTGCTTGATTTTTTTTGACAATGAGTGTAGATACCATGACATTAAATCGGCACATAAATTTGGACCTAGATGGACACCGTGTAAAAAATGGCATACATTAAGTTCAGACCTGTTGCCAGAGACAAGTACATTATGGGAGCTAAGATGTCATCTACACAGTTGGAGTTAAAGGGGTTTTCCACGCAAATAGTATTGCTGGCCTCTCCTCAAAATAGGTCATCAATAGCTGATCAACTGGGGTATGGGGCTTGGACCCCAGCTGATCAGACGTTTGCCATCAACACTGTTACACAAACACAGCGGAAGCTACGGCTTCAACCCGTGTAGTGGAGTCCCAAGATTTTAATGACAGCTGTGCCTGCTGTTACAAGCGCTGTCCTCTACACGGTTAAGGGGCAACCAAATAACTATGTATAAATACATTAGCAGTCAAAGCAAGGATCTCTCCCATGATCTGTTTATACCCAGGACTAGGACAGTAACAAGAGGGCATCTCCTACGTCTAGAAGAAAGCAGGTTCCATCACCAACATAGGAGGGGGTTCTTTACTGTAAGAGCAGTGAGACTGTGGAACTCTATGCCTGAGAACGTGGTGATGGCAAAAATAAATGGAGGAGTTTAAGAGGGGACTAGAGGTCTTCCTGGAGTGCTATGACATTACAGGATATAAACATTAAATAACTAGAAGGGTTGTTGATCTCAAATGTTGATCCAGGGAGTATTCTGACTGCCATTATGGAGTTGGGAAGGGATTTTGTCCCCCAAAACGGAGGTAAATTGGCTTCTGCCTCATTGGTTTTTTTTGCCTTCCTCTGTATTAACAAGGGATGGGGGTGAAAACAGGCTTAACTGGATGGATATTTGTCTTTTTTCAACCTAACATACTATGTTACACAGGGGTCAGAGCAACAGCTTCCACTATGTTCCCCTCGGTATAGCAGACCGAGTAATGACAGCACCATCACAACTGCAATGATACTGTAGTTAAAGCCCAACCTCCATATGTATCCCCACCTCATGCGAGTTTACTTTATGAGACAATGAGCTGATCGGCTGGTATCCCAAGCAGCGGCCCCCAGTTGATCAACTCTTGATGAGCTATTCTAAGGATAGGTCATCAATAGCATTTATGTATAAAACCCCTTTAAGCTGTTGGATCACATGATTTTGTGTATTAAAAAAATGGCACACAGATCACATTGTATTTTAGAATTCAGGTTTTATTTGTACATGTCAGAAGTGTGAACATCGTCCAGATTACAAGATATGTAAAATGTCCAGCAACCCCTAGCAGCCGAAGGGTTAAATCACAACTCACAGTAAAAATGATTGGCCGAAAGGAAAACATGCAAAATGGTAGAGATGCAACATTGTACATTTTCTTCTTCAGGCAATTCTAGAGACTCATCTGGTCCAACAAGTTTACCCATTTATTTTACTTCTTAGGAGTCTCATTATTTCCATTATTAGAAATCTCTAAAGCGTCAGACTCCGAAGAATATAGCCAATAGTAAACGGTTAATATGACATATTTACTGCAGGGTCTTTTGTGGAATGCTCCGTAGAGTAGTTTCGACTACAGTTTTTCTCATCACTTCTTGCTGCAGTAAACCCCAACTAGTCACAGCTGTGAAGGTTCCATGTTGTAGCTCGCCTGGAATGCAAGGACTTATCCCATTATTATAGGCTGGAAACATCTGCAGGTGCAGAACTCTTTAGTGGGGAAGGCAGACAATACATTACTCTAAAGGACAGTCTGACCTTGAAAATGTGTCTGTGCAACTGCTTCAGTGTAGTAACACAAACTGAGATGCAGTGCAAGGACTCATGGCCGGATCATTGGTTTGTGTTTTGTAGAGAGCTGTAATAGGGCTGCCAGCGAGATATCTAGAGCCTCTACTGGGCCAACATAAGTCCCTGACTTCATACAAAGGTTCAGAAAACCACCTGAAAAAAACTCTGTTCCATCAGAACATTGAGAGATACTGTACCCGAAGGGGACTGCAAGGTGGAGTATAGAGGCCATATGTTCCTCCATATTTGCATTCATTGGCAATATTTTCTATTGGGCAAATACGGATGCACATTTGCCCAGTAGAAGATAAAACTAATGATAGCAAGTACAGAAGACATATGTTTGCAGTATCACCTGTAACATATCTGTATTGTGGACATGTGAAACTGGCCTAATTATACAGTACTAGTAAATTTGCCCAAAGTGTATTTTCAATCTAGTGGACTGTCTAGGAGGGTCAACCTGTTACATCAATGCTTTGGTGCACAGAACAGTAAAAAGCACGAAGGAACACCTAAGAGCTTCTCGTCAGCTGTTATGTCTCAGTTTTCACCTAGCATCATCTAAGATGTAGCGTTGTAGTTGTCTGATCTCACTACCGTGTTTCCCCAATAATAGAACCTACCCTGATAATAAGCCCCACCCCGGTTTTCAGGGGCGGCTTGAAATATAAGCCCTCCACGAAAATAAGCCCTAGCTAACCTGCATTAAAAAAAAATAAATAAAAAAAAAAAAAAAAAAAAAAAAAAAAAAAAAAAAAAAAAAAAATCAATACTCACCTGGCTTATGCCCCAATGCCTCAAGATGTCATTCACTGAGTGGCTGTGATTGGCTCATCAAGCACCGGCTGTGACTGCCTGGTGCCCAATCCAATCACAGCACTCGCTTTGCTGTAGGCGGGGTATTCTAAGCCCCATCACCAGAAAGAAGCTGAGATGTCAGAGTGGAGGACACTGCAGTTTGCAGCAGCGCCGCCGGAGACCATGGCGAGGCATCGGGACACCGCGGACCAGGGGAGTATAGCCCCCCCCCCCCCCCCAAAAAAAAATAAGACCCTGTGCCTCTTTTGGGGGGCAAAAATTAATATAAGGCAGTGTCTTATTTTGGGGAAACACAGTAGATGCCCTTGATCTTGTTCATGAGAACAGAGCCGGTATTGAAAATCTATAACAATCTTATTTACAATATACAATTTTGCATACCACAGTGATAATTTGTAAACAGCGACTGGTTCCCCTAAATGTGTGTAGACTACACTCCTATACAGAGAGCAGTTAAGTCCACCGTGGAATAACCATTCTAGCTACTGCAGAAATCTCATTTTCCTTTTTTTCCAACGTTTATTATCCACATCTTCAGCAAAATCTGGGGGATCTGGTATCACGAATCCATCCGTCAATTTGTAATAAACTATCGTTGAATCCGTTTCAGTAATAGCCAAGAGAACAGAACACGCCGAGCTTTGGTCCTCCTTCAATGTGCGGTTCAACTGCAGAAAACGCTGAATTCTAGAAAGAAAGAAATGATTGATGAAGTCTACTGCAGCTCCTTGGGCTTCATAGAAAATGGACCTTTTCATTTATGTTTTGGGCCTTAGTCAGACGGGCGTTTTTTCGCGCGATTTGCGGATCGCATGATGGATGCGCATCCGCAAATCGCGTGACCGGTGCCCGAAAATCGCCCGAAAATCTGCTCCTAGCCGCGTTTCATTAGAAACGGGCCGGAGCTGTCCAGCGCATCGCATTCAATGGAGCCGGCAATACAGCCCGCTCCATTGAAAGCAATGCGCTGCGGGCGAGTGTGGGATGAATTGTCGGGAAGGGCTTAAATATATAAGCCCTTCCCTGCAATTCATCCAGAAAAGTGTTAAAAAAAAAAAAAAAAAAAATTATATATATACATACACATACATACACACATACACACATACACACACACATATACACTTACCTGCTCCCGGCAGCCGGAGTTCCGCGCGGCCGGTCTGCAGTGGGTGTGAAGGGGGTGTGAGTCAGACCTGCCCCCTGATTGGCTCAGCGCTGAGCCAATCAGGGGGCAGGTCTGACTCACATCCCCTTCACACCCACTGCAGGCCGGCCGCACGGAACTCCGGCTGCCGGGAGCAGGTGAGTATATCTATATTTTTTATTTTAACACATTTCTGGATGAATTGCAGGGAAGGGCTTATATATTTAAGCCCTTCCTGACAATTCATCCCGCGCACGCCGGCAGCCCATTGCTTTCAATGGAGTCGGCTGTATTGCCGGCTCCATTGAATTCAATGGGCAAACATCGTTCTTCTCTGCCACAGCTGTTACAGCTGTGGCAGGGAAGAATGATTTGTCTTCTATATGTTCTCAATGGGGTCGGCGCTGCTGCCGCCGGCCCCATTGAGCGCATATAGAGAAGAGAACAGGAATCGCAGATCGCAGATAGGTGCGATCTGCGATTTCTGTTCTATAATTTATCGGACGAGCGCATAAAAAGCGCTCATGTGTCCGATACCATTGCAAAGCAATGGTTTTATAAAATCGCCGGACGCATGCGCAAATCGCGGCAAAAAACGCCCGTCTGACTGAGGCCTTAACAGGTATTATACTACAGTATACGAGCTAGCTGGCAAGAATTTTGCAGTGTCTTGGGAAACAATGGATCGAAGGTATAAAACAGACAAAAATCGATCTGACACCTCTACCTCCCCCCCCCCCCCCCACCTCCATTCCCCCAACTACTCCAGCATCCTCAGCCTGTTTTGATGATACCAATGATTATGGGAGGTTTCATCACCTGAAACACGTAAGATGTTGACCTTGAATTCACCTGTATCGCAGGATGTTGTTCCTATACCGTTTCACTGTTTTCATTTTTGGACGCTGGATCCTCCTTGTTTGTTCATCCATGGTGATCATCTATCTACCTCCATGAATAGATGTTGTGATGGGGAGTTATTGTATACTATCTTACAGGGCAGGTTGATCACAGCTAACTTAAATTCACAGCAACGCAGCCAAAAAGTTGTAGCAATACTTCAAAAAATAATAAAAAGTACATCCCCCAAGACATGTTTCTTACTGTTTGACTGTTCTGTAAGCCCACCTAGGCAAAGTGCAGTCAAAGATCCTCATACTGATCAGAAATCTGCAGAGATCCTGGCCACTATTAACTCCTGTCAATCAATGCGGGCCATTACGGAGGATAAGCTCAAACAGCACTTTTGTCATCCTCCAGCATGATGTAAAAAAGATCAGATACCCAAATCCTCAGAGAGGAGGATCTTGGACACTTCTGTATAACAACCGTCTTACCTTGCATGTCCCACTGCCAAATGCAATTGTTCCCAGAGTCACTTTATATAGTCGCAATTGCAAGTTTGTGTGTTGACACTGGGGTGAATGATTTGTATCCACATATTATATGCAATAATTAATTTTTGTAAACTAATTCACTAACTGAAAACAAGGGATGAAAAGGCCTCATTTGAGTCTGATAAGTGTTCCTTGAACAAGATGGATACTTGCAGTTAGCATCGAGGATTCTATTGCTTTAGTGGTACATAGTCAGGTGGAAATTGCTCTGAAAACAAAAATAAATATTCAAATTATGGCCAGCTGCACACGACCAGGTTGGATTCCGTATGCTTATATGCGGAATCCAATAGGAGTACAACCCCTACTGGCAAAGCAGTGGATTGCCCTGTATAACCACAGTGTGCCTGGCTCGCCCAGGATCTATAAACACACTGCATGCAAAAAAGAAAAAAAAAAACATTGATAAATGTGGGTGTTAGTTTGCATTTTGGCCAAAAACGTAAGCCGACAGGCTGCGGCAAGGCCACCACGCGTATGTCAGAACCTACTCTATCTCACTAAATAAAATCACAGAGGTGAGAGGAAAAATATGCACAAAGACATAACTTCCAGAAAAAGAAGCCAAACATGCATCACCTGATAGGGCAGGCTCAATTACCTAGTAGCATGCAGAAAGCTTTCAACTTCAACACAAAAATGCAACTTTTAATAAATACTGAGTATTTTTTTTTAAACTCGTTTTATTGAAGCATGAACATTTCACATATAGGCAAAGCACAGCAAAACATACATTTAGTACATGAAGCACAATAATTTTGTGGACAGAAAGGGCAAGGGAGGGGAGAGAGAACTAAGCCGCCTCAGCAACTACGACAATTGAGCAACCAGAATTAACATGGTGAACATATATCCAGAGGATCAGGAGTCTCATCTCGAAGTAGACTAGCTATCGGAAGCCTATCTGGAGCACTGATATTGATGAAGAGAGCAAGCTTGGAGGATAACAAGTGAGAGGGGAATTGCACCACTGACCCCATACTTTCTCAAACCTTTCAGGACATTGACGTCCTTTATAGACCAAGTAGTTAAATGGCACAACTGAATTGACCAGTTTCCTCCACATAGACAATGAGGGATTTTTCCGATCCATCCATCGTAAAGCAATAGCTTATGCATAGGGAGCAGCCCACGGGAGCCTCCAATACCGGCCACAGGCTAGGAATGTTTAGGAAGTACGCCAGGTGGGCCTCCGAATTGGGGAGGGAGTAATTTCCAAGCCAACAGCCCAAATGTATAAGTTGACTAGCTACATAGTATACGAACAGGTCCGGGAGTGCAGCTCCCGCAGCCTGCCTTGGTCTTTGAAGGGTAGAGCTTCATAATTTAGGGCGGGAACTACCCCAAATAAAAGGAGGACATACTGGAGCCCATTGACCTAAAGAAGTAGCATGGTATCGGCATCAAGATATGTTGTAATATATAAAGACATTTAGGTAGCACAATCATTTTGATCAGGTTGATACGACCGGACACTGAAAGTGGCAGAGAACCCCATATCTTAAAATTTGAAATAATCTATTAAAGGGTATACATTGAGGTCTAGGGAGCGTCTGAAGTTGGAAGAAATTTGGATTCCTAGATATTTAAATGAGTCTGTAACCTGGAGGCCACATAGCGGGCCAGTATTATATAGGTGACTATCTGAGGAGAGGGGCATGAAGGCAGACTTAGCCCAGTTAATATGGAGTCCCGAGAAATCGCCAAATTTATTTCTAAGATCTATTGCATATGGAAGGGAGGCTATAGGGTTAGAAAGAAATAACATCAGATCATCAGCATATAGTGCCACTCAGCCCTCCTGTTCCCCTATAACTATGCTCCTATACGATGGGCTCACCCTGAGCGTGATAGCCATCGGTTCAATGGCCAATGCAAATAGTAGAGGAGACAGGGGGCATCCGGTCCTGTACCTCTGTGCAATGGAAAATAAGAAGTACGTGAACCATTGACCGAAACTGCTGCCATTGGTGATTTGTATATTAGGGACACCCACTTGATGAAGACTTCCCCAAAGCCAAATTTTTGCAAAACATATAACAGATAGGGCCATTCAATAGAGTCAAATGCCTTTGTGGCATCCAAAGAGGCTAGAGCCCAGTTCTCCTTCCCATTTGCCACGATTTGGGTGCTGTCTGAGTAATTTAACCCCTTCATGGCAAGAGTCTTTAGTACTTAGAGGAGCACCTTTTGATGTTAGGACCTGCTGCAAACATGATGCACACCCAGGCACCAACTTCTGACAGCTTTCCTGAGGACTCTTACCACATTCCTCATGAGCAATGGCCTCCAGTTCACCAATATAGTTGAGTTTGAGTGTTTTTCACTGATTGCTGGACCTCTGACCATCTTTGCTTTGAGACTGCCTCTCTAACATGCTTTTGTGCACGTTACGTGACTTAGGGCTCCTTCACACTGGCAAGAAAAATCGCACCAGAGTGAGTAAAAACGTATGATTATGAAACCAATGATTTTCAATGGTTTCATTCTCCTTTGTGATGTTTTCACTCCTGCGACGCTGCATGAGAAAAAAAAATTGCAGCATCTCCTTTCTTTTTGCAATGTTGCCCATTGTTCTTGATGCTGGCCCCATTGAAAACAGTGGGAGAACATGGCGATCTCCTGCTGTGGCTGTGCCAGCCGCAGCATAGATGAAGGCAGGGATGCGAGGCTGTTTCCAAATGAAAACACCTTACATCCAGGGGATTTCAGAGGGACTTCGATAGCAATATGAGGCTGTGAATCACGGCCCGATATCACCCTCGCCAGTGTGCAGGAGCCCTTAGTAGAAAATTGAGTTCCAGCTGTTTTTCATTAGAACCATTTTCCATCCTTTTATTAACCTTGTTGCAACTTTTATCAGATGTGTTGCCGCCATCAATTTCTATACGAGTTCATTTTTTTAAAAATGAAATGGAAATGTCCCCCTCGCTTTCACCTTCTGTTACGTGTTCTGTTGTGAATAAAATATGGTTATATGAGAAGTCCAAATTGGAATGGGGGTTGTATATGCCTGAATTGTAGAAAAGTACGAACGCATTAAACGGCCTTTCTCATTCAATTTAATCAACCAAGGAATGCCTGTAAAATACACAGTGTTGGAATAAAATAATATTTTCTGTTGTTCCTTGTAATCCAACCTGACAATGTAGATGAATGAAGGACATTCATTGGAAGAGTATAGCAAGAACACTTCAGCCCTGTTCTTCCTAAAGCCCTGAATATTCAGAGACAGACAACGGACACAGTAGCTTTATACATCGCAAGTGACTGTAAGAAATGAAAGGAAGTTCTTCCCCAGGGAGGACCCTGAACAATCCCGTACTTGTGCTGCGGGGCAAGCCTAGATGTGGCTACAGAAATCCACAGCTTTCATGGAGATGCAGAGTTTACCATTCACAGGATCAGCAAATCCCACTTCTACATTATTCTATACTGCATGCAGCATTCTCACCGATGCAGATAAACCAAGGAGCAAGTGCTGGAGATATCTGGGGAACGATGGGGGCATTAAATAGTTTAGGTCCTTCTACCGCGCAGCAACACAGTAGGACTTTCCTGGATTTCTCTCTTCTGTATAGGCCAGTCCATTGTAAATCTGATGCGACTATGGCTCTCAAGAAATTATTTACTTTCACATTCCACCAATTATTTGCTGTAGTAAAATGTATTACTTCTCAGCCCGCTGAGGGCCAGGATCCACTGGTGCGGCATGCGCCAAAATTCAATACAAATAGGCTTTCCCCACACCCTTATTTGGTGTCTCTTTTTTTTTTTTTTTTTTTGCTTTTTCCACTTTTGTACAATAAAAGCTTTTTTTTTGTTTAAAGAAATGATGTATTTTGGCATTGCTGTATTAAAAGTCCGCTCGTGGGGCTGGGGGGGGGGGGGTTAGTTTTTGTGTGATGAACTGTAGTTTTAATTAATATCATTTTTGGGGTACGTACGGCATTTTAAATCACTTTTATTGCTTTTTTTTATTTTAGGCGAAATGAACACAATAAGAATTTTGTCTGTAGTCTTTAGGTTTCGTTTGTTTTTTAAACTTTTTTTTTGCTATGCAGGATAAACAGTGTGTTTCGTATATTGCACAGGTTGTTATGGATGTGGTGATACCAAATATGCATTTTTTTTTTTAAATAGGGGAAGTGGACAAAAAACGTTTTCTTTCTCTACTTTTTTTTTTCCTTTTTAACACTTGAACCCATAATCATATCATAGTGATCAATACCATGATCACTATGATAATACATTGCAGTATGGCTGCACTGCACTGTATTATCACTCTTGTTAATGATCATAGGCCGAGGCAGACCCGGACACCAAGCAATGGCATCCGGTTGCCATGGCAACTCATCGACCCTCTGTGAGCACGCTCCCCCTGTGTACCCTTTACATGTCCCGATCAACACTGATAGCAGCATGTAAGGGGTTAACAGTGGGAGGCTGGCTGTCAGTCAAGAGTTAGCTCTCGCTGCAGATGGCATAGCAGCCAGGATGCAAGCTTACGTTCCGTGGTGTTAAGGAAGTATCACTCTAATCTTCCAAAACTTCACTATCAGCATCCGTAGCGAATTTCCTGGCTTTTTTCCCTGATCTGTCCCAACTAAGTCTGCAGCCCAGATTAGCTATTCCACCTGTACACTGGGGACTGTTACCTGGGGTTTCTGACCAGCACAGCTCACACCTCCTTGGGTTTGTTAAGGGTTAAGATTGGTGGAAGGCTTAGACTTTGCAGACCCCAACATAATCATGGTCTCCGGATCCGTTTTCTGCTTCACCGTCAAGCTGCTCCAACACCTTCAGGTTCGTCTCGCCATTGTCTGCGCTACTCTGTGGTTTCTATACGGAAAAATCTACCTTCTGTATACCTGTTGCTAGTTGGCTAAAAGTGGGTCAAGGAAGGCTCTTGGATTAGAATCCCTAAAGGAGCAGAACTGCCCTGTCTGGACACCATGTGGGAAATTTACTAAGCCCAGAATTTTCGACGCTGGGCTAAGTATAATTTTCCCTAGGGCACGCCTCTTCCTGTATAAAGCGCATCTCGGGCAGCTCTGCGTGCCTTCACAGAAATGTACGATTGGCCTCGACCAGGTGCATGTTTCTGGCACACTTTACACCAGTTTGTGGCCTACAGTATACATAAATCTATTAGTCTGGAACAGCCACGCCCCTTCAAACAAGCCACGCCCCCTTTAACAGAAAATGTAGAGGCTGGCACAGAAAGCTGAAAGTTTTGGGCATACAGCACTTGCGCCAAATTTTGTCACTTTTCTATACCCGTTTTGTGGTGTAAAGCCTTCTGAACTGTCCCCCCATGTTTTAGATGGATACAACTTTTAATAAACCAGTACATGTAATAATCCCATTATAGAGAAAACATTTAACATTTTGCCATAGCTAAAGAACCATTAAGGTAGTCCTACAACATACAAGAGGTAAAGAATGCCACTCTATCATCTAAACATGATGAGATACTGCATGTAATTTTTGAATGCCTTCTTAAAGTTCAAGCACACCTACACTTTATGATGTCTTCCAGGCTCCTCTGTGTGTACACAGGGACAACCATTGCTGCCAATTATAGGACTTGTTTCTGGAAATTTTTACCAGTTTAATGTCTAATTCTTAGTTTTCGCTGAGCTAATGGGTGGAGACTAGCTGCATGATGTCTCCCATACCCTGCACAGACAAAAGAAGACATCCTGCTCCACCATCTCCTTATAAAACACCCTTATAACTAACATCAGAACGGAGGACATTATACAGCAGTACCGAGCAGTGTAGCTGTGTATCCAGCACCAAAGTGTGAGAAAACAATTACTAGAAGCCACAGCCACCTTCTTTGTGTGGCGCGCTCTGTTTCTGTCTCACTCCAGCAGCTCCCCTCTCCATAGACTTCTATAGTCAGCAAGAGACAGTAGCAAGCTACCCCCTTCTCCCCCACATACACAGAGATCGAATATGGGAAGTTAGAGACAGACCACATTTCTACATGCAGTGGGTAGCAAAGTAGTAAAATTTTGAGACGCCTATTGGATATTGTTTTAGAGTGATTTTTCAGCACAAAAAACATCATTTTAGGTAAATAAAGTGATTTGCACTTTTGCTAGTTATCATTGGTTATTACATTTGTTGAAGATGCAGAGCCAACTTAAAGCATTGAAGGCTCTGTAGATGACCCATGAAGAGGTCATCAGATCACTTACTTCTCATGGCTGTAGGGCACGGTGATGGGAGTAGGGATGATGACTTGAGGCGTGCTATCATCTCTCTCTGTCCCACAGAGGTATATTATATGAAGTTCTGATGAGCTCAAAATCTGCACCTCTTTCCAGTTCCTTACTAAAAAAGAAAACAAAAATGATGATGTAGTAGTAGAGTTGGTGCTTAGGGTTTAAGCTCACACCCGTAAAACATGACGAAGTGAACCCATTGATTTTAACGGGTTTGTTCTCGTGTTTCCCGAGAAAAAAAATTGAATCTGCCCTATATTTCTGCAAGTTACACAGAAAGTTGCCATAGAAGTCTATGGAATGTAAAAACATCAAGGTGAAGGGTGTGACCCTGTGGACAACCCTAATTCATGCGCAAATATTCGTACATATGCCTGTCTGTTACTGGTCAATTTATTTAGCTTTTTATTTAAAATTTACAGAAAATTAAAAAAAATAAAAATTGTAATTTTCAAACTTTGAGTCTTTCATTTACCCCATGATCTCTGTATGTTGGTATCATGTCAGAAAGCATGTAATTACAGGGGCAAGTTTTCTAATTTTAATGAAATGACCAAAGTACTGAAGTGACTGAGCATTAGAGATCCCCACATCTGTTTATCCCACAAGTGGACTGGAAGACGCAATCATTTGATCGCTCAGATAATACACCGCACTCCTTATGTAGTACAGTGTACTGTATCTGTCACATTCATCAGTTACAGTAATGTCAGTGACCTTCACAAGTCACCCTGCATGGTAGACCCAGAGGTCTATGGGCACCCCGTGATCAGATTGCGGAAGTACCGATGGCGTGAAGGAGGGAGCGCTCTTCCTCACCAGACCCTTTAGATGCTGCTGGCTGCATAGACAGCGACATCTGAAGGGTTGAAACGCTGGGATTGAAGCTAAGCTCCATCTCGGTGGTTGCAGCGGACCGCGTCTGTAACTTATAGCCGTGATCCCGCTCCGATTACTGGGGGTTCAGCTTCTAAGCCCCCTGTAATCAGCGATGTACATGTATGGAGCCACATGGGAACTACTGGCCCGTAGCGCAGTACATGTACTGTATTGGTAAGTTAGCAGTCAGCACTTACAGTTGTGTTGGAAGCAGAAAAAACGGGCAGGGGTACGACTCGGAGAGAAGTGACAAGGGATACACTGTGATGTGTAGAGCGTCATCAGAACGGCCGGTCTTGTGGGGGATCCCGTGGTTGGTACCTACCAGAGTTGTCTAAGAAAGTACAACTGGCTGCCCGAGGCGGTGATGGAAGGGTTACTCTTAACTTACCCCACGCCGCTCCGTGCATTGAGCAGTGTGTAAAGCAGCCGCCTGCTCTAACTTTATAGTGGGTGGACTACTTAGCAGTGCCGCTCAACGCATTCCGTGGCGGCGTTCGGCGCAGACAACAAAAGACCAACGGGGGAGATAACACTTACATCCCCGGACTCGGGGGGGGTTGCCTACTTTCAGCCCATAACCTTAGCTGATAGGCTACAAGTCGGCGGCAGAGTGTCTTTAGGGGTGCTTACCTTCCAGAAGATCCATGTAGACTAGAAACGCTGCATAAACCTGCGAGCCGTCCGCCACGTCCAGCCGCAGCATCTCCTGAAACTACAAGAAAACGCATGTCATTCTGGGGACAAAAAGCCAGATCTGGACAGAATGGCATCACATCCCATGTAACCAGTGATGTCAATCCTTCTAAGACAAGGCTGGCAACAATACAGTGCGCCATTTAACCCCTCAAGGATCAAACACTTTTTAGGGATTTTACCCATGTGGTGGTTTTACTCCCCTATATTGTTTCCTTCAGCTACCAAATCATTTTTGCTGCATTTTTTCCCCCGTGACATATAGGGCGATTTTAAAAATCTTTTTCATTGACTTTTTTTCCCCTGTTTTTTAGTTTTATTGGGGATAAAAAGCTAAAAAAAAACAACATTTTTTTAACAATTAGTTTTTAAAAAAAATTAGTATATTTACACTAAAATAAAGTATGGGAATGGGTTCCTCATTTTGTTTCGGACGTTTTGATATATAATATGTATGGTTTTGGATTACAGGGCACATACGGCGACAGTTTTGGTTGGCCTTCGGCTTGGAGTTATTTTCTTTTTTTATATATAGATTTTTATTTTATTCTGTGATTTTTTTTCTTACTTATTTTTGTAACTATTTTTTTACCATCCAAGTCCCCCATGATGTCATACAAGTCCTCTAGGGGACATCCACATGGGATTTGTTTTTATTTGACCCTTTCCCACTGTAGCTGGGGCATCCATAGGAGCCGCAGTTACAGGAAACACTTCCCCTGTAGTGACCATAGTCACTGGCAGAGCTGATTGGGGTCTTCCAGGACCCTGCAGCGCCAGGGGATCCCGGTGGTCACATGATCGCATAGTAGAAGTTATACTTCCATTTCTTAGTACATAGAGCTCGGTGAGTGCTATGTACTCAGGAAATGAGAAGGCAGAAAGGGTTAAAACCTCTCCTGCCTTCTCCTCCAGGTTCTCAGCTGCGACTAACAGCTGACAACCCAACGACATGCTTCGGGGAGAGAGGGGTGGGAGTTACTTGTATTGAGGAGTGTTTTTCCAAAATGAGTCAAGTCCATTGTTAAATGGGTTCTCCCAGGGAGAATACTGCGGTACCCTTAGGATAGGTCATCAATCGTTGATCAGCTGGGACCCGACTGCTCAGCTGACAGCGCTGCAATCACACCGGGATGTGTAAGGATGAGACGGGACCCGTTGAAATCAGGGGGTTCTATTCTGCGCATTTTTCATGCGGTATTTTCCTGCATGCAAAAATGCACTACTATGCGCTCATCTGAAGGAAGCCACTGTAGGAGAATTCTGCATGACAGGTTGCCATGACGACGTCCGGGCTTCTTGTGGTCAGCAGCAACATGACAGCCACAATGTGACTGCTTACTTTACAATGTCGCTCAGCTACACAAGATCTTCCTCCGTGCACCCTGTGTATACGACCCCGTCACACGGGCGCAGGTGTATTTGGACGTGCCTCAGCGCAACTTTTGTGTGTGTATTTTACTGTACTTTTTCCGCCCTCACACCTTCATTAAATAGCTATTTTTTAACCTGAGCTCTGGAAGTGTTCTTTTTCCTGCACAGTTACACTTCTGCACCCCCCCCCCCCCCCCATTGACTTCTATAGGGGGCTTTGGGTGCAAAATGCGCAGGTAAATACGCGCATGTAAAGCAGTCACGTGACAACAGACCGGTCACACGCGGTTTGTTTTAGCTGACATGTTGTGAGGCGGTGCAGCCCCGGCGTCTCCGTGAGCTCCGCTGTACGGGACCACAACCGCAGACCCCTCACCTTCGGGTGTTCCGCTATCCATGGCTCCTCCCCCTCCCGGGCACCAGCACGCAACCCCGCAGGACCCTCCATGAGAAGGAGACGATAGATGCTGTAGAGCGAAAGGACCTTTGATGATGTAATCTCCGTGTGACCTGTCACGTGTGTGGGAGGAGTCACTGTCAGTGCAGCGTATAGTCCGCGTCTGTGTGGATGTACTGCGCATGTGCGAGTGTGTGATCCTCATGATGCTGCTGAGCTGTCACTGTTGCATGTAGTATAGTGTGTTTGTAATGTGTGTTCATTAGGGCAGCATCACACGGGCAGAGTATGGTAGAAATGCATGGATTAGCGCAATGTATTGGCATTGCCACATTTTTGTGAATCCTACTGTAGTTTTTGCACTGACACGAAATTTCAGTTAGGCGCGGGACACCGCCGCAGCCTGATTAGTTGCAGATGTGTTCTTTTTCCCACGAAATTGCGCAGCATAATGCACAGTTACGTGGTTTTGGGTGTGCACCCCTAATAGATCTATGTGGGGGCTAAGGCGCGCAAATGTGCACTAAAATAGAGCATGCTGCTCTTTTTTTTCTTACGCGTACAGAAAAAGCACAACTACGGTTTAAATCAATGGGTTCGCTACTCTAAGTATCGCACGCACAAATACGTCCTTGTGAAGCCGTCCTTAGAGCAGAATCTGACCCACATCAATGGGTTCCCTCTCATCGTGCATTTTTGCCTTTGCGGAAAAAATGCAGCATGTGCTATCTGTGCGCATTAGGAGTCTATGGGGGGTGCGCAGCCGGTCGCCACGTAATTGCACAATGCACCGCGCAATTTCACGGAAAAACAAACACCGAGGAGCAGATAGGCAGCACAGCTTTTTCAATCACAGCACGGGTGTGTCCCACACCGATGTGAAAGGTCCCCATCAACGCAAAAAGTACAGTCCATTGTGCTAAAATGCGCACAAGAAATGTTCTTTCCCTATGCAAAAACGTTCCACTTAGGCGAGCGCGTGGGAAGCCGCCCTCTGCAGAGGAACCTTCAGCTCATTATCATCAGGGACTGGATTACAATGAAAGGTGACACCTATATATAGGTACACAGCATCCTCCACTCATGGAAGGTGGTCGTCACAGCTCACCTCCTCCCCCTCCCTGCACAGGTCACAAAACATGTCTAGAACTCTCTCCCATAGACATTGATGAGGCTGATGTAAAGGATATCACTAGATGCTGCAGCTCAGGCAAGATGGCCGCCCACAATATTAGGTACAGGAAATATTAGGCCTTATTCACACAAGCATTTTTACGCAGCTACTTAGCCGCGTTTATACGTCTAAAATTTGGCTGCGACTCGGTTGCGGCTTTTCTTCATTAACGCGTTTTTTTCGCTCATTTGGGCGACCGTAAAAAACGCATACGCTTGTGTGATTGAGGCCTAAATTACTGAAGAAAAAAAAATGATCCACTCCTTTTCAAAATCTCCAAAGCTAAAGAAACTACAAATCTAGTAGTAAGATGCTAATCTAAAAGAACCAACTCCTTGTAAAACAGAGTAACGGGATAAGACTGCCGTCACACGGGCGAGACAATTGTGCGAGATTTGTGCGTTGTGAGGCACACAAATATGAACCCCGTTCTTTTGAATGGAGTCATACACATGAGCGATGTTTCCCCGCATGGCACTGTGATGTGATGCTATGGAGGAAACAAGTCGCGGAGTGTTCTATGTGGTTGCATGCTCTCACATCGCAGCGGCCATTGTTTTCAATGGGGCCGGCAGCAGCAGAGGATCGCTCCATCCCCGAAGTGATGAGAGGACAGCGTGAAGTTAGCCTTATTCAGGCTCTCAAACTGATGGCCTAACCTCAGGATAGCCCACCGATATCTGATCGTGGGGGTCCACTGCTTGGGATCCTTGCCGATCAGCTTATTGAAGGGGCTATGGCACTTGTACGCACTCTGCAGCCCCTTCAATGTTTATACCAGAGCACAATCCTTAGGCCCAATGTCTACGGGCACATTTGAATTGCGGACGATCCACAGTTCAAGCATCGCACAGAGAAGCATGGGCGTCCGCACATGAATTAAATGCATGCGGATTTATTTTGTCGACCTTCTGGTCCGCAAAACAAATCGCAGCATACTCCATTTAGCTGCGGTTCCAGCACGGACGGCTTCCATTGCGGCCCATCCGCAATTCATTCTCTACTGCACATGTGCGGCAGCGCAGCGGCTGGCGCCTCCGCACACATCTGCAGTGAAGACCCTGACAGGTAAGCAGTAAGCTATGGGTTCCTGGATGCAGAATCCGACCCGCCCGTGGACGTGAGACCTTAGGGTGGCTTCACACGACCGCGTTTGCGGGAGTATTTGTGCATGCAAAATCAGAGAATGGAACCCATGGCTTTTAATGGATTCGTTCTGAAGAGCGCATTTGGACATGAAAAGAAGTAGGGCCTGCTCTATTTACCTGGGTTTTACGCCTGCAGAAACTCCCACATAGAGGTCTATGGGAGGTACACTAATACGCAAAGGGAAGCATGAAAAACTGCGCAAAAGGCAGGCAAAAGAACACATCTGGGCCTCGGTAGGCGAATTAGCTTTTCAATCCATGGAAAGTGTATGTCACGCATGAACTGGCGATGCATGTGCATAAACTGCAGTAATATGCGTAGACACACGTGTAAAACTACGTCAATCTTCCTCGTTCATGCGCAAATACGCTTATGTGATGCGCCATTATTGCGAATTATTAGCCATTATTAAATAGGACAAGCCTGCAGTACTCAGAACAGCCACTACAAATAATATGATGCTGTAAGTGCGAACAGGATTGTGTTCGGATGTGAGCATGGAAGAGACTAGTGTTCCCGTGAATGCTGCGGTAGGAATTCACACGTGCCGCATGCACTGATCAGCCATAACAGTAAATCCACCGTCAGGTCACGTGTATATGGTATATTATATACCGGTGTATATATATTTTATAATGTATTTGTCTCTACTATTAGAGAGTAACACACACACACACATATATATATATATATATATATATATATATATATATACACACACACACATGTATTGTTTGTGTTTCATGTATATATTGGATGTAAGTATGTCTACAACTTAAAATAATGACCACAACCTTGACAGGCACTATTTATTGATAGTTCTTGCAAATTGTAATAGGGTCCCATATATGAAATATCAGTGTTAACCTACCGACCAATCAGATCACTGCTTTAATTTTCCAACCTGCTCTTGAAAGATGTAGCAGTTATCTGATTGGCTGCCAGCAGTGATGCGACAAGCACAGTGAGGTCACTGCGCCTTCTAGAACATATGATCAGGATTGGAACACACACAGCTCATACCTTGCCTGCTGCCATCTGGTATTGAGCAGAAGACTAAGTGCAAGATGCCTCCACCTCCTGCTGTAGAAGGAACTCTTCTGGGACAAATCCAGAACATGTGCCATACGGGAGACATCAGAGGAAGGTGGGCAGGTTATGTGCAGTGATGGGTGAGGAAGAGAGTGGGGCAGGTTAGGAGTAAGATGATATCCTGGAATTCCAGCCATAGTTGTCCTGGATATTTCTGCACTGGGATAACCCCAGGATTTAGAGGGGACACTGATAATTAGAACATTCACCTTTCTAGACAAATCCGCTGCTTACTAATATAAACTAGACTCTCCTCAATGTTAATATTTACTGTACCCTCCAGGGATATAAATGTCTTCTAGGTATACGCCAGTAGTAATATCACAGCATGCCTCCCAACTTCTGAACAGTGGGAAGAGGTGTAGGTGTCATCTGCTAGTGGGTCAGGGCAGGTTCACATCATATCCAGGGAAATGCTGGAAGTCAGACGGACTCCGTTATAGTCAGTGGTGTCATTTTGGTGCTGTTCGGGTCAGATAGAGTGTTTCTGGCCTTTTGACCGTGAGAAATCTTAGCGATTTTTTTTTTGGCGCGTCAAAAAATCGTTCATTTGAAAGAACCCATAGGAAACCATGAATTCTTTTAGATGCGATTTTTTCGATGCACCTACATAGAGTCAAGCTTTTACACGACAGTTTTTATGCTCAGTTTTTTGTGAGCCAAGACCAGGAGCGGGTCCAAAATATGGAAGACGTGCAGATCTTTCCATTATACTTTCACTCTCCACTCCTGGTTTTGGCTCACAGAAAACTGCACATAAAAACTGTCGTGTGAAAGCGCCCTAAGGTCACATCCACACGGGCTACAAAATTGCAAGATTTTGTAGCGATGCGACATCGCTATAAAACGCATGTATGTGAAGCTTGTGGTTTCCAATGGGTTCTTTCAGGCTACAAAGCATCTCATGTGAAATAACCCATTGGACACCATGGGCTTCACATACATGCATTTTGTAGTGATGTCTAGAGATGAGCGAGTATACTCGCTAAGGCACATTACTCGAGCGAGTAGTGCCTTATCCGAGTATCTCCCCGCTCGTCTCTAAAGATTCGGGGGCCGGCGTGGGTGACAGGTGAGTTGCAGCGGGGAGCTGGGGGGGAGAGAGGGAGAGAGAGATCTCCCCTCCGTTCCTCCCCGCTCTCCCCCGCCCCCTGAATCTTTAGAGATGAGCGGGGAGATACTTGGCTAAGGCACTACTCACTCGAGTAATGTGCCTTAGCGAGTATACTCACTCATCTCTAGTGATATTGCATCGCTACAAAATTTCGCAATTTTGTAGCCCGTGTGAAACAGGCCTGAGTCTCCAACTTGAGAGGCAGACAGCAGAGTTCTAAATCAAGGTCAGATTTAACCCTTTAAGGACCAAGCACAGTAAATTTAACGTTCTCCTTTCCAGGCTATTCCGCGATTACGTGACCGCCACGTGTCCCCTGGCACAGCAGAGTTATAGGGTCCTATACAGTAAGAATACCCTGTTGGACATCTTCTGACATCGGAGCTGTGCAGCCTTCAATCAGAATGTCTTCAGACCTCAGACAGTGGATTGGAAAGGGTTAAATGCCTTCGGTTGTCAATTTTCCCGGTAAAAAAAAATCGCAGCATGCTCCATTTTCTTTGGTTTCTCACACGGACGCTTCCATTTAAGTCAACGAATCCATGTGCGCTGTGCAAATTGATTTCAAGTCCAATTGAACACTATTCCTATGTTTTGATCTGTGAGATGTGTGGTGTCTAATAATGAAATGTCTAACACAATCTCTTTAACTTCTCTGTTTTACGGCGAGCTTGAGGGCATAAACTACCGGGAGCTTCTTCAGATTTGATTGTAAGCAGTGCTGAGCAGTGCCGGAACTCGGATTATCAAGTACATATCAATGTCTAGTCAGAAGTGTTCATTGGGGTAAGTGTGAAAAAAAGATTCAAGATCCAAATATTGCCCTTCTAAAAACCGCATGCCTGACTATGGCGGAGAAGTGTGGATGCTTGAATGTGGCGGCGGAGTGCAGATACTTGACTGTGGCGGCAGAGTGCAGATGCTCGACTGTGGCGGTGGAGCGGAAATGCTCGATTGTGGCCTGGCTGTGGCGGTGGAGCACAGATGATTGTCTGTGGCAGGGGAGTGCGAATGCCTGACTGTAGCCTGCCTGTGGTGGTGGAGCGCAGATGCTTGTGTTACGGCACTCTGACCCCCCGAGCACCAAGTGGGGTGCCCTGAACTTCCCGCACCCCACTGTCCCTACCTACTTGCCTCGACCCTGGCTAACCCCAGGCGGACAACTGGACGGCGGTCCCTATCCTGGCTAGGGACCTGGTGACTGCAAAGATACAACTAACTGACGGGGGACAGAGTCCCGACAGAAAAGGCAGATGGAATGACCAAACAGGAAAAGACTGCGCTACAGGCAAACTGGAAAGGACA
Source organism: Eleutherodactylus coqui (assembly GCF_035609145.1). Lineage (NCBI taxonomy): Eukaryota > Metazoa > Chordata > Amphibia > Anura > Eleutherodactylidae > Eleutherodactylus > Eleutherodactylus coqui. The sequence goes on along the minus strand of NC_089839.1, from coordinate 232,861,030 downwards.
CTGACTAGCAAGCTAGGAACAACTGAGACAGGCTACAGACAGACCTGACTAGCGGCTGACAGAACCAATAACTGGCAGTGAGCTCAGGTCACTGCCAGCCTTATAACTACAAGACTCCGCCTGGGGGCGGAGAGTGGGAGGAGCCAACTCCCCCCACTGCTGCATAAGAAAGGAGGAGGAGTGCGGGCGGCACCCTACGGGGGGACACGCCCATGCCGCCGCACACCGGCCGCCTCACGTCACCGGGAGAGCCCCGACCCCAGAGCTCCAGGACACCGGAGCCGACCCCGGAGCGGCGTGCGTCGACCGCGGGACCCTGCGCCGCCCTGCATGGTAACAGCTTGATTGTGGCGGTGGAATGCGGAACCTTGACTGTGGCCTGGCAGTGGCGGCGGAGTGGGGATGCCTGACTGTGGCCTGGCTGTGATGGGGGAGCGAGATGCTTGACTGTGGCCTGGCTGGGGCGGCGGAGTGCAGATGCTTGACTGTGACCTGGCTGTGGCGGCGGAGTGCGGATGTGGGGAGTGCGGCCTTGACTGTGGCCTGGATGTGGCGGCGGAGTGTGGATGCTTGACTGTAGCCTGGCTGAAGCTGCAAAGTACAGATGCTAGAGTGTGATTTGGCTGTGGTAGCGGAGTGTGGATGTTTGAAAGTGGCGCCGGAGTGCAGAACCTTGACTCTGGCCTAGACATAGCGTTGGAGCACGGATGCTTGACGTTGGCCTGGGTGTGGCAGCAGAGAATAAATGCTTTACTGTGTCCTGTCTACAGTGGCGGAGCATGGATGCTTGAGTGTAGCCTGGCTGTTGTGGCGGAGCGGGGATGCTTGACTGTGGCCTGACTGTGACGGTGGAGCGCAGATGCTTGACTGTGGCCTGGCTGTGACGGTGGAGCGCGGATGCTTGATTGTGGCCTGGCTGTGACGGTGGAGCGCGGATGCTTGATTGTGGCCTGGCTGTGGTGGTGGAGCATGGATGCTTGACTGACTGGCTGAGTCAGCGTAGCAGGGATGATTTATTTTGAGCTGGTAGAATTTAGGATAAAATAAGCAAAATTGAATAGTACAACAGTTTACACTACACAGCGTGACGAGACTTAGAGTATAAGTCCAAATAAACACTATTCCTGACTGTTTTGTTCTGAGACATTTTCGGTATCTAATGAAACATCTAACAATCTTTTTAACGTCTCTGATTTACGGTGAGCTGGAGAGCATAAATTACTGGGAGCTTCTTCAGTGATTTCATTGGAGGACAGCTGGGCAGTGCCAGAACCCGGAACTTGGATTATCAAGAGCATTTCACCGTCCAATCAGAAGTATTCATTGGGGAAAGTGTGAAAAAAGAAGATTCAAGATCCAAATGTCATATTGCCCTTCTAAAAATAACCTTGGAGTCCTGACTATAGGATTTCAATTTTTTCAATGTTATATAAAGGGTCAAGCATGGATGCTTAACTGTGGCCTACCCGTGGCAGTCAAGCATGGATTCTTGACTGTGGCCTGGCTGTAGCAGCAGAGCGCAGATGCTTGACTGTGGCCTGGCTGTGCTTGAGTGTGGTTGCAGAGCGTCGGTGCTTGACTATGGCAGCAGAGCGCGAATACCTGACTGTGGCAGCGGAGCACTGATGCTTGACTGTGGCAACAGAGCGCGGATGCTTGACTGTGGCAAAAGCCCGCGGATGCTTGAGTGTGGCCTGCCTGGCTGTAGCAGTGGAGCATCGATGCTTGACTATGACAGCAGAGCGCGGATGCTTGACTGGCAGCAGAGCGCGAATGCCTGACAGTGGCCTAGCTGTGTCAGCAAAGCACGGATGCTTTGCTATGGCCTGCCTGTGGCGGCGGAGTGCGAATGCTTGACTATGGCCTAGCTTTGGTGGCAGAGCGCAGATGCTTGATTGTGGCCTGGCTGTGGTGGTGGAGCACGGATGCTTAAATGTGGTGGTGGAGCACAGAACCTTGACTGTGGTCTGGTAGTGGCAGTGGAGTGTGCATGCTTGATTGTGGCCTGGCTGTGGCGGCAGAGCGCAGATGCCTGACTGTGGCGGTGGAGCATGGATGCATGATTGTGGCGGCGGAACGTGAATGCTTGACTGCAGTGGTGCAGAGTAAATGCTTGACTGTTGCAATGGAAGGTGGATGCTTGACTGCAGCGGTTGAGTGCGGATCCTTGACTGTTGCCTGCCTATGACGGTTGATCATAAATGCATGAAAGTGGCTGGCAGAGCGCGTATGCTTGACTTTTGCATGGTCGATTCGTTGGAGCGTGGATGCTTGACTGTGGCCTGGTTGAATCAGCTTTGAGTTTGGAGTGGTTGAGTCAGCTGAGCACTGTTCTCTGAGTTTCGACTGGTCGAATCCATGCGTGCCGTGGACATTGAGTTTAAGTCCAAATGAACACTATTCCTGTTTTATTCTGTGACGTGCGTTGTCTAATAATGAAATGTCTCACAATCTCTTTAACTTCTCTCTTTTACGGCGAGCTTAAGGGCATAAACTACCGGGAGCTTCTTCAGATTTGATTGTAAGACTGCTGAGCAGTGCCGGAACTCGGATTATCAAGTACATATCAATGTCTAGTCAGAAGTGTTCATTGGGGTAAGTGTGAAAAAAAAGATTCAAGATCCAAATGTAATATTGCCCTTCTAAAAACCGCATGCTTGACTATGGCGGCGAAGCTCAGATGCTTGAATGTGGCGGCAGGCGTAGATACTTGACTGTGGCATGGCTGTGGCTGCAAAGCACGGCCGCTTGAGTGTGGCTTGTCTGTGGCGGCAGAACACACACGCTCAATTGTGGCCTGGCTGTAGTGGCGGAGCGCAGATGATTGTCTGTGGCAGTGGAGTGCGCATGCCTGACTGTGGCCTGCCTGTGGTGGTGGAGCGCAGATGATTGATTGTGGCGGCGGAACGTGGAACCTTGACTGTGGCCTGGCAGTGGCAGCGGAGTGGCAATGCCTGACTGTGGTCTGGCTGTGATGGGGGAACGCAGATGCTTGACTGTGGCGGCGGAACGTGGATGCTTGATTGTGGCCTGGCTGTGGTGGCGCAGCACGGATGCTTGACTGTGGCCTGGCTGTGGCGGTAGAGCGCAGATGCTTGTTTGTGGCCTGACTGTTGTGGCAGAGCATGGATGCTTGACTGACTCGCTGAGTCAGCGTAGCAGGGATGATTTATTTTGAGCTGGTAGAATTTAGGATAAAATAAGCAAAATTGAATAGTACAATAGTTTACACTACACAGCGTGACGAGACTTAGAGTATAAGTCCAAATGAACACTATTCCTGATAGTAGAAATTGTTTTGTTTTGCGACATTTTTGGTATCAAATAATGAAACATCTAACAATCTTTTTAACTTCTCTCATTTACGGCGAGCTTGAGAGCATAAACTACCGGAAGCTTCTTCAGTGATTTCATTGGAGGACAGCTGGGCAGTGCCAGAACCCGGAACTTGGATTATCAAGAACATATGAACGTCCAATCAGAATTGTTCATTTGAGGAAGTGCGACAAAAGAAGATTCAAGATCCAAGTGTAATATTAACCTTCTGAAAAAACCCTTGTCTTGAATATCGGATTTCAAATTATATAAAGGGTATATTAGAGAGGTTTTAAAGGTGGGCGACTAGGTTGTTAAATTGTATGAGAGGTCCGTCTTACAATGATTCAATAGTTTAAAGAGAAGATGTTGAGAGGTGATCATACTAACATGTATGTGCAACCAGTCGGAAGAAATGGCACATGATTTGTTCATCCAAGAACTGTATAAAGGATCGGGGCATGTTATTTACATGTGGGAAAAAGGCTTTTCAGATGTCGGTATATTAAAGGTTTTTGTACTGTTAAAGGGTAGAGATGAGTGAGCGTACTCACTAAGGCAAACTACTATAGCGAGTAGTGCCTTATGCGAGTACCTGCCCGCTCGTCTCTAAAGATTCGGGTGCTGAGAGAGAGATCTCCACCCCGTTCCTCCCCTCCGCTCCCCGCCCCCACCGGCACTCGAATCTTTAGACACGAGCGGGCAGGTACTCGCATAAGGCACTACTCACTCGAGTAGTTTGCCTTAGCGAGTACGCTCGCTCATCTCTATTAAAGGGCATCTGTCATCAGTTTTAAGCCCCATAAACTACGTTATGCGGCTCAAAGGTGAAGGGACAGGGAGTCCAGAGAACTGCTTTTTATACTAATGGACAGGCTCTCCTTAGGCTGCATGATGGCCCATGCGAAATAGCCCTTTTCCCCGCCTCCTCAAACACAGACACTCCATTTTTCATTGTTTTATATCCTTGGAATTTGGTGTTTTTACTAACCAGGGGCATGATTTAGAGTCCTAAAAAGAAAAGTGCATCCTGTATAGTGCAGCCCATTTGGTTTCATACGCAGTAATGCCTACCTTTGTGCCACCACATAGTATTGCAATTCTAGCTTTTTTTACGGCATTTGCATTGCAGTAAAAATGCCATGTTAACTTTATTCTAACCACCTTATGCATTGTTGAATTATATTTCCAAGCTTTTACAACTAATTACAGCTGTAATGATTGATATATCTTCCCCATATAGGAAGCCCAGTAATATGAATAAAGCATTGTACTTGGGGCCCTGTTACAGGTTTTGCATTGGGTCCCAGAAACTTCAAGTTATGCTTCTGTGTATGTATATGTGTATGTATGTGTGTATGTGTATGAATATGTGTATATATGTTATGTGTATATAAGTTATATTTACAGTGCCTGACTTGCTGCTGCCCTACCAAGAGGCAATAATAGGCACAATGATGGTATTCAAAAATGTGCATAAGGCTTCTGATAACAAGTGGCATTGAAAGTTTTCATTCATTTAGGTTTGAATGATGTGTAATTGGTCTGAGAAAGGCTGGACTGATGGACAATGTATTCCTTTGCCCTAAGTAACGATGTAACTTATAAAACCTTAGACTATTAAGCAGATGAAGGTCCCGTCAGAAGTGTTTGTTGAGCAAAGTGAGAAGATAAAAGTCTCCAACTTCTGGAAGCCATCCAAAGTACCATAAAGATGGCATTTAGAATATGAAGTAGAGGAAGGTCCAGTCAGAAGTGTTTGTTGGACTGAGTGTGAAGGAAGGAGATCTCCAAACTATAACAAGTGATCCAACTGCAATAAAGTCGACAATCTATTGTAACCATACAACTGTGTGCTGCTCAATTTTGTCATTCACACGAGGGCTATCTATCTTTACAGCCCTAAATAATTCTTGTAAAATAAAAGAGATGCATTGACTAATGAGAATACTTCTTTAATAGAGATGAGCGAACACGTTCGGCCCCGCCCCTTTTTCGCCCGAACACCGAACTTTGCGAACACTTCAGTGTTCGGGCGAAAAAGTTCGGGGGCCGCCGTGGCAGCGCGGGGGGGTGCGGCGGGGAGTGGGGGGGAGAGGGAGAGAGAGAGGGCTCCCCCCTGTTCCCCGCTACTGCCGCCCGCGCCGCCGCGCATCTCCCCGCCCCCCGGCGGCACCCGAACTTTTTCGCCCGAACACTGAAGTGTTCGCAAAGTTCGGTGTTCGGGCGAAAAAGGGGCGGGGCCGAACGTGTTCGCTCATCTCTATTCTTTAACCCTTTAATGATGTTGCCCTTTTTTTTCCGTTTTCATTTTTTCTCTCCCCCCTTTTAAAAAATTGTAACTCCTTTATTTATCCATACACGTCGCTGTATGAGGGCTTGTTGTTTTTTGCAGGACGAGTTGTATTTTTCAATGGTGCTATTTAATGTACCATATAATGTACTGAAAAACTTAAAAAATTATAAGTGGAGTAAAATATTTTTTAAAAAAAGACATTTCACCATCTTTCAGTGCATCTTGTTTCTACGGTACACAAACTCCAACATAAATGACCTGATAGCTTTATTCTGTACATATCTGTCCCTCTTCCAGTCACAGTTAGAATAACTGCATTTTTAAAAAAAACTTTTGACATGATAGAACAACATCAAAAGTTTTGATCATTGTGACAGTGACCATTAAAAAGTGCAGTTATTCTTTAACATCTGAATGGAGTCTCACGCAGGCTTGTTTTCTAATTCTCAAAATATGGACAACAGGATATGTTGTGTGTACACGATATACTTCACATCTGGAAGTGGTCCCGAAATGAATAGCATATGTTACATAAAACCAGTTTTGCAGCCAGTTTATCCTATGTGTACTGCATATAGTAGTTGAAGTGAACTCTCCTGTGTACTAAGGTATGGCCGTTCCCAATAACTGACCCGAATTTCAACCTAGCGCCTTAAAATCAGCACACTGCTTCATATGCTGGATCCAAGTGTAATGTAATACAATCTGTTAAGGGGAAGGAGGAGGCATAATATTCCGTGATTCAGATATGCTCTGGTGATATCATGTATTAAACAAGGGGTTCGGTCACTGGGAAAAAAAAATCAATACTCACCTATTCCTCCCCAGGCAGAGTACATACTGCATCTTCTCCCCACCAATATTCTCCTGGCTCTTGCAGTTTCCCTGGGTCACCTCACTGCAAGCCAGAGGATTCTTCTGCTTCCTGTGACGAAACGTCCATTAGCTACTATCCTCTTCCTGCTGGGCAATGTACAGATTCTTCCAGATCTGTAAAAGTGGTGGACTGCAGAGCTTCATTACCAAAGTCTAGAGGCTACATGTCTCGTGGAAGTCTCCACAGGAAGGCTCTGGGGAAGCCTGGAATCATCCTGTCATCTTCTGCAGTAGTTGCTGAGCTCCTCTGTCTCTGGAGGTTATGGAGAGAAGTCCCTTTCTCTACTTCATGGGATACTTCTACAGTTGTGGGAGACCCCTTCAGTGGTGGTGGTATACTCCCTGGGTTGTTGCACCTGATCTGGAGGTTCGTGGTGCCTTTATCATCAGATGGAGTTCATGTGTGTACTACTTTAGTAACCACTGATTGGAGCAGGGGAGCTCAGAAAAGAAATGAGTTCTCTCTGAGAGGATCTCTGACAGTCCATTGAGTAGATTTACTCTGCATAAGGGATTGAATTTTACCTTTGACTTAACCCTTCATGAAGGAAACAATTAAGAGGATGGAGATGAGAGAATAATCAGATGGAGGATATGTATGATCTTTGCTTGGGGACTATGGCCTCTGGGGTTTGCCTTTGGCTTCTGGGTTTGCCTACAGCCTAATAAAGTTATTGCTTTGCTTATTTTCTTCATGACTTTTCCTATAGCATAATAGCTTTTATGGCTCTGCCTATTGCCTGGTAGCCTTTATATCACTGCCTATAGCATACTAGCTTTTTTAGCTTTACCTATAATCTTTATGACTCTGCCTATAGTGTAATAGCCTTTATAGCTTTACTTACAACCTTATGGCTCTGCTCGTAGCCCTTGGTGGCTCAGTCTATAGCATAGTAGCCCTTTATGGCTTTTTGCTATAGCCTTTATAGTTTTACCTATAACCTTATGGCTCTGCCTATAGCCTAATGGCATTTATGGTTTTGCCTATAGCCTTTACAGCTCTACTCATATCATAGCCTTCATAGCTTTACCTATAACCTTACGGTTCTGCTGAAAGCCTTATGGCCTGTGTGGCCTTATGGCTTGTCACGCCCTTTGCTTTATAGCCTGTCACTGCATTTGTCTTCTAGCCTGTTGCAGCCATGCCTATAGTCTTTGTGGTTTTGGCCCTGTGGTCTTTGCCTTATGATATAAATACCTTTTATAATTTTACCTGTAACTTTTATGGTCTATAGCCTTTGGACTTTGCCTGTACCCTTTTTGTGTTTTAATTAGGTTCTCCGTGTCAGACCTAGTTACTAATAGCGACTGTGCTTGGCCTAGGGTTTTTGGCCTCTGGGCCTCAGCTATACATATTAGCCTGTAGGCTTGTGGCTGCTGAGCTTTGCCTATGACTCTATGATCTGCCTTTGACTTATAGCCCCTAGGCTCTGCCTATGACCTGTTTACTTATATCCTCGGTGTTGGGCTGATGGCCAGTGACCTCTGATTTTAATAGGTAAACTTCAGTAGAAAGACAATAGATGAAGCCTTTGTTTCCTCATTACACATCTTCAGTAAGGAATCTATGGTTAAGAATACCTTTGGAAATCTGAGGTAAGACTGTTCTCATGATTGAAAAAGATGACAAATTGATGGAGATTACAATTTACCTCCAATGGGGAATTTTATATAGGAATCTTTCTTCCTGAAGTTGCATCTTTATGTGGAGTAGTTATAGGATGCTTTCATATTTTGGAACATTTATTTTTGATAAGCTATCTAAAGGGATCCTCCTAACTTTAAAATCAAGAACTCCAAGCTATAATTTGGGCTTGAATTCATCCCAATTAGAATATATTTGTAGTATTGTGTAAATAGTGTGCTCCTTTCTGAGAATCGTACTTCCTAAGAACAATATCAAACGTGTTCCATAGTCCAGCTGGATCCTGGGATCTAAAAAGCTGTTTAATATACTGTAATTTGGATCATTTATTTGGTTGGCATTTTTCAACATCAAAAGGGAGTGTCAATATTTCAGGGCTAGAAGTCAGTTTTGGAGTTTTACTGGTATTTTATTGGTGGATTCTCCAATCCAATGAGATATTAGGCATCTGTAGAATATTACTTCAGACTATCAACCCTTTCTAGTTATTAATCTAGTTTAATCTCTCACTGGTGTGGTCATGGGCGTAAGAGGAAAAACAAGATTACTTACTAGTAATTGGCTTTTCATGAGCCCATGACAGCACCACTACCCCCTCCTCCCCCTCCACCCCACAGTAATTGTGTTAAAAATAATGTAATAGATTTTATTAAAGTTTAAGTATAAATGTAAATAAAAAGGAATATGCCTCGACAACAGACAAAAGGTATTCCCACCTTTAAGCCTTTGCAATCCAATTATGGATTCAGGGTTTCCTAGGGGGCTTTCTCTTTCTGCCATTATACAATGGCGCCTTCTGCTGGCTAGAGCCAGTACTGCGGTATGGGACATGCTGGAGAGGCCCCCGACAACAGAGCGGCCAGTAATATACAGTAAGAATACCCTGCCGGACGTCTTCCAACATCGGAGCTGCACAGCCTTCAATCAGAATGTCTTCAGATGTCAGACAGTGGATTGGAAAGGGTTAAAGAGATCTCGGAGGTTCCTGGTTCCTGTCTGGATGGGAGGCGGTAAAAAAAGTATTCTTTTTGTAGCTACTATCTACTAAATGTTTATATTACTGGAAGACAATAACAGATGCTTTCACTGCAACAAGAAATATTGGTAATCATCTAGTGGCCAATACTACATAATATGTTGTTCAGGATTGTACTTTTAAAAAAAATGAGCTTTCTTATTTGATAAAGATAGGAGCTTTTAAATGTAATGTACTTGAAACAAAATCTTTCACTCCAGATGTGGAGGTTGACAGCAAAGAGCGAGTGTGCAGGACATGTGTCTAGACTCCCTTTCCCTCAGGCCATGCACATGCATATATAGCAATATCATAGAATCATACAACCCTTAAGTTGGAAGAGTTTCATTGGCTTCAACTCCTTGCTCAATGCAGGATCACGAAATAGTCCCAGACTGATGTCTGTCCAGCCTCTGTCTGAAGATTTCCATGGAAGGAGAACTCACCACCTCCTGTGGCAACCTGTTCCACTCATTGATCACCCTTGCTGTCTAATATCTTATTTGATCTCCTCCCTTTCAGTTTCATCCCATTGCTTCTAGTCTTTCCTTGTACAAATGAGAATAGGGCTGATCCCTGCACTGTGACAGCCCTTCAGATATTTGTAGACAGCTATTAAGTCTCCTCTCAGCCTTCTTTTTTGCAAGCTAAACATTCCCAGATCCTTTAACCATTCCTCATAGGACATGGTTTGCAGACCGCTCACTATATTGGTAACTCTTCTCTGAACTTGCTCTAGTTTGTCTATGTCTTTTTTAATTGGAGTGCCCAGAACTGGAAACAATATTCCAGATGAGGTCTGACTATGGAAGTACGATCAGTCAGCCAGTTGTGAATCCACCTAATATTTGCTTTGTCAGTCCCAGATTTGGTCATTTTTCCAATAAGTATGGTATGAGATAGTTTGTCAAATGCTTTACTAAAGTCAATATCTATTATATCTACTGCATTTTCCTGCTCAACCCAGTTGGTGATTCTGTCATTGTTATCGGACCACACCGGTACCGATCTGATGACCTTGTTGCCAGTTGCCAAATTGGTAGATATGGAAGCCCGTGATGAGGAGATTTGCTAGCAATTATCTATCAATAGCATGAAATCACTCCATGTTATGTCAAGACACTTCTCCAGTGAGAATCTCAATGAATTCTACTTTATTATGAACATTGCCAACTCTTATACAGGAAGAAATGTTGCTTGGTACAAAGATTAGTGTTACGTAGTTTACTGTTACAAAGGTGAAAATACTTATTGATCATAAGACTTATTGACATCTACCAAATAGTCTCAAAGCTCTTAAGGCCCGTCTCAGACATAGAAATCACCTAAGTCAGGATATTGCTGTTGCATTAGACAATAGTTCTGCTCTAGTTTTGTGTCTTTGTTAACATAGCTTATCCTTATTTAATTTGTCTGTTGACTTCTTATCTTAAAATCCCAGTTACCGCCACTACAAAGCATAGGTTTTAGTCTTCTATTTAAGGGTCAATAGTCCAATACAAGGTAAGAAACATACACTTATTGCATTCTGAAACTTAACACTTTATATTCCATGACAATCATAGAAGAAAAATAGATTAGGGTTGCATGATTTGTTTGTTACAAACCCATGCTGGCTCTGCTTAATTACTCCATCCTCATCCAAGTAGTTGCATACATGCTGTTTAACCCCTTAGTGACCAAGCTTTTTTTCCATTTTCGTTTTTTCCTCGCCCCTTTTAAAAAATCGTAACGCCTTTATTTATCCATCCACGTCGCTGTATGAGGGCTTGTTTTTTGCGGGGCGAGTTGTATTTTTCAATGGTGATATTTAATGTACCAAATAATGTACTGAAAAACTTTTTAAAAATTATAAGTAGAGAGAAATGGGAAAAAAATAAAATTCCGCCATCTTTCTATAGCACACAAATTGCAACAAAAATGACATGAAACCTTTATTCTGTGGGTCAGTACGATTACTACGATACCAAACTTATATAGTTTTTCTTTTGCTGTACTACTTCTATTTTTTTCAGATATTTCATTTTATTAATTTAGTTTCTGCGAGCATTAGCTTCTTTTTTCTGTCAACATAGTTGTGCAAGGTCTAATTTTTTACAGGACATCTTATAGTTTGAGTTAGTTCCTTTTTTGGAATACATATGACTTTTTAATAGCTTTTTATTGCATCTTTTTCTTGGAGACAGGGTGACCAAAAAAGCGCATTTCTGGCGTTTTTTTTTTTTCTTACGACTTTCACCGTGCAGCATAAATAATGCGTTACTTTGATAGATAGGACTTTTACGGATGCAGCGATACCAAATATGTATTTTTCTGTTATCATTTAAATTATTTTATTATAAATTTAGCAATGGGGTTTTTCTTTTAAAACTTTTATTTTTTTTAATAATTAGTTAAAGTTTATTGATCTTATTTTTAATTTTTACTTTTTTTTTTAAAGTCCCCAGAGGGCACAATAACTTGCGATGATTTGATAACTCCTGCAGTATGATGTAATGCCATAGCATTACATCATACTGCTTTCGGGCAGGCAGTCTATCAAGCCACCCCACAGGCATGGCTTGATAGGCATTCTGTCATGACAGCCCTCGGGCCTTTGAGAAGTTCCCCGGCTACCATGACACCCGCACAGCTCCCTGTGATCTCATCAGAATTGACAGCAGTATTTAAAGGGTTAACAGCTCCAATGAGCCGCATGGCTTATCGGAGCTGTTGCTGCTGGGTTTCGGCTGTAAGAAGCAGCTGCAGGCCGTCAAAAGGCGTATCGGCAATCACTTAGTGGTTAATAATTTATTTGATGATCTTTCCTGGCACAGAATTCAGGCTCACAGGCCTGTAGTTTCCTGGATCCACCTTCTTCTCTTTTCTTGTTCTTCTCTAATCTTCTGGGGCTTCTCCTGTTCTCCAGAAATGTTCAAAGATTATGGCAAGTGGTTTAGCAATTAGCTCCACTGCTTCCTTCAGTATCCTAGGATGTAATTCATCTGGACCTGCAATACAGCATAGGCACATACTAGTACACATACATATTCAGCACACATATGCTCATCACACAGGCATTTACACATTATGTCCGGTGTCTGTTGTGACAGCAGACTGCATCAGAAGTCTGGTGACCACTGCAGCATCACAGCTCGGCTCTCCTGGCATCACGGCACCCAGGGTATGAGCACCGATGCCAAGAGAAGAAACATTGACATGGAACCAGCATAGGGCTGCAGTGTAGGATCCTGGCGGCCATGAAGGGGTAAGTATTGCTCATCTTGTTGGTTTTTACCATAGTTAGCACTGTTGAAGGGATGTTGTTTGGTAACTGGACAATTCCTTTAAGGATATATACCTGCACACTGATTGGCAACTTCATGGGCATGTTCACATGTAGTGGAAATGGAAATCCGCAGCATTTGCATATCAAAAATTGATGCAGATGTTCACTCAAAATCAGCTCCAGGTCCGCAGCTGCTTTCAGCCTGCTGCTCCTCACCTCGAGATCAGCACCCTTCCCTGCAGCGCACAGAGCAGCTCTGGCGCTTAGTTGCGGTTTCCGGGTAAGAGATGTGAGGGCAGTTCTGTGTACTGTAGTGAGGGGCTGCTGATTGTGGGGTGAGAGGAGAGGTAGGCCAAAATTAGCTACAGATCTGCAGCTGTTTTTAAATCAAAATCCACACCAATTGTGCTTTTGATGCAGAAATGCTGTGAAATTTTCCTCTCCGAAAAATCTGCAACAATTTTACTACATGTGAACATATCTTATAAAAGATACTGGCATTTTCTCTATTGGGGCTTCACTGTATGGAAATTAGACACATTACCCTGGAGTGCAGCATAACATCAAAATCCATGGTTCAATTTTACTGTAAATCCACATTAGGCTGGATTCACATGGGCAGATATATGCTGCCCGTCTGATGCACTGGTTTATAATGCATCAGTGCGCATGGGCGCATTTCTGTGGCACCCGGCCGGTTAACATTTTGGCCGGGCGCTTTTACGCCAGCGGCGACTGCATAGACTCCTATGGGAACCTATGACGGCTTCTGGAGAAGTGAGGTGGGAAAGAGTTTAGCAGTGTAACTGCTAAACTTCCACCCCCTTCCCTGCTCCTCTCCGCCCCTTTCCGATGAATATAACTGCATGCTGTGTGCGCGGGATCCCTCATTGATAAAGCGCGAAATATTCCTGACAGAAGGGGGAGAACAACTTAGTAGAGCTAAACTGTCTCCCCCCGCCCAACGGCATTGCGGCCTCAGCATATATGCGCCAGGCCAGGGCCGTCTGAACGGGCGCACAAATGTTAGATTTGTTTGCCCGTTCATGCGTTTTTACGTCGCCGGTGGGCCAATGTAAAAATAACCGACGGCCGTGTGAATCAAGCCTGAGAATAAGGAAATTGAACAATCTGAGTGATTTTGAACAAGGCCTGGTCATTGGTCTAAGACTTAGCTGGGGTCAGTATTTCAAAAGCTGCCAAACTTGTGGGTTGTTCTGGTGCAACTGTGCTGAGAGTATACAGAGAATAGGATCCTGTGGATGTAAACAGCTGGTTGATGAAAGGGGTCAGAGGAGCATGTCAAGAATCGTTTGCATGACCAGGCAGTGAACAATGAGCAAATTACAGGTGAATACAATGCTGGTGTTCCAACTAATGTGTCAGAACACAGAAAGGCAAGACTCCAGTGGGCAAAAGAGTGCAAAAATGGGGCACTGAGCAAAGGGAAAACATCACCTGGGGCCGATATTCCTGCAGAATGATTTCAGCACCTAGTGGAATCTATGCCACAACAAATTGCTACAGTTCTCAAAAGGAGGTCGAAGGTGCTACTAGTTGGCTGTGCCTAGTGGATATTCACTGTAGCTCTGACTTTTACACTGGAATGCAAATTTTAACATGTCAATATTAAAAGGATTTCTTTACATTGCTATCAGCATTTTTTCTGTTACCATGGAAAAAGCCTACAATAAAACCCAGCAAAGGCCTCAGAGAAAGACGTGTTTGCCTAGGAAGCAAAATGTGACTGTTCTCAGTAAGAGAAACCAAGTAATCTTGTAGATATGATACCTTTTAATGGCTAACAAAAATACATGATGTTATAGCGAGCCTTCAAACCTCTCAGGGTCCTTCCTCAGGCTTAAATGGAATAGATCAGAAGAGGTGTATATATATATATATATATATATATATATATATACACACACCAAACGTTTCGTGTTTTGTCTATGCAGCAAAACTGCCTCCTCTAATTTTACAGTACAGCAATTTATATCAAATGGGTTTTCCCACCAATAACATTATAAGATTTGAAGTTTTTTATATACAATATTCGCTTTCAGAAGAACATCTACATTACATTACCCATTGCCTTAAGGTTCTTTTAGAAATCTTTTGCACACCGCTATTTTCCTGCCAGTTATCTATAGACTGTTCTAGTCAAAATCCATCCTCAAAATACTTGTTCACCTATTCCTTTCCAGTTTTTAAAGGGGTTGTACCAAAATTACAATTTATCCCCTATCCCATGGATAACTTGCAGATCAGCGGAGGTCTTACAGCTAGACCCTCCGGCAATCTTGTGAACGGGTGACCTGTTTCTACTGTGGGGGTTGCTTCTCCCACCGCAGCGATGTTAGAATGAATGCAGTGCTCCCTTCATTTCAATGGGACTGATGGAAATCGCCAAGCACTTGCCACTTGGCTGTCTCCGCAGTCCTGTGGTGACCAGGTGGCCACTCGGGACCTGAGGCCCGCACTGAGGAGTTGGGAGGGTAGAGTTGTCATTTGCCACGGTGACCCTGACCAGACTCCTCCCCGGAGGGACGCACGTCACCTCGGCCCAAGTACCACTAGGCCTCTTCCTGACACCCCTGGCACCAGGATAGCCTATAAACGTGCAGTGGACTGTAAATATATCATGTGTGACGCCACCATTTCTTACTCACCAGAATGACCCTCGGTGGAGAAATAAAGGAAGTCCGTGCACACAATTAGCTTTTAGTACCCTAGTCCCTGGGAATGGTCAGGGCCTGGCAAAACTTTACTTGCAGCTTGACAGATTATAGATTAATTCTACACCAGTGCAGGCAGGACAGTAAACTTGAGGTCAGGGAGGAAACTCAGAATGATATCGGTCCTGCAGTCCTTGTTATCAGTCAGGTACCGCTCCTGAAAGGGGAAACTCTCCAGAGGAGGATCGGGTAGGATCTCTCCACAGACACTCACTTGACTCAGACTTGGATCTCTGTATGGCGGACTCGTCACTCCTCTCTCTTTCAAACACAAATGGTTCCTGGAATTGGGGAACTCAGAAAACCTCTCTTTCTCCTCCATCACTCTTCACCACATGAGGGTGGAAGGTACCCCCATGTGACCGGCACTCCACTCTCTACCATAGAAGATGATGGACTGCCTGAAGGAGACCACACCTTCTTCTCAAACATACTTATAGTGTCTAGCAGACCTCGTGACAGGACACAAATTGATACTTTCCCAGACATATCCCCGTCACATTCAGATATTAATCTCTCATATGCTGCAGCTGTGCAATACACATAACAAGAGACTAGACAGTTTGCACAGTGCATCTACACAAAATACATGACATGTATGACATTTATGAAGGGGCCAGAACTATAGACTTTGGTCCACTGCAGTCGCATTGAACGTGAAGGGAGCATTAGGGTGCTTGCGCAAGCAGCACCCCATTCAGTGTCCTCCTCACTGCGGGGGTTTCAGTAACCTAAAAATGAGGAGGGTGGGGGACATGGAAACCCCATTTCACAAGATTTTCAGGGTCTAAGCAGTGAGACCTCCACCAATCAGCAAAGTTAAACCCTATCCTGTGGATAGGGGGTAACTTGTAATCTTGGTCCAACCTCTTTCTTCTCTAACTTCTTACAGTCCTTATACAACAGTGCAATGTCTGTGCAGTTTGGCTGGTTTCGGATGTCAGAAGCAAATGCTAAACAGGGCAGGCATGCTGCAGATTTTCCAGTGTGGATTTGCGGGTGGAAAATCTGCAGCATATTATAGTAGCAGCAGAGAAGATGAGATTTTAAAGGGAGCGAGCCAACAACATGGGGACAATAACGAACGACACTTTTTCAAACTTTTTTAGTTAAAAATCCTGATCAAATCATACCTGTAAAAATAAGGTTCAATCATTTCCAGTGCTGCCCCTCTCTGTCAGCGTGCTGGGGAAGCCGTAGGAAATCTCATGCCTGCGCCCGGAGATCCTGGACTGGTTGAGTATAGTGAATCTGCCCACAAGTAGACTAGATAAACTGTGCATACGCCGGTCTGAGATCTCTGGTGCATGCGCAAAATTTTCAACACACTGGCAGAGAGGAGCCGTGTTAGGGGACGTACTTCGGACTGCAGAGATGGTCCGGCCAGCCCACCAGTTGCTGGGAAATAGCATGCAGCATTGAAAATAATGAAACCTTATTTTTACAGGTATGATTTGATCAGGATTCATTGATTAATCAGTGTGGGCGGTTTTATAATCGCTGAACTGATAATGATTCCCTTTAACTACTCTCATACACATGTGGAAAAAACTCTTATGTCGTATCTGCATGGAAATTGACCACAACCTGAGTCTGAAGCAAAATATTGAACACATCCAAAGTTTGCTGCGGAATCACGTGTGGCCATACGCTAAATGGGGCCACATATGTATCATTCCTTCCCAGGAATCTATCTTATATATTCCATAGTGGGCAATCGTTTTCTCTCAGGAAAAAAATACTAAACATATCCAATTTACACCACTAATACCGTATATGAAGTATTCTAGTGCATTTGCAAATCCTCATACTATGCTGTGTGTCTAAACTGCAAACTAAAACGAGCAGCAATTAATGAAGCACAGAAGATGCATTCAGACGTGTGCTCATCACGCCGATCACTCACCGCTCGCATGTGTAAATGAACATTTTCCTAGCACTGCAGATATTTTTAGTACAAACACCTTTTCGTTCATATTTCTCATCTAAAAACTCCCCAGGCCCCTTGAGGTTAACCACAGGTGACCAGAATCAGTCTACACATGTACAAATCTAGAAAGTGGCATCTGCATGCAGGGATGAAAATGTGATGAGCTAATGGAGCATGATGTCACTGTGTATCCATGCAATGTGTACATACCTGGGGGGTAGGTGTTCAGGAAATACCATGCTTAGTATTTTTATTTTTTAGGGCTTATTTACACAGGTGTATATCAGCCGGCGTTTTCACGCCCCGGACGATATACGCTTCCATCTAAGCAGTTTCCCCCTTCACTCCCCCTTACCGGCTCTCTCCTCCACTTCGGCGTTTGCAATGGGAGGGGCTGGGTTGGGGGTGGAGCTAAGCTCCACTTTGCCCTGCCAACTCCTATTACTGGCTATGGTTTCTATGGACAAGGGGCGGGAGCTTAGCTCCACCCTGTCCTGCCCACTCCCATTGCAAACTGCTTGGAGGGGAGGAGAGAAGCAGAGGGTTAATGAATAAATTACCTGGAAGTGCTGCAGAATAGGTTGGAGCTATACAAATAACAAGTTCCTTCCCCCCTTGTCCATGTTACAGTAAATTTAGACCTAAGTATTTCAATACTGACATCAATTTGTCTTTCTTTTTGTTGGGGTCAAATAGTTGTTTATAATGTAACATGTTCTTCAAATTGACATTCCATTTATTCATTGAAGGGGTGTTTCTACCTCAGATAATAATAATGTCTTGGATGGGTCTGTCGTGGCCACTGGTGGCTGGAACTACAGAAACAGTAAAACTGTCATAGAAGTGAATGGGTGTACAGCTAACTACACTGTTTCAGTAACTTCTGAGATGCGGAAACAGTGTAACTTGCTGTGCTGCATTGCAGAAACAGCATAGAACATCCAACTTGGCTATTTCTGTAATCCTGACCACCAATGATCGTCTGTCTCTGTCACTCAGGGGTCAGGAACCCTATTGGAAGGCACCTTTCCTGCAAGTCAATATTAGATTCTTTATACAAGCCTTGTAACAATGACTGGGAACTGAAAGCCAAGTCACAATCCATACACAGACAGCTGTTTCAGGGTGTTTGCCCCTAATCAGTGTGTAGTAGGTTTATGGCTTGGCTAGTGAGAGGCCTGTGACGTGGGTCAGGAACCATATTGGAAGGCAGCTTTCCTGCAGACCAGAATTCAGTTGTTACATGATTGTCCTGTGGTATATCAATCCACATTTGTTGTAACTGAACCTCTAAATCACACAAACTCGTAAGCTGTTGGAGTTTGCGTCCCAGATGGTCCCATACATGTTTTTTGGTGATAAATCTTGTAAATGCCTCTTGGAAGCCACCATGAGAGGAACACATGGGGCTGTTGGATGTGCTGAACATATCACTGAGCGGTCATTGTCCTGGTACCACCACTGGGGGTATGCGATAGCCCCCAGACCAACACACTAGCAGTAAGAGCAGTGTTCAGCTCCACAGCACAGACAGGCTGGAGGCGCTCACCCCTAGGTCTCCAGACATAAACACGCCCATCGCCTGTACCCAAACTAAACCTGTATTTGTCATTGAAGACAACCTGGTTCAACTCTATATCAGTCCAGTTTGATTGTTCACAACACCACTGCTAATGGAGGTGACAATGGATGGGTGTCAAAGGCAGTATATGTAATGGGCGCTGTGGGACGAAATGTCTTTCAGTCAAGTGTTTGTAAATGGTTCCGAAAAGATGTAGGTCCCAGTAACAATGGTGCCACCTGTCTCTTGATAGCAGGCTGGGGGTCTGTCGAGGGCATCCTGAGCCCGGTCACCTTATGTACCCTCACACATCCACTGGTCCCAACATCTCCTAATTGTCTTCTCAGAATGGCTCCAGTGATGGGCAATTTGTGAATATGACCATCCAGCTTCTCACATTCCATTAATGCCCCCTCTTAATGTCTGTTAACTGGGCAAAATCTCATCATAAATGCGTCTAGTGGTCAACAAGCTCTACACTAGCGGAAAGAGAAGTCACTACTCACAAGGAGCCTCTAAGAGCTTCTTTAAAGACCAAGGGTGGAGCCACTTTTAGGGCGTCGGGTGGAAACACCATTCACCTAATCACGCCACAACTCTAGGTAAGGAAAAGTCCCCTGGCGCAAGCACCGAGTCCTGACCGATTCCTAGGGTGACGTCACATCATGACGTTTTCTTGGCAGATTGTTTTTGCGGGGTGGTTTGCCATTGCCTTCCCCAACTCTAATCATCTGCATATTTGTGTGACATGTAACTGCATGCTGAGTTTTGCAACAAAACGGCAAGAACTCCTGGGGCACTTTTTTTTTAATTCTATTTTTTTACAAAGAGCGTATTTCGGAAAGTAAACAGTTTTCCAAATGTGCTGTATAAACCAATGACATTACACAGACCATAACACTACAGGCCCATGGGACCAGGAGGGGGTGTCTGCCTGATGTGGACGGTAAACACTTCTTTAGGGCCTCTTCACATTAGTATTTTGCTTTCTGTTTTCCTGATTCATCGTGAGAATAGCAGAATGGAAAGAAAACGTAGCCCATAGAAACGGATTGAAACAAAAGGTTTTGCCTCTTCAATGCATGTGGCTCAGTGGTTAGTACTGTTGCCTTGCAATGTTGGGGCCCTAGGTTCAAATCTTATCAAAGGCAGAATCAACTTTAAAAAAAACTCCATACAGCCTTCACCTTTGATCAGGTTTTAACCTAGGAACCCAGCACTGCAAGGCAGCAATGCTAACATCTGAGCCCCCACACTTGTTCTTGCATTGGCAGAGAAATAGAATAGCAAGACAAATAAACACAAAGAGGACATAAAAGGCCAATACAGATATCACCCTTAGGGCTTAAACAAATGGGCGTGTTTTTGTCCTGTTTTGTGGCCGTGACTTTCACCGTTGTAAAATGGGATGAAACAAAATCATTGATTTCAATAGTTTCGTTTTAACTAGCGGGATTCTTCCTTATTAATACTACGTGCGAGAAAAGATAGCGATAATGCGCAATAGTGAGAAGTTTAAACAAAAAGCAGCCCTGGTTCATGCACTAGTATGCTCCACAGTGTTGAGCGTATTAACGCATGCACCCATCTGTTTAACCCTTTAATCAGCATTGAGTCTACAGCTCTAGAATGGAAAACAGCAGTGCTAATGACTGAGCTACATGCTTGAGAAGAATGAACACACTGAGAACATACAACATACATGCAGATGTATTTCATAGTCAGATGGGAACATAGAACCCCTGTGTTACAAAACAACAGTGCTAGCCAATGAGCCATTAAGCTTTTGTCTTCCTTCTCTGAAAGAGATATTCTTCCTATTCTTCTTCTTCTTCACTTTCTTCTTCTTCTTCCCCTCTGGACTAAGAGGAAGAAGGAGAAGAAGAAAGAAAAAACATGGTGGCTTAGTCATTACCATGGGCGTCCTAGGTTCAAATTTGAGTGAAGACAACATAAGCATGGACTATGTTCTCATTGTGTTTCTTGTTCTCGTCCTCCAGTAAAGGAAGAACAAACATGGTGGCCTTTGTATTGTTGAAGTTGTACGTTCATATCTGACCAAGGATAACATCCATACTGTCTTTTTATTATCTTTTTGTGTTTATTCCACTTACTTTTCTATTTCTGACAATAAAGGAACAAGTGTGGCGGTTCAGTCATTCCCACTGTTGTATTGCAGTGCTGGAACTGTAGGGTCATCTCTGAGCAAGGATGATGTCTGTATTGGTTTTTTTTATCCCTCTTTGGGCTCATTCACACGAGGGAATTTCTGCAACTAAGTTAGCCATGCAAACAAATTGCAACTATTAGAACCAATGGAAACATTCAGATGAAGGAATTTTAGCTGCAGAAAGAAAAATTGCACCTAAAAAAATAGGACATTGGCGTCTCAAATTCCCTGCTGCGCTAAAATATGGGTATTGACCTATCTTTGGTGTGCAAAACACAGGAGTGTCCATAGACTCCTATGGGAGCTTGAAAAAAAGGAGGGGGGGGTGGCTGCATCCAACGCTCAGAAAAGAAGTCAGGCGTCTGTATTTTACACACTGGATTTCTACTGACCGAGGGAATTCCAAACAGCAGCGCATTTTTTCTGCAACATGCAACTCCAGATCGTGTAAATGGGCGTTTTTTACGCTTATGAGGTTTAGGATTTAATTGAGGAAAATCATCCATTCACGCGATTTTTAGCAGAGTTAGCTGCGATTTAATGCTATCTTTTGTGAGATTTTCACACCCATGTGAATGAGCCCTTACTCTTCTATTTCTCTGGGAATGAAAGAACACGCGTGGTGGCTCAGTAGTTAGCACAACTGCCTTGCAGCACTTGGTTCCTTGCTTCAAATCTGACCAAGGGTGATGTCTGTATGGAGCTTTTCAAAGCTCATGTTACCCCTTTATGAGATTTGAACCTAGGACCTTTAAATTTTCTGTCCCCAGCATTGCAGGGCAACAGTGCACATAATCACTGAGCCACATTCATGGTGGTTTTGGAAATGAATAATACCAATTATTGTAAAGTGTTAATGATCTTCTGCCCCAACAATAAGCCCTGGAAGGTGGCACCAGTGCCAGCATGCCACCTGCAGTGCCATCTATGAAGCTGCACTGTGGAGCCCTGGGACTCCTAATCCTGCCAGCTCACTGCTGTTATCATAAGGATCCCTTGGTAGGATTGGTGCCAGAGCCCGGCACTGATACACGAGCCCCATTCTCAGGATTGTCATGAATGGCAGTCATTATTAGCCGGTGCCGTCTGCATCCAGCCCCCTCTCCTGCTCTCATATTTCAGCTCCTTCCCCCCAGCCATCTAGTTGCATGAGAGCGGAACATGGCTGCAGTCCGTGGCTGGCTCCTGGTGCCGATCTACCTCTCCATCCTCGGGCATGCCACCGACGACCAGCTGCTGCTAGAAGAGGGCATCCTGGCAGAGTCCGCGCTGCAGAAGCCCCGGGTCCTGCTCGCCCTCCTAGCTAGGAACGCTGCCCACACGCTGCCCTACTTCCTGGACTGCATCGATAAGCTGGACTACCCCAAGAGCAGGATGGCTATCTGGTGAGGGCACAGCTGGCACCCCAGCATTATATGACTATTTACTAGGAGTACCAGCCTTAGTGCTTCTGTGGATGTAGATATACAGTATATTGCACCGTATACCTGCAGGCTATGTTGTAAGGCTGTATTTATATGGGGGTCCTACTTCACACTTCTTTAACTTGTGATTTTTTTCGGAATGTTCAATGTATTTCAGCATTAAAAAAGTGTGATTTGCATCGCTGTTCATGCATTATTCACGTGCGTGAAAAAAAAATTGCACGTGCTCCTAAGTTTAAAGTGCTAAATAGTGCATGACATGCCAGTGCGATGCAATTTATTTTTTTCATGCTCCCATATGGTGATTTTCAAGCAAGAATCACTCAAAAATAGGAAATGCTGTGATTTTTCGATCTCGGACTCCAAGAGAGATAGAGATCACTCATGTATGTATTAACCCATTCTTTTCACTTGCGAGTTCTGTCCATCTTGCAATTGGATGGACGTCATGCTTGAAAATTCTTCAAGTCTTCTTGCGCTGGTATCGATACATCTCTGTCTGCAGATCAGGTAGTTTCCCTTGCTTTTGTGAGCAGCAGAAGAGAGGAACCCTCTAAACATAAACTTTCCAACGCTGTAGAAGTAGCGAGATGGCAGGAGAGATGAGCGGGTCCAGTTCTGCTCTAGCTGTCACTGCAACCACTAATCATATCAGACAGGTAGAAGGTGAACAGACAAGCAGCCCAATGTCCCTTACAGCCTGTCTGTAGTGCTGCCTTACTGGATGAGAATTTCTGCTAAAACTGGAATAATAGCAGAATTGTACAGTTTTGGCTTAGTCCAGTGCAGATATCCTATAGAACAGCATTTTTTCAATCAGAATATCATTACTTGGTAGATGGAGAACTAGTTGCTATTAACCGATTATTGTAAATTGTGGAAATGCATCAATAGCCGTCCCGGGTTCTAATGAATGACTTGGATCCATCATAGTATTACTGACTTGCTACATTTCTGTGTTATTAGAGAGGATGTGGCGGCTCTCCTGACATCTTTATTAGTAAATACTTGTATTCCTATTGATATTATAATTCTGGATCATCTTCCTGCGAATTCTACATTGTGCAGTTCCGCTATTATTCTAAAGATACTCCAGAATCGCTATGATGCATTTCCTTCCTCTTTAGTTACAAAATGACCCTTTGGTTTGGCATGAATGTTTAATAATGTGTTCTTAGGCAGTTTCTTCCTGATACCACCAGTCATGTTACTCTTCTAAGCAAAATGTGATTGTTCCCAGCAAGAGAAACCACGTAATCTTGTAGATATGATACCTTTAAATGGCTAACAAAAATACATGATGTAATAGCGAGCTTTCAAACCAACTCAGGGCTCTTCTTCAGGCTTAAAGAAATAGATCCGAAGAGGCATGCATGTTAATACACACATACTTATAATGTACACACACAACACACAAATGTATGTATAAATATGCATGCCTCCTCGGATCTATTTCATTTACGCCTGAAGAAGAACCCTGCATTGGTTCAGAAGCTCGCACTAACATCATGTACTTTTGTTAGCCATTAACCCCTTAACAACCGCCGATATGCCTTTTAACATCAGCGGCCTATGCATAAAGAGAGATCGCAGCGCGACCTCTCTTTATACAGCACGGGCGTCAGCTGCTTATTACAGCTGACACCCGCGGGCAATAGCTGCAATCGGCCGTGCAGCTGATCGCAGCTATTAACCCATGAAATGCTGCTGTCAATTCTGACAGTGGCATTTAAATCCTCAGTTTTCAATGTTTTTTCATGTACATTTAACATATATGCTAAAGATACTTCCTAAATGTGGTTCATAACCGAGGCTGTGCCCCTTCAGTGTACGGGCTGTGACAAGTGATTTGTGACAAGTTAGACACTTATGAACAAATTGAAAATCAAATGTATGTTAGAACCCAGCTGTATTGTCTACTGAGAGCTGGCGTCCGGCGTCTCCTCCGTGCATGGATGGTCCGGAACACAAACACGCATGCATTAAGTAAGCTGCAGGCGCCCATTAATAGGTGGGTGCCCCACGCGGATCCTGGAATTCAAATCTGTCCGTGGACATGAGCCCTAAGGGTGGTTTCACCCTCCGATCGAGGAACAGGAAAGGTGAATCCCCGCAGCTGAATGGTTCCGTCTCTGGACGGAATGGAACAGCAGTTGACGGTCCACATTGATTATATTGAGTTCCATCGGCTTTTTGCTCAGCTGCCCGGATTTTGCATGCAGCGCTTTTTCTTCCAGTATTGTCAGCTGGATCTGCAACGGAAGGTTCTGACGCCGATGTGAAACCAGCCTAATCGACAATATCTAGAATAAATTGTCAATTTATTGCTAAATATGTAGGACGGATAACAAAGGAACAACATAGTGCAGTTTTAGGAATACATGCTCCACAAGTGTTATTTCATGGGGAATACAATTATTTTCTGAGACATACCGCATTTCACCGAAAATAAGACCCTGTTTTATATTAATCTTTGCCCCAAAAGAGGCACTAGGTCTTATTTTTGGGGTGTGTGTTATTATACTTACCTAGCAGGCTCGGTCCAGGTTCCCCCCGCTGCCGTCCGGAGGTCCGACATACTGAACCGCGAGATTGATTCGCCAATTCATAAATCCCGCCTCTACAACGTGATGGCTGTTATTGGTTCTTCAACTGCTGCTCAGCTAATCGATGCAGCGCTTGATGAACCAATCACAGACTTTGCATTGGTTCATTGAGCACTACATTGCTTGGCTGAGCAGCGCCAACCAATCAGAGCTATCGCTTTCTGTAGGTGGAATCCCATAACCAAGAAGTAATTTTCTGTGCATGAACGAGGACTGTAGGACGCACAGCGGAGCTCCAGACAGCAGCAGGAGGACCTTGACCGAGCCTGCTAGGCAAGTTTTTTTTAATGTAGAGTAGCTAAGGCTTATTTTCAGCGTAGGGCTTATATTTTAAGCCTTCCCGAAAAATCAGAGTAGGGTTTATTTTCAGGGTAGGTATTATTTTGGGGGAAATAGGGTACATGTCAGGAGAGATGATAGGACCTCTAACTGCCTCTCTGTCCCGTTGAATGGGGCCGCTTCGGCATGCGCAGAAGACCTGTGCGGCGCGAGCACGCCGGAGCGGCCTCATTCAACGGGACAGAAGAGCAGACTGCGCAAGCGCGTCTAATCGAGGCAGAAGAAGGCTTCGTTCGGCGCCATGGAGACGGGGACGCCAACACCGGGGGGGGGGGGGGGGGGGGGGAAGTATATAACTTCTGTATGGTCAATATTTAATGCACGATATATATTACAAAGTGCATTTATATGGCCATGCAGAAGTGTTTAACCCCACTTGCTTTCGCGGGACAACCCCTTTAAGTCTTGGCAATAAGGCAGTCAATGTGATCACTCAGCAATAAAGCACCTGACAAGAGAATTACCTGCACTACATTTTACCTGATGTAGTTAGCAGACAGGGCAAAGATAAAAATAAATCCTAGAGAACTTCTCTCAGTTTACGTTATTGCCGTTGTGGTGGGTTTTTAATATAAGCTGTTTTTTTTAAATGTTTCCACTTTGTTTACTTTTTGACACTAGAGATTTATAAAGAAAATAACTTGCGAAGTCCATCTGGGGTCTATCAGAGTCCATTCAGTCGTGACTTCATCATGGCTTCATATGTATCTGCATGCTATCATTTTCATTTAGAGACCTAGAAGAGTATTTTCCTTAATCTCCTATTGTAAATTGGGTTTCCAGGACTTTTATAATGTGAAAGGTTGGAAAGTAAAGCAAAAGGCATACTTGCCTCTTTCATTTGCTTCCTGTCCAGCGCTGGACCCCCTATGTCTTGGAACTCCAAAATTGGAAGAAGCCTTCTGCAGTCATGCACTGTTCATTGTGCACATGACTGCTCGGCCAATCACAAGCTTCCGTGGTGATTCTGCCATGGCCACTGAAGTCTGTGATTGACCAACCAGTCACGTGCATAATGAATGGAATGTGACCGCAGCCAACTTCTTCCGGGTTTGGGGTGACTGGGGCTCCAGAGCTGGTTAGGGGGCCACTGAAGGAGGTGTCATTTTTTTCTTTATTTTACATCATTCCACAGCTGTAAAGAATGTTTTTGAGTCCCCAAAAACCCATTGAAATAGAAGCTGAGACTGTTCACAGCAGATCACAGTAAATTATGGATATGAATGTAGCAACTCTCTATGTGGTTAATAACTGACGGTGATTGTTTCCAGGCTGTCATCACTTCTAAATAGCAAGCATGGTTGTACAGTTATCTACATCTATTTCCATAGCTGCTTGTAGTCAGGCCAGTAGGAGAGTATTTACTAAAAGGTGCCCCTATACCATCAATATCTGTTGGACAAACGCTCGTTCAGTGGATAGTTACTCCTACCCCATCACATATAAACCTTTTGTTCGGCCCAACCTTCATATGTTTTCAATGGACAGAGCAGCTTTCAGACACCACTGACTGTCTCTTATCTCCATGGAGAACAAAAGGATCGGGTGTGAGTCAGGAGGCCCCCATATACATAGGATAGGTGACTGGTTTCGCTAAAAAGAGTGAGACCAGCCAACTTTTCCCTAATGTGTATGGAGTCCTTAGTTTTTAAACAATTTATAATGCTTTCAAGTGATCATAACAATAATTGCTAAGTCACTTGTATTTCCAAAACTCTCTGTAATCCCACAGTGGATTATAATAGATAGCCTGATGCCTACAACAAAACACTTATCTCCCCCCTTCCCGGTTTTTGACACCCCAATCCCTCATTAGCGCCTTCTCACAAAGCACTGTAGAAGGTCCTTCTTTTTCTACCATGTGACCACATTGCGCCCCAAGCTCCTTCCTGTACTCTCCTGTGCGCTTCTGAAGCTGTTACACCTCCAAAACTACATCTGACTCATTGTGATTCTTTGAGTAGCACGCAAAAAAATAAGACAGGGTCTTATATTAATTTTTGCTCATAAACCGCCAGTGTGTACATCTCCTTTCCCATATCCTCCTTGACCGCAGCAAGGAACAGGTCTGGTGGGTCTTCCTTAACCAAGCTTGATCCCTATCTTCCTAACCTCTCTTGCCCCACAGGAGATGCATCCTTTCTTTTGTGGTTTCTCACACAATAACTGTGGCCTTATTCCCATGTCACATCCATCTATAATTATAGCCTGATACTTCACATTAACAGGTGCCTTGCTGCGCCATTACATAATAGCGTCAAGCAAAGTACATCCTAAACGCAGAACATAATGACGATAATACAAGCCCTTGCACTATACTGTAAACCATGGCACCATAATTTTAATTATGCTCACTCGAGTCTTGTAGTCTAATAAAATACTGCATTCCCATGGGGTTAATACACCCACACAATCACTGCTCCATGTCCATGGTCATCTTTGGCCTCCAGGTCATCAGGACTCTATGGGCTGTCACCATCATCTCCTTTGGCCCCCGGATCATCAGGGCCCTTTGTGGTCTCTGTGTTACTGCTCTAAATCCCTTGCTGCACTGCTGTCTTCTCAAGCAGTCACCACCACTTTAAAACAGGCTGTTTTCCTGTTATACCATTGATCTGCTCTGTCTGCTATGTCGCGGGTCAGAGCTTTATTATCGCACCTGAGGCGCCTTGAATGTTTGGGTTCATTCTTGAGGGGGAGGGGGCAGGGCTTCCTTTTTAGCATTGTTTAGTGCATGGCCAGTGCTCATTCTCCCTCCACTCTCCCCCCTCTTAGTTTGACATGGGGGCAGAGCTTGTCCCCAGCTGCCAGTCCACAGCCACTTGTCACAGCAACTGTGTCACCCAGTAAGAGGGGAGAGGGGAGTATCGCTTCCCCTTTACATATGCGCAATTCAAAACATAGGGGAGAGTCTTGCTGAATACAGTGGTAACTTGCTCAGGCTTCAGAACAGAAATCTGTGCATTCATGCATGGAAAGGCTGGGGAAAGATTGGCAGATCATAGTGGCAAGTGAGGATTTCAACGCACATGCTGATGTCATATCTAGTAGCAATAGATGGTAAATTTTGGCGTCAGATGGAGTTGGAATGGGCTGAATGCCTCATAAACTGTACATTTTTGAAAATAGGTTTATTGAGAGCATAGCATTGATTTCTTATACACAATCCAATAAACCCCCAATGATATCTTGGGAATACCCCTTTAATCTTCCTCAGACCCTCACACTAAGGGCTTAGTATCCTAGGATGATAGAGTTGAAAGGGACCTCCAGGGTCATCTGGTCCAACCCCTGCTCAGTGCAGGATTACTAAATCATCCCAGACAGATGTCTGTCCAGCCTTTGTTAAACACGCGAGCATTTTGTAGTCCTGTTATAATGTGACAAAAGGAAAGCATTGATTTCAGTGGTTTCGTTTCCACTGTCTGGATTCTCGCACGTTAATAGTACGTGTGAGAAAAGATAAAACTTGTTGCATCTTTCTCGCACATAGTTGATAGTATATGCGGGAAAGATGGGGGAGGACCTATCTTCCCACCTTTTTTTCCCAAACTTGTGCAGAGTTTGATTAGTCGAAAAAAATACTCTGGTTCATGCGCTAATATGCTCAGCAGTGGCAAGTGTTTTAGCGCATGTGCCCCTGTGTCTTTGCCCTAGTTTAGCAAGAAAAGGGTTTTTTCTTACACGGGCAGATTTCTTACTTGTTAATGAGCGCTAGTTCACAATAACAACATGTCAACCGGCGCTCGTTACATGCGGCAGATTGCTAGTATGGGGATGAACAATCATTAACCCTTTCCAATCCAATTTGTATCCTGGTTTTCCTAGGGGGCTTACTCTTTTTCTGCAGTTATACAACGGCGCTATATGCTGGCTAAAGCCAGTACTGCATGAGGTGACACGTTGGATAGGCTCTGACAGCGAAGAGGCTGGCAATATACAGTAAGAGAACCCAGACGGATGTCTTCCAACATCAGAGCTGTACAGCCTCAAATCATAAAGTCTTAAGACGTGAGACAGTGGATTGGAAAGGGTTAATACAATTGTTCCTCCCCATACAGATTGCATTAGTTTTCAGCACATCACCTACTTATACACAGCAGCCTGAAATCAGCAAAATGCAGATGCAGATTGATGTCGCCCCTTGTAATGTAAACCAGTAAAGAAATCTGTGTGAGATATAATACGCCGCAGAGATGAAAATCCGTAATATGCCCTCAAGTGCTTATTTAGTAAAATCTCATTTTCATGCATATTTTGCACTCTGATATAGATTTTTAATGTGGAATTCACATTGAAAATCAGCATTAAATAAATCATGTGTGAACAGGGCCTGAAGCTGGCCATATGCAATAAATTACGGGCTGGCAAATAGTTATTTCTCCCGAATTCCCCATAAAGTTGCATGCTTGACCGAACCTGCATATTTATTTCAATGACAGAGGAAAATAAGCAGCTGACAGAAAGCTCTGTAATCACGGGCTGTAATTACTCTCTGGGGAGGGGTGGCTGAATGACATTGACATTAGACTGTCGTCTTCTCTGTGGCCCAGCATAATGGTCAGTAATGGGGGATTCTATAACATGTGCTATTCGATGTTCTACAATAGAGTTTCATTCCTTAGTTTGGCTTCACAGGGGGTCTCGGCTCTCTGGGGATGATGGTCAGTACGGCCTGTGATCTGTCCTTTCATTGCTTTAAAAGTTAATTTGACTTGTAGTTGTAATGCTGCATAACTGCAGTTCACTCAAGTGTCAACTGTGCAGAGGCCAGGAGAAGCCGACTGCAAACTTTGTAATGAGGCCCTGCAAATCCTCGCTGTGCCAATTCACTGATGCCTGCCGTAATCAACTCTTTCACGAACAGCTCAGAATTTATTGTATATCAACAGTCTCCTGCCCTTTGTGAGTGAATGAAAACAGATGCCCACGTGTTTGATCCAGTTAACCGCTCCTCGATGGTAGATAAGCTGCATTGTACTAGATACAAAAGCCAACAATTTGCTTGCGTTTCATATTTTCCACTTAAAATATAAATCCCCCCTGTGTAGCCGGGCATGCCCAACAATTACACAGTTATTATAGATAAGCTATCCCCTAATTCTTTGACACAGAACAGCTTTCTGTGCCCAGCTTCATAGCGTGTCTCCAAGCATTCTGGAGTTACTGATACCAAAAGCTTCATAGAGGATGTCAACATTAAGGTCCTTTTACACGCAACGATTATCGCTCAAAAGCCATCTTTCCCATCGTGCATGTACCATGCACTTTTCGTCCATCGCTGAGTTCAGCTTAGCTTAAAATCCATCATCCCTGATAAAAGGGAACGGACGCTGAGTTCTCTGCGGGCAGGGCGGTTAATATTCTTTCAGCTGCTGTCCTGCTGGAGAACAATAGTGATGTATTTAGAGAACCGACCGCCCACAGTTCCCTAAATACATGTAAATGAAGCTGGTTAGCTACTAGTGGGCTGATGCGCCCATTATTAGCTAATGCAAAATGATCACTCAAAACTGTCGGTTTCTGACAAAATTCGGGGGATCCTCTGTGTGTGTAAATGGGCCTTTACACTAAAGAGCAGCTGATAAATAGGCATAGAGAGGCTGACTTCCGGTCCTCACAGCAGACGCTGTATGATGCAGATAGTCAAAGTGCACGAACCTTCCTCACTGCTTCTCTCCAACAAGGATGGACCTTACTTTTCTCCCCCTTTTTTATATCCTCCCAGCCTCCTTCTCTCACAGGCAATCCCTGATTTTTCCCCAGCCTTCTTCTAGCACTTTCCTAGACCTTCCTAGACCCCATTAACCCTTTCACTATCAGCTCCCTGGCTACCTGGCCCCCCGTGTCATGCAGGGCTTCCTCTTAAAGGGGCTCCGTACCCCTTCGCTACAGCCCCACCCTTGAACACCCTGAGAAAATCCAATAGACCTCCTAGTGCAGGAACGGAGCAGGCGGCACGTGACACAGGGAATCTCTTTGGTTTTCCTTGCACCCCTGCATCATGTATCTCTCTGGGGGTATTCATTTAGGCCAGATATCTCAAGAATTGATTTCCACGCAGAAATGTAGATGTAAATATAGTTGTATATATCGCCATTCTATGGTAGGAAGGAGAATTATGTATCTGCATGTACGAAAATATCAATTCACATTAAAACTACACAAATCATCATAAAGGTTAGAAATACAGAAAGTACATACAGATAATAATAACAAGAGATGAATTTGGGAAAATTATAGAAATGTTACAACCTGAAACAGTTTTGATACTTTCCCCAACACTTACAGCCTATACAGTACTTTCCATCATTGTGGCGGACCTCTCGACACCTCCTAGCTGTACAGTATCTAACAGCAGCATGGTGAGCAGGACCACCTCAAGGGTGGATTTTAGTTTATAAGAGTGTATTTGCGGGCATTTTTGCTCACGCAAGCGTTGCATGAACAGGACGCGGAGAATAGAACCCATTGATTTCAATGCGTTCATTCACATTTCCTTTTTTTGTGCACGCAAAAAAAACCCATGCTCTATTTTGTGCACATTTGTGACCAGAGGGCCGCATAGAAGTCTATAGGGTGTGCAAAAATACGCATGCAATATGCAAGGAGATGCGCAAAATACAGCGCAAAGCTGCAGGGAAAAGAACACATCTGGAGCTCATTAGGCTAAATAGCCTTTTAAATCAGTGATAGAGTCCCATGTGCAAAAGCCATGACCTGGATGTAAGAAAAGTACATTAAAATGAGCCGATACACATGCAAATCTACCTCATTCACAGCGCAAATAAGTTGAGCTGAAGCATGTGCATACGCCGGTGTGAAGCTGCCCTAAATATATCCAAGAATGTCGGCGTTCACTAACGGCGCCTGCAGACGTGCCATCTTGTGTGCACAATTGCTTGGGCAAACCGCAGAAAATAAACCCAATTGATTTCAATGAGTTCCTTCACATTCTACGTTTTTGCGCACACGAAAATATACGCAACATGGTCTAATTTTTGCGCAGAAGTGACTTTCAGCGATCCATTCACATTAGAATGTAAACATTGCGTGTAGATACGCACAGAAAAAAGATCGCAGCATGCTCTATTTCACCGCGTATAATGCAGCATGAGCCCCATTCTTCTCCATTGGCGTTTTTACGGTATATTGCCTATGGGCGACGATTCATACGCAACCACACTGTGAAACAGAGCAGGGAATTTAAAAAAACCTCACTGCGCAGAACCGCGTGCATGAGATATGCTGCCATGCGCTGGTCACTCGCTGCCATACGAGGTCTCTGCCGGCTCACCAGTAAAATGCTGCACAACTTTCGCAGTGTTTTCGTATACAGTCGTGTGAATGAGGCCTTGCAGCATTTTGCACTATGAGGGCGGGTTCAGAAGACTGTGTTTGCTTGCGTTTTTGTGCAGGTAAAATAAATGCATGCAATGCGCAGAGAATAGAACCCATTGATGTCAATAGGTTCGTTAACATTAACGATTTTCCCGAATTGTGCGCGCAAAAATAGGTCCTGCGCACAGCAAAGGCCCCCAGAGACGTCTATGGGAGGTGCGCAAATGCACAATACACTGTGCAATTCCATGAAAAGCAGAACACATCTGAACCTCATTAGGCTAAATAGCCTTTTAAATGATGGCGGGGGTGTTGTGTGTGTGCAAATCTATCTCATCAACCTTGATCACTGGGGAAATATATTGCGCTGAAGTGTGAGCAATTACACATACAGTCGCTGAATCCGCCCTAAAGCCACAGATTACCTTCATTGAACTTCAATGGAGTTAATCCTCATGCAAATCTGCTTGCCAGTCAATGGAAATCCATGTTTCATCTGGAGATTTTGACTGCAGATTACAGTGATCCCTCGAGTCACAGTAGCCTCAGGATAGAATATTTGTAATATCCAACGGCCTTTCATACGAGACAGTCTGGATCTGCGGCTTGTGCACTTTGCTGAAAAATCCAGCCAATCAGCACGACCATTACCCTGGTACAACACCTGCATTACTAACGTGCCTGCACTGATTGGCTGCCTAGTAGCGCCTCTCCATAATACAGCATGGAAACATGTTCTGTACTGCTGTACCTCTACCAGGAGGGGCTGCTCCTTGGCCACCACATGAGAGCGACTCCAATTAATTTTTCTGGTGAGCTGTGTGTACCTGAAGAAGCTCCTGTCCTCCACATAGAAAGTGATTTATATTTCTGACTTTTATATGTATGAACCTACTTTATTTGTATTAGTTATCTGCTTCAAGGGCCACTCCAGTGAAATATTTTTTTCATTCATTATGTAACTATCCCCCCAGTATATATAAGCCCACTAGTGTTACCTTGGTTAGTTATTCCTTTCCATCTGAAACCTCTGGCCTCCTTCTCCTCAGATGGTCATGTGATCTCAATTCTGACCAGCTCGGATTTACTTGGGCTTATGTGTTCTCAAACTATTCAGTTTCTCAGTCAACATAACTCCTGTGTGATGGACTATCACGCATGCTCTTCGGAGGTGAACACACAGAATCTTCTATCACAGTTACTGATGATGATTACACAGCTCTGTCGCACTGGTATAATAGAGGAGATCACAGCTCATCCTCCTGACTGTATTCTTATGTTTTATAGTGTATTTAGGTGTTTTATTTCCAGCAGCAGAGATGTTACAAGCTCTAGCTGGTCATGTAGTGCTGCGCTGATGTATTATGGGAGTGATAGCACAGAACAGTTAAAATAAAAGCAGAAATCACAGCATCCATATGCTGCCTGCTAAGCATCAGACTGCATGGAAGTGACTGCAATATACATTGGCGACCTCCAGAGTGTGACAGGCAATCAGGTAAGAGGGGCAGGAATAGAAAAATGGGGTTTCACCGGAGTGGCCCTTTAGGCCTCATGTCCACGGGCAAATTAAGAATTAAAATCCGGAGCGTTTTTCCTGCACGCGGATCCGCGCCCCATAGGGATGCATTGACCACCCGCGGGTAGATAAATACCCACGGATGGTCAATAAAAGGGAATTAAAAAATTTCTGGAGCATGAAAAAAAATGGACATGCTCCATTTAGGTGCGGATCACGCGTGCGGGAGCTCCTAGAGCACATAGCTCAATTGATCTCCCGCATGAAAAATAAAAAACAACTACAGTGCTTCCGCAGCCCAAATCCGCAGCAGATCTGATTTTCCTCATGTCCACGGGATAATTATTATTTAAAATCCACAGCGTTTTTCCCGCACGTGGATCCGCGCCCCATAGGAATGCATTGGACACCCGCGGGTAGATAAATACCTACGGATGGTATTTAAAAGTGATTTAAAAATTTCCGGTGCATGAAAAAAAACGCGCCATGCTCCATTTAAGTGCGGATCACGCTCCGGATGGCCCCCATTCATCTCTATGGGTGCGGGAGATGCGCTGCGGATATTAAATGTGAATTAAATGGGTGCGGGAGATCCGCTGCAGATTTCAAGGCTACAAGGTGGAGAAAGTACTAGGAGGTGTGGTAAAGTGGGCAAAACACCTCCAGCGTAAAAATTGCATCCGCGTACATACATGCATAAAAAAACCGCATCCGCATGTCACCCGCATGCAATAAAATACAATTTTAAGCTCATCCGCACTGCATCCGCAGCCCAAATCCACGTTACAAATCCGCAGCGAATCTGATTTTCCCCGTGGACATGAGGCAAAGATGTTATTCCATCTCAGGATTTCACTTATATTGTAGACTGGCAGGGTTTTTATGCAAGAAATAAACACTTTCAACATGTTGTGGAAACCAAAGTACCGTATTTTTCCGTGTCTAAGACGTGGTTATTCACAAATATTTTGCTCAAAAATCGCACCGCATCTTACACACAGGATGTAAGTTTTCATTGGAAATGATCCTACAAAAACTTACATGAATGTCGGCCCCAAGGTACCTTTCACGGGTGGGCAGGAGCCTTTAGGGCTCCGTCATACTACTGGAGCGGGGAGGCAAAGCAGCGCGGAGAAGCAGGGCAGGGGTGCAGCTAGGTGAGTATGCCTGCACCCTCACACATACACACTACACACACATATACATTACACACACAGCACATATACAGTACATACATACATACAACACAGTCTACTCATCAGCCGTCTCCTCTCAGCGCTGCCTGGCCGGTCTTCTGTCTCCTGTGCTTGGTCCCCAGAGCAACCTGTAAACAGCAACCTCTCGCGACACAGCGGGGGTGCTGTGAAGAGCTACAGAGACCTGTCGGGCAGCACGGAGAGGACGGTCCGGTGAATATAACAGGGACCTGTAGTGGTATTTAAACATAGAATATATCTTATACACGGAAAAATACAGTATTTATGATATAGACAGAATACATGTTCTTCGGTATGGCTAGGTTTGTGTGACAAAATTACAAATGTTCTACGTGAGCCTCTTCAAGAACAACATCCAATTGTTTTCCCTTTGCATAAACAACAAGTGTTCTTGCTCCTCATGTGCTCATGTGATGCTGACATAATGAAAAGCTGAAGTCCCAAAAACATTCATGTCAACTATATGCTACTGTAGACTTGTGACCGGTGTTAAGCCGTATGGTCTTCTTGATAGGTGGAGCAACAGTGGAGGTTGGGAGAGGCTCCAGGACCACCAGGCTCAGGTATACAATGGGACCAGTGTCTCCTGGTCCACCTAAACAGGCGGAGCGGCGAGTAGGCCTTCATGTCCATACATGCTCCGCCTGCTTTCTTGTGGCGCATTGTGCCTGCAACAAACCAGGGACCCAGAGACAGCAACTATAGGAGCTGTTGTCAGAGCCAGACATCCTTAATTCTTAAAACGTTAATAAACTTTAACAGAATAGAACATTATGAACAACCCCAGTTTCCGGAAAGATAAATTAGCCGAGTCCTCGGCTGCATCTGGTCCGGTACACTATTGTTAGTGTCCATTGGGCGATATAATAGTCCACTGAAAAACCCGATCTGCTGGGTACAAGTACTCGCAGTCCATGTGGGTTGTCCAAGTTGGCGGGTGCCATTGCTACTCTGCGATGGAGAACAGGGTTGGCAGTCCCTTGAGTAAAGTCCCTCAATAACTGTTCTTGCTGAACTTCAGCCTAGCGCCTAAAACAATCGCGATTCATGTGATTAAATGCTCGACCATCGGTTCGCTTATGCTAACAAATATTCACCTAGGTGTGTGAATGTTCACTAATGCCCTCAGATGGACCCCCTTACATAACGCCTCTTAAAGACACAGCAACACACCAGCATAAGAATACAACCATGCTACTCCACCCATTTACACCACTCCGCATATTGCATGTCTACCTGTTTAACTTATTTGGTTAGAATCCTAAAATGGTTAGAAGGGACCTCCAGGGTCATCGGGTCCAACCCCCTGCTCAGTGCAGGATTCATAAATCATACCAGACAGATGTGTGTCCAGCCTCTGTTTAAGGACTTCCATTGGAGGAGAACTCACCACCTCCTGTGGCAACCTGTTCCACTCATTAATCACCCTCTTTCTATATAACTTTGAAAGTGTCCATTTCTTTTATAGGGATCTGGTATATTAAGTCTGATTTTACTATTTACTGCTAATTTTTTGCTAATTATTATACAACACATTTATAAGCTGGAGTTGGAATCAGATTGTGGAAAAATTGGTGTCAAAGTTGGAGTCAGAAGTTTGGCATACTAATTCCGCAGCCTTATTGGACAGTGCCATCTCCAGCTTAGAGAACCTGTCAGCTTTTTTTGAAGCTGTGTTTTACAGCACAATACGTCAATTCTGTTTTATAGCCAGCTTTGGACTTTTTACAGAGGGACTTAGGAGATCTGGGCAGCCGATCAAAAGTCCCAATAAATTTTTAAATGACATATTCCATTATTTCCTTGTGTTCACTGACTGGGAAGGCAATAGAGAGGAAGCTGTCAAGTACTGCTTCTGTAGAGCTTGATTCATTCCCTAAGCATATTTGACATCTAAGTCTTATAACTAATTAAGATAATGCCCCAGATTATGTTTGCTATGAAGCTACTATAACTTTTTTTCTTATAATATTTAATATTTTTACAACACAAGTCTTCTTTTGAGGAAAACTGCTAGTTGATGCTTTAAACTTGAACTTAAAGGGCTTTTACCAGAATTAACATTTATCACCTATTAATAGGATAGGTGATAAAAGTCTGATCAGTTAGGGTCTAACTGCTGAGATACCCACTCATGCCAAGAACGGGTGTCCCATGACCCCCTCTTCGCAGTTTGCTGCACGCAGTGACATCAGAGTGTATGAAGTGGAGGTTGCGCATGCACAACATAGCTGAGTACAAGCTTCGGCTATGTTTAGCAGTCCCATTGCAAATGCATGAGTGGCCTTCACTGTATTCAGTCTCCTCACTGTGAAGGAGAGTGCAGTAATCCTGCAGGTAAGGAAAAAAGGGGGTCACAGGACCCCTGTTCTCAGGATCGTAAGAGTTTTTGTGGTGAGACCTCCACCGATCAGACTTCTTTTGCCTATCCTGTCACTTTTGAGTAGATTATTCGTAAGGTTTTGAAGGTTATAAAGCTTCTAATACTAAGGCCTCGTCCTTATAGGCGTATTCGGGTTTCGGCACAAATGTAATGCATATTTTTGCAACCGGAAATCGCAATTGCCTGCCTATCTTGGCCATCCCAGCGGGTTTCTGTCTGTATAAAAACGCTGTGTATTTACTTGCGCAAAAAAACCAACACATTGATCTGCTGCCAAATACGCTGTAAATGCGTAGGTTTCTTGCGTGTTCACTGCGTGTTTGTGCTGGCCCGTTCACTTCAATG
The DNA here is from genome assembly GCF_035609145.1 of Eleutherodactylus coqui. Classification (NCBI taxonomy): domain Eukaryota; kingdom Metazoa; phylum Chordata; class Amphibia; order Anura; family Eleutherodactylidae; genus Eleutherodactylus; species Eleutherodactylus coqui. The sequence continues at coordinate 232,823,045 of NC_089839.1, read as the reverse complement.
GCCTATTGCGGTGTGTAATATGCACCCAATTAGGACATCCTGCTTTTTTTTCCACATGACCATGAAAAAAACGCACATGAATGAACCCATTGAAATCAATAGGTTCTATTCACTGCGCAAATACGCTCGTGTGAATGAGCCGTAACTTGGCGAGTTGAGTATATCCACCACCCACTTGATAAATTCATACAGCACGATCTGCACCATAAAAGCTGATAGGTGTTTAGTTGGAAACAAACAAGTTCTGTCAGTTTATCTGCTGCCACTTGAAGCAATAAATGTTCCGAAAGTTGTGAGATCAGTTTGAGCCCCTCGCACTCCGGTCAGTAGAAGTGCTAACTTGGTGCTGGAGGAATCTGAGGGGCTCTCACTAAATACTTTCACTCTTTCTGTTTTGCGATGTCGGTATTTGTACTGGCTTCATACCGCTAAGTCACACTGTGAAATGTAATATTCACCACTACATATATAAATGGAGGCTGTTTTCCCACAGACATGTCTTACAAGATGCTGAAGGTTACAGTGTATTTCAGTGCGCTCCTTACAAGGAAGTGTGTACATACTTTTGGGTCGCATCCCATTCCTGTTAATGCTCGGTTAGAGTTTAAACTCAATCACATAATTGTCTGCATTTTCCTTACACTATTTGGTGTTTTACTACAGATGATTTATTATACAGCTTTGACACGTGTGCGACAAAGGTGAAAGGGAAAGCAGTAAACCAGTAAAGCCTAATAAAAGAACTCGAAATATAATTAAGAAATCTAAAATCTAATTTCCCATAATACCTACTGCAGAGGTCAACATGCAGCCAATTAGCAGCTGAGGTGCCTTGCTGATGTCACCAAATGTGTCCTCCATCTTGCATACGGGCAGCAGTTTTGTTGGACGCCTGCATCACATGACCCAGCCATATATAACATAGGCACAGTGTAACCAGCGGCTATTTTACAGTTGAGCACAGGACAGAAGTTGCATCACATTTAGGGTGGACAGCCACTGGCGATATTTTCTCTCTTAAGCTGCGAGAGCACGTGAAATCTTTCGCCTCGCAGCGCAAGAAAGACGCCGACATACAACCAGCATATCGCCAGTGTTTTTTTAATAGGGCCAGCGGCAGCAGCGCTAGCCCCATTGAAAACATAGGGAGAATAGCATGGACCTCTGCCACAGCTATCACAGCTCTGGCAGGAGTTTCCTTCATCCCCTCGGGGACCGCGGGGATGAAAGAATCCTCTGTCACAACTGTGGCAGAAGTCCGCTGCATGCCATCCCATTGCTTTCAATGGATTCGGCACTGCTGCCGATCCCATTGAAAGCAGTGCTTTCTGGCAAGCCCCGCAGTATGATTATCGGGGAAGGGCTTATAATCATCAGTAAGTGGTAAAAAAAATTTTTTTTTTAAATTACTCACCTCTCCGTCGCTCAGACGCGTCCTCCGGCTGGTTCCCCGACACTGCTGTCCAGCACTTTCAGCAGGCGGGGATTTAAAAATCCCCACCTCCTGAAAAGGCTGTGCTGATTGGCTGAGGGCTCAGCCAATAGCAGCTAGTGCTTAGCTATTGGCTGAGCGCTCAGCCAATGACAGATAGTCCTTAGCTATTCATTCATGAATAGCACTATCTTAGCTATTCATGAATGAATAGCTAAGGACTATTTGTCATTGGCTAAGCGCTCAGCCAATAGCTAAGCACTAGCTGCTATTGGCTGAGCCCTCAGCCAATCAGCACAGCCCTTTCAGGAGGCGGGGATTTTTAAATCCCCGCCTGCTGAAAGTGCTGGACAGCAGTGTCGGGGAGCCAGTCGGAGGACGCGTCTGAGTGGTGCAGAGCTAAGTAATTAAAAAATTTTTTTTTTACCACTTATTGATGATTATCGGGGAAGGGCTTATTTTTCAAGCCCTTCCCCGATAATCATACTGCGGGGCTTGCCAGAAAGCACTGCTTTCAATGGGATCAGCGGTCCCCGCGGTCATGAAGTGAACTCCTGTCACAGCTGTCACAGCTGTGGCAGAAGTCCGCGGCATTCTCTATTTCTTTTCAATGGGGCTAGCGCTGCTGCCGCTGGCCCCATTGAAAAGACTGGCGATATCCTGGCGTGATGCCGTTTTTTTTCTCGCACTGCGCTGTGAAACTTTTCCTTTACTCTCGAAGCGCAGGGGGGAAAGAAACGCCAGTGGGTGTGAGCCCTTATATGCCTATATAACATATGTTATGTTGTTTGGGACCGATATTCTACAGAGGATATATTGTTGCTGGTGTGAAACCTTGTATACCGGGGTTATATTGGAGGGAACAGAGAAAGAAGCTGCATCATGTTTATATGCCTATATGAAACATGATCTGTACATTGGGAGAGGGTAAATAGCAGCAAAGCAGATGGACAAAATATACTTTGGCATGGGGAGTATTGTAGTTCTCTGTTTCTGGCCTCAGATATCATTCAAAGTCACCAGTCTGGCCACTACAAATTATTTGCAGACCTTACACAGCTAGCAGTGGCGTTTGGGGAATTTAATTACACTGCTCCAAACAGGGACAAAGATGCAAGCTATACTCTGTGACCTTTTGTTCTCACATATTTTGCCTGCCAGGGATTGCGGCTTATTTAGTTGGTGGTGCTTTTTCTTGTTAATATTAAACAAAAAGAAAACTAAACAGGAAAACAGCAAATAAACACAGTGTGTGTCAGCAGCCTCAGACAATGTTCAAAGTCGCCAGTACAGTACCACAAATTATTTGTAGACCTTTTGCAGCTAGTAGTAGGGTTTGGGGAATTCAGTTATGCTGCACCAAACAGGAACAGATCACAAAGATATATATCATGCCTCCTGGGAATTGCAGCTTATTTAGTTAGCGGTGCTTTTGTTAATATATAACAAAATGAAAATCAAACAGGGAAACAGCAAATACACACAGTGCTTGTCACTGGCCTCAAATGTCATTCCAAGTCGCCAGACAGGACACTACGAATTGTGCACGGTTATCTGTAAGATCTTCGATAATCATTTCAAATGTGGCAAGAACATAAACCATCTCAACACAACATGTAGGAATAGTCACATGAACTCCCATCACCCATTGCCTCAGAAAGCCCTCGTGGACCAGAGGGCAAAGAGCCAGCCTCATCCTGCTCCCTCTACCTCCATCTCCCTCCCTGTTCATGCAGTAGCCTCTGAGCACAGAGAGACAGTTTTGTGTAGGGGCAGTAGCTCTTCTGCTTCAGGCCTCTCCTCTGCGATTGACAATCGGGCTGCAGGCTTAAAAGCCAGGAGTGGGAAACAGAAAGCAGAAGTTGGGATGCCACCATCACCACCACCTTCACTAATATTGACATCTACCCCATGTTCCAGCGTGTCCCAGCTCAGCAGCTAATCCTCCATCTGCCAGCTATGAGAACATGAAAAAATACCACGACAACCATCCACGAACACAGAGCCGAAACACAAGCATTGCACAGCTGATTGGAATTGAAATGCTGCCCTTCGGGCTAGTGGACACAGATGCCTTCTGCAGTGTGATGCTCCATGCTAACCCACAGTGCCAGATGCCAAGCCACCAGTTCTTTGTCCAAAAAGCTGTCCCTGTTCTACACCGCCATGTGAGTGATAATCCAGCATCCAAGGAGCAGGTCCACAGCCTAGGAGACAGCCTAGGAGACAGCGGGGTAGAGTTTGGGCCTTGTCACGGGGCTCTACCATCTCCCACCGTGAGGGTAGCACAGGACCTGTCCAAGTTACCGCTAGAGCGGACTTGCACATGGGTAACCCAATACGTGGTTTACCTTTGACAGTCTTTTGTCAGGGTGATGCCACCGTTTCTGCGGCAGAGCTTGTTTACTTCAGATAAACTATTTACAATCCAACCGATTGCATAAATTCTTGCCAGCATGAAAATGGTGCAAAAATCACAAAGTGCTGCGACAGGGAGGAAAATCACAGGATAGCAGAAGTTACAATCCTAGCTATCTGTAGGGAACCAGTCCCGGTACCAACTCCTTTACACTCACCAGTTCTCTACCGGTTGCCACTCACGTTAGGCAGGCACTCCATGCTGCATGGCGGATCCACTCTCTCTCTTCTCTTTAGTGGTTCAGGACACCACTGGCATCTCCTGGGTAAAGCAGGCCCAGGGAAGCTGAGGATACCTTTTAGCCTCTTTAGAACTGATGGTGTCTGTGTGGCTCACTTGCAGCTCCACAAACGTTCCTCTCTCATGCAAGCTCTGAACAGAAGACCCTTGCACACACCTTGCAATCACATATATGAAGCACGATCACGTGACTAACAACAAGATACATCTCACATACCAGACAATTAACCCATGCACTGCTGCAGCTACGCAATATGCATCATATGCATTCAATATAAAAGACACTGACAACACATAGACACGACACAAATGCATTCATTCATTATGGAGGGGCCCCGTTAACTCCGGACCACTACAACAACGTGTCTGGCATTGAATGCTGTCAATGGCAGGATGCACCTGACCATGGACTTGTGATCCAGCAAGCATGGCCAGGGGCATTACATATCCTTAACTGCGCACTGGGTCAATATCCTGCAGGTGGGGCATGAAGCCGAAAGTGGTGATCCATATTTCATGATACCCCCAAGAGTTGTGGGACATTCATCCTTGACTTTCCCCATCTCGCACCTCCTTCTACTTCTTTTCTTCCGCCACCTCTTCAAACCACCTTTCAACACCTTCCCCATTGGCACAAATATTTCAGTGACAAAATGTGACCTCCATGTGGTAAACACCAAAATACTGTCCTAGAACTCATATGTCTAGGGGAACACAGCCACACTGCTGACGAGCTGACGGCTGTCCCGGCCCATGCTGACACACGGCTGACCCTGCACAATCTAAAGCCAGGCAAGGAGATCCGCAAATCAAGCCGCCCATAGACATGCATAGGTATCCGCAAATGGATTAAAACATGCAGACTTGATTTGCGGACCTTTTGGTCTGAAAGACAAATCGCAGCATGCGCCATTTTTCTGCGGATCCCAAACTGACGGCTTCCATTGAAGTCAATCGAAGCCATCTGATCCGCAGCACACCCGCAGCTGACACTGCAGAAGGGCAGCAAATCCACAGGAAAGCAGGAGATTTTAAAAAAAAAACAAAAAACTGTACTGCGCATGTCCAACAGCGAGTCGTGAGGACCATGCCCAGTACAGCAAACCCGAAAGTGGAAAGATCCACGCGGACGCCGCTGCCGGGGAAATGCGGGTAAGCAGGGCTGCGGCAGTATTGGATTCCATGCAGGATTCCCTGCACGGAATCCGCACGTGGCGTGGACATGAGGCCTAACAGGTACACAGGCCAACAACAGGTTTTTCAGGCACTTCATGCGGTCTGATCGCACTCTCCTCACTGGCGACAAAAAATGCACTTATAAAGATGGCTCTTACAGATTTTTGGTGCCGCGTTTCTGAACGCCAGCTGCACCTCCTCCTGTTAGGGCTCTCTCATGCCAGCATTTTTATAGCATATTACATGCGCAGGTTTTGCGCATGTAAAACGCAGTAATTATCTTTACTTTTAACGATGCCTCGGACACATACAGTGCACGAAATGCGCACGCATAAAAGAACGCGACATGCAATATTTTGGTGCATTTTACGCAAACTTATCTGCCATGATAGTGTATGGGGACTTGTTGGCACACAGAGGTGCGCAAGAGGAAACACTTGTATGAGAGAGCCCTTAGCTGGCAGCCGGGAAATGCTTATTCCTGCTGCTAGCTACTATAACACAATCTAGTCATGCTGCCTGCCAGGGGCTCGTATCCAGAAGGTGCACAGACACTACAAGGCAAAGAGGAAAAAATGTGGCAAAAAAATGTGAAATGCAGAAAAAGAGTCATTCCTTCCACTTCCCTCTTGAATTGTTATTGTTGATTTTGCATCCACGTCTGCTGGAAGTTTGTTCCAAGCATCTACTACTCTTTCAGTGAAAAAATATTTCCTGACATTGCTTCTGATTGTCCCCCCAACTAATCTCAGATTGTGCCTCCTTGTTCTAGTGTTTAGCTTCCTATTAAATACACTTCCTGCAGCATATTTAACCCCTTAACGCTCCAGGACGTACATTTACATCTTGGAGGTTCAGGGCTTGTATGGAGGGAGATCGAGGGTCGATCCCGCTCCATACAATATGGGCGCTGAGATTGCAATGTGTCGTGTGGTTTCCATGGCAGCCGGGGGCCTTTTGAAAGCCCTCAGGGCTGCCATTGCGGCTTGCCTATCAAGCCATGCCTGTGACGCGCCTTGATAGATCGCCTTTCAGAGCACGGTAAAATGTAATACTATGATACCGAAAGCCCTCAGGGCTGCCATTGCGGCTTGCCTATCAAGCCATGCCTGTGACGCACCTTGATAGATCGCCTTTCGGAGCACGGTAAAATGTAATACTATGATACCGTGTTTCCTCCAAAACAAGAACCTGTTTTATATTAATTTTTCCGGGAGTGTCATTCAATGAATGGCTGTGATTGGTTCATTGAGCGCTGGCTCTGATTGGCTCAGGCACCACTCCTGAACCAATCAGAGCAATCGCTTGCTGGAGGCAGGGTATTCAAGCCACGTCACCAGCAAGAGATACTCTGTGGGCATTGAGAACAGCAAGGAAGCCTGCAGGAGCGCTGCAACCCAGCGGGCGGGACACCAACGGCAACTGCTAGGTAAGTATTGTTTTTTTTTAATGTAGTGTAGCTAGGACTTATTTTCGGGATAGGGCTTATATTTCAACACCCCCCCTCCCCTCGAAAATCAGGGTAGGGTTTATTATCATCGTAGGTCATATTTTTGGGGAAACACGGTATTACATCATACTACAGGAGCAATCAAACCTTTGCAATTTGCTCCACTTACCGTAGAATTTCAGTACATTCAGTACATTACATGGTACATTAAATAGTACAATGGAAAAGTACAACTCGTCCCGCAGAAAACAACAAGCCCTCAGACAGCTATGTTGATGGATAAGTAAAAGAGCTATGACTTTTTAAAAGTGTGAAGAAAAAGCCAAAAAATGGAGAAAAAAGCAACGCATCCTTAAGGGGTTAAAGGCTTTGATCATTTCCTCCTTCTCCCTTCTTCCCTCCAGGCTATACAAATTAAGCTATGGAAATCTTTACTGATACGTTTTGTTCTTCAGACCTTCCACCGTTTGTGTGTGTGTGAGGGGTACATATGTCTATAGGCTTGTGCCCCTAATCCCTATAGATATCACCCTATGTAGCACTTTGGAAAACATTTATCCTTTAATTGACCAAAAGGTTATATTCTTATTCAGTTTTTTGCCAAGACTTGTCTGAAAACCTCAGGGTCGAAAATTCTTGAGTTCTCAGGTGTCACAATGACACTTTCTCTTTACTTCTCAGCATGAATTAGTGTACATTCCTTAATGACAAGGCATAGCCTGAGGCATCAGAGAAGTGGGCTCCTTTGGTTTGATATCTTTAGCACCTCTGTCTATAAATCGAATGCACTGTCTTTAATATTAGTTGATAGAATAGTTTTTGTATATCTTTTGGTGTTTAGTATATGATTACATTTGCACTGTCATTTTTTAATGCGGAAACACAAGGAAACAAGATTTTCCACTTCAAAATTCCACATGCAGATTTTGCCCATTCACAGGGCAAATTCCGCATGCAAAGCCATGCGAAAAACTGACGCGGAATGTATGTGGAATTTTTCAATGGTGAATTCTACAGTGTGAACACGCCCATCGCTTGTGTCCATTTCTGGATTGTTTGCGCAGATTTTGGTGCAGATCTGCAGCAGAATTCACTCCTTAACTAGAAAGGCTGCAATCTGCTGCGGATTTGAACCAAAAACGCGCCACAATCTGCATCTGGTTCAACCATGAAGAGGCATCTGACAAAGGTCATAGAACAGTAGGCCATTTCTGGTGAATCCTAGAGGTGAGCATCAGGCGGCATATCTGGTATCTCAGCTGCAACGTGCCACAATGAACCAACTCTCCCAGCAGTACAACAGCTGGAAAGTTAGACAAATTTCAACAATGACCATACAGTGTACCTTGCATCAACTGAGGTTCAATAGCTGAAGACCAACAAGGGTGCCCATGATCACCCCGTGTCATCATCAACAGCCTCATATGTGTACAAGAAAGCCATTATTGGACCTTGGACTCATAAAAAAAGGAGTGACAAGTCTTGAACCATACAGCTGGTCAGTTCTGCATGCAGCGTAAACCGCATGAAGCTGGCGTAACCTGCATGGGGGTACCGTTGGGGTTCAACAGGCCGGTGGTGGTGGTGTCATTTCTGGGGAATGTTTCCATTGGTAATCCTACCACAATCTTTGAGTGGTGACAGCACAGGGACCTGTTAGCTGACCATCTGTACCCATATCTTCAGGTAGTCTCCAACCCAAGTGCCGTCTTTCAACGGGACAACATCCTGTGTTATTGAGCTTGGGTCACTAGGGAGTGGTTGGAGGAACACAACAATGAATTCTCAACACTGCCTTAGCCACCAAATTGACTGGACTGCAAACATATTGAACATGTTTAGGATAAGTTAGAAAGGCTGTGAGATCTGCACCAACTTACCCACAAAATGTGCACCAACCCGTTATTGAGTGGGTGTTCCTAGTGCTGTGCTTGCTCAGTGTATGTAGAACTGTAGAGGAACTGCAGAAAGGATTTTCTTTTCCACTGATTCAGCAATATTGATTCTACTATCTTCATATATACGATTTCTTCTTGAATCAGTATTGGGAGTAAGAACAGTATAGTGTAATAGATATATTACGGAAATTAACTGCTTAGTCATAATGTGCCATCCAGAAAAACAACTTAACGCCATTCTGAAGCCATGCCCAAGGAAAATGTGAGGCACTAAAGATGTATCTTGTTTTGAACAAGCTACTGTGTGCTGGACCGTATTTACCTCACTGATTTTTTCTCTCTTTAGTTTAGTGAAGTCATCGCCGTCTAGTTGGCAGCAAGAATAGTTCTTCCAACCAAATAAAAAGGAACTTGCCAGGATTTATTCTGTCACTTTTTTCAGTAAATTGCACAACATAACATGCTGTACTCACACGTCCCACACCCTGAGACTGTCATACCATTGCTAAGCATATTGTAATCCCTCTTGAAGTTGTTTAGGGGTGTGTAAGGCAATACCATCACCCTATAGCATGAAATAAGATACAATATTAAGGATTTCAAAGATAGAAGGAAACCAAATCTTTAGGCATGGTCAACGATCTTAAAGATGGACCTATCAGTTTTCCTGACATGTTTCATTCGCGATAAAAGAACAATTGTAGAGCACCTTTTCTTGAGGTGTCCATGCTCATTATTATTAAATTAAGTTGGTGAAAATGACAAAAATTAGTTCTCGGCAGGATCTTCTTAGCCAACCGCTGACAGACTGCCATTGTCCGGAAAGAAGTCACTTGACATTTTTATTAGACAAACGATCACTCTTTGGAAGAATGGTCACTGAAAGATTGTTCACCCATCGTTGGATGTCAATTCATATATATGGCCAGTTTGAAAAGCTCAAATCAAACTTATCAAAAAGAAGTTTCTAGTCCCCGTTAAAGCATTCCAAGATTATAGACTACTACTCTTAGAAAAGATTACCCATTTATCAATTAAAACTTACCTTTTAATATATCAGTTAAAATGATATTATATCAAAAAGATTTACCGAGTGTCACCCTGATATATCCGATACCTATTGAGTGCACCTGCTCTGATAAGGAAGACCCTGTCTGCCAGCCTCTCTCTAGTATCCCCAAAGCTAGGAGGACAGGTCAACACTATAAGGGGGAGGGGAGATTGCTCATATCAAAAAATGAGTTGTCTCACAAAATTAAGATCTAGAATCCAATCAAGATGGAATATCAGCAAGAGAAAATCCAAATAAAGCTCAAGGGCATGAAAAATGATATCCAAATCTAGAACAGTATTGTACCAGAAAAAAGCCAATGTTCGAAAGTTATGATGAGTTTCCTCCACTTTTTGAGTAGGTTCATCAGGGAACCATTAAAGCCAATTCTCAAATTAATTAGATAAAGTACTAGACCAAAAAGAACTAGACCAAGAAAACCAAGCAAGTAATCACCCAGTAGTGACTAACTCATAGTTAGTTTAGATACACATATATAGATGTGACTGTCAGATATAGTCATTCTTAGTATAACTCATGATTCAACTTAACTGATGTTCCATGATCTGTAGGCAGCAGGAAGATTTCACAAGGTATTTCTCCCACAGAAGGCTCTGATGTATGTCACAGTATGGCCATATGGTGACATATATCATCCAGTGACCAGAATGTTAAAGGGCCATTCTGATGATTTGGTTTTTCATTCACTATGCAGCCATTCCCCCGGTGTGTATGTATATATATATATATATATCGACTAGTGTTACTTTGACCTCTTTTTTCTTCAGATTGTCATTTGATCTCCGTTCTGACCAGCTCAGATCTACTTGGGTTTATGCTTTCTGAAACTAGTCAATTTCACACTCTGCGTGATGCAGTTGCATGAATTCTACCATAGAAACTGCCTCGAGGGGGACACAGAGACTCCTATAACAGTTAGTGATGATCACACAGCTCCTGTCACACAGTTATAATAGAGAAGCTCATCCTCTTGGCTGTATATTTACGGTCTGTAGCTTACTTGGGTGAATACAGAAGGTAATGATAATTAAACTGTTCCCTCAACAGGCAGAATGGTATAGCCTTTAGCTAATGCTGTGCTGATGCATCATGGGATTGTTTCGAAAGGTAAAGTAAAAAAATCTGATTCTCAAGATGGTGCCTGATAAGCATCAGACAAGCAGCTGCACTGCATGGAAACGACTGCAATACACAGAGAAGACCTGCAGAATGTGACAGGCAATCAGTGAGGGGAACGAGAATGGAAAAATGTGTTTTTTCCGTAGTGGCCCTTTATAGAAATGTATACTGTGTAGCGCCATTTTTTTAGCGATCACTTACTATATAGGAAAGTGCAGACTGCTGAACCTTTCTATGCAACAGAAAAAAACCCGCATACTGGGTAGATAGTATTTTAGCCTCATTTGGGTGACTAGAGCCCATTAGGTAGGTTTGACTTAGAAACCTGGAGCTCAGGGTTATATGATAAAATGATTGCGCCAGTCTATAGGGAGAGCTCACAGCATATAGATTCATGCAGCTATCATTGAACCATTCAGCTCAACAGTAAATCATTCTAGAGTAAAAATAAAAATGTATCATGTACCCTTTAAGGATCTGTACCTTTTGAACCCCTTAGTGACGTGTAGTCTTAATGCCATTTAACATACAGTAATCCTTTAACAATCATGACCGCAGCTCTGAGGTATAATACAGGCTTAACCGAGTGCAGTATGCAATATGTAATTAACCGTTTCTACTGATTATATACACAGCAGCTTGTTATATACAAACTACAAAATTGCTACTTTTAATGTTTACTTATAGAGGACAAAAATATCCTTTTTTTTTAACAATATCTATTATTGATTTATGCCCCTTAGGCCGCTCTCACACTGGACGTTTTTTAAACGCAATTAGCACGGCATTCCAAACGCCGCGCTAATGGCGGTACAACGCTCCTACTGATTTCAATGGGGCCTCGCAGACCTGTCTGTTCTATTTTTGTGCGTTTTTAATGGTTTTTAACGCACCTCATCACCCATCACAATGATGGCGTGCGTTAAAAAACGCTGTCAAACACCGGGTCATGCGTTCAAAAACACAACTGAAAATCGCAGTAAAATGCCACGATTTTAAATGCAGCTTTCGTGAACACACGTGAAAGTGGCCTTCAGCTGGACTCACATGACCATATGGTAAAACATTGCTTAGAAATTGCAGCATTTTACTGGGGCAGGAAACTGCGTATTGTTTCCCCTTTGCCTGCGCATGTACAGCGTGTTTTACGCGCACTGTTCTGCACGGGCTTCCTGGTTTCTTCTTTTTTTTTTTACTTGCTTCTGATGTTTCCTAGCAGCATGACTAAAAAACGCCGTACATACGCAATATAACTGCGCATGCACTGCATTTCGAACGAATCCTTAGAAAACGATAGGGCTGTATGCAGTAAAATAGAACATGCTGCCTTCTTTTTTATGCAAGAAATATACGCAAGCGTGAGCAGATCAATAAAAATCAATTGACTCCATTCACCGCCTATTAAGCACGTGTAATCCGCAGTGAAATTACGCTTGTGCGAGACCGGACGTATACTGCATATATGTTGTGGAACTGATGCAACCAAGTTTATTATGACCCTTAATGCTTTATTATAACTTTGTTGCGTTAAAGTATAACTAAACGTCTGCAGATCTTCTGATGTGTCATATTACGTATAAAAGGTTTTGATCGTTGGGGTTCCAGATGCTGAACCCCCCATGAATTGCTAAAACGAACAGGCAGAAGTGTTCATATGAGTGCTGCGCCTGTTCGGCTGTCATTGTTAGCAAAGTATGGACTCCATAAACTTTCTATGGAGGCTATCTACTGCTTTGAGCAATGAATGAAACAGCCTATGGGATGAGGGCCCATATAAATGCTTCTGCAGTTTTGTTTTAATAATCAGTAGGGGTCTTGGCACCTGGACCCACACTTATCAAAACTTCTGACATATTACTGTGATATAGTAGAAGTTTTTAAGAAGTTTTAAATTACCCTTTAAATGGAGAGAACAATAGATTTTATTGGCTTAGGATAAGATAACTTGTCACAGAAAGTTCTCACCGCTAAACTTGGCTACATCATTATATGACCTTATGTGTTGCAAAATTTCATTTTGCATGTTTTATTGAGAAAATACAGTTTCCTTAAATGCGGGTTCCATTCATCTAGTACTTTGGTAATGAAAAATCTAGAGGATATGGTGTGATACTGGGACGCAGTCCAATATGACATTCAAAAGCCTCAAGGGGGCATTTTACTGAATGCAGCTCTTAGCAGCTGCCTGGGACTGTGCATACAGTTTAGTGCAGCATACGTCATTATAGAGGAGGTATGTATATGTTTATCGCATCTGCTTGTAATTGACTGCATGATATTGAAATAACACAGTCAGGGTGGAGAGGGCTGGATGCATCTACTCCATCTCCTATCTTTCTGACCTGTCAAATCCTACCGCTTCTAGCCTTTCCTCCATTTTTCCTTTCCCTCCCTTGGCTATTGCAGCAGTATGTGGAAATATACCTCATCCCTGAACACAGCAAACAATGGATTCTAAAATATCATTGCTATTGATTTGGTTAGTTTGACCAGACCCAAAACCAAAGTCAGCAGCTGCGTTAAAACTACCATCCAGATACTTTTGGTAGGAGAAAAGGGACTTGTTATTTGTATAGCACCAATTTATTCCATAGTACCTTCAGGTAATTTATTTATAACCCTCACCAAGCAGGGTACTCATTTTACTGACCTCAGAAGGATGAGACAACCTTGAGCTGGCTACCTGGGGGGATTGAACCCACAACCTTCAGGTCATTAGCGAGAGCTTAGAATTGCATACTGCTGCCTTAACATCCTGCACCACAGGCTGTATCGTGTACCATGACTAATAACTAGAGATGAGCGAGTATACTTGCTAAGGCACATTACTCGAGCGAGTAATGCCTTAGCCGAGTATCTCCCCGCTCGTCTCTAACGATTCGGGGGCTGGCGAGGGTGACAGGTGAGTTGTGGCAGGGAGCGGGCGGGAGAGAGGAAGATCTCCCCTCCGTTCCTCCCCGCTCTCCCCCGCCGCTCCCTGCGCCCCCACCGGCCCCCGAATCTTTAGAGACGAGCGGGGAGATAGTCGGCTAAGGCACTACTCGCTCAAGTAATGTGTCTTAGCGAGTATACTTGCTCATCTCTACTAATAACCAGTTAGTTGGGGCTTTCAGAGTTTGCCCCTGGGTGTTACACGTGGGCTATCAGTAAGTAGTCCTTTGCCAGGTTCAGATGTTCCCATTTTAACTTCTGAGATGTTATCACTGCTGCTACTTACAGATCATAAAACATATAGCGAGGACCACACTTATGGGTTCACGGCTAAACATAATCCTTGGGAAACAGTGTTTCTGTTTGTACCTCTCCATGAAAGCTGGCTTTGTGCGCAGGAATGTAAACCTGTCACATCTGAGATACTGCTGAGCATGCAGATGTCCTAATTCAATGCAGGATGAGAAATGACCTGTAAATAGATTTATTCTTCACGGACTCATGGAAAGCAAATGGCGGAAACTCCAGTATGAGATCAAAGGTGCCTGAGCCCAACGAAGCTGGCTCTATCAGGATCTCGTTAGCCCAGATTTGTTTACTATGAGATGTTTGTGCAAAGTTTGTATGGAATGGATTTCCTCTACTGCATGATCCGTACGGATAATCACAACATAGCGATAACTGTGCTGCAGTGTTAGGCCGGGCTCACACAAGCGTGTCGGTACAGCATATTCCGCACGCGGGTCTTGCACGCTCAGTACGCTGTACCAATCTGACATGTTGCCACTGACACAACTTGCTTGAAATACGTGCAGAAGAAAAATCGCAGCATGACGTATCTTGGCTCATATTACGCGATGAGCGCCACGCAGCCAGTATGCAATGTCATTGTGTACTGATTGCGTACCGCTCGCGTATATTTTGCACGCTGCCAGATACGCTCCTGTGAGCCCGGCCTTAATATAAAAACTATGTGAAGAAATTCAAACATTGTAATGTCACTAAATTAAAGTTACTTTTATATGGATTTACCCGGCATGTTTCTTGGGCTGATATCATGCTTGCCAACGTGTGTTTTTCACACCGATGAGAGAGTTTTTATTCAAAAACACCTCGCATGACTTCTGTGAGATTGCGATTCTCAGTGGATTCTCAGTGGATCGCAAGTGTTTCCCATTTATTTAATTGGAAACATCACATCTCACGGTACGCGGGTGCCATGTGTGATGTCTTTAAAGGTCTCATTGAAAACATTGGGCGAGGCATTCCAAGGGAACGCCAAAAGACAGAACATGCTGCAATTTTTTTTTTCCTCGTTGAAATCAATGAGAGCCGTGCCTGCAGTTACAAGTGTCAGCCACTACACAGAGGTCAGCGTGGGGAGACTAACGCCGCTTTTCCTCTGACCTCTGTGTATTTGCGTCACTGACAGTTTGTGCCCGCTCAGCTGATCGGCCGGGGTCCCGAGTGACGGTCCCCAGCAGATCAACTATTGACGACCTATCCTAAGGATAGATCATCAGAAGTATTCTCCCTGGAAACCCCCTTTAAATGACCAGAAGGACTGTTGATCCAGGGATCTTCCGACTACCGGACTTGGAGCTAAGTAGGAACTTTTCAAATGTTGATCCAGGGATTATTCTGAGTGCCATTATGGAGCCAGGAAGGAATCCCCCCCCCCCCCCCCCCCCGAAATGGGATAAATTGGCTTCTGCCTCATTGGGTTTATTTTTTGCCTTCTTCTGGATCAACAAGGGGGGATGGAAACAGGCTGAACTGAATGGACATTTGTCTTTTTTTTTCAGCCTAGCATTCTATGTTATTATGTAAGGGAAGAGTCCTGCTGTGACTTTTGGAGATGGGCTGCAGCGTGACTACTGGGGACATGGGAGAACATGCTGTAACTAGGAAAATAAATAGATAGGGGGCATAGTTTCCACTACTGGGGAAAGAGTCTCGCTATGACTACTGGATGTTGGGGGAAGAGAAGATACTGGCGGACCTACTTGATGTAAAGATTGGGCTTGCTATGAGTACTACTGGGGAAGACAGGGTGAAAATTTCCAGGGAGGCTTCCACATCCTAGCTGCAGTATATATTCTAGGCACAAACTCCCCATTATGATATTTAGCCTTGTTTACGGGGTGAGAAGATTTTTTTTTTAAATAACAATCTTGAAATCCAGTTTAGTATCTCCTTCCATTGTACTTTACTGGGAAGATGCATATAAAGTACCGAAATTGTTACAGTGAAGAATGTGAATAGGAAAAAAACCAGACTTGTGTCAGGCATTGGGATTATTCTCTAATTAACAGTTTTTTCTCTTTAGTCTTGGATGGAGTCGTCCATTTGTTTGTTATAAATTCAATTATATATTCTAAATGTCAATATGATAATAAGGAATGAGACTTGTAGCCTGCAGTTAGAGGATGTAGTAAACAATGACTCTAATAAGTATATAAATATGTGCATAATGTACCTATTAATACTGTTTTGCTTGCTGTCTAACACTTCAGGGGATTCAGTTTAAATATACAAAACATTAACTTTTTAAGCAGAATTGATTCTAGCGGACTTGTTACGTAAGACTCTTCTTGGGTACTAATCCATAATTAATGGGTGCATAGAGTTCGGAGAGTGTGGATCAGCTCATGTGTTTATACAGGAAGCAACTTCGGCAGTGTTGGAAATTTCCCTGTAGATTTCCACAAATCATGAATGCTAATTCTCCTTGAAGGTTGTAGCATTTATTTGCAGCTTTTCAGCTAGACATTATTATTTTACTACTTTAAAAGGCTTTGCAAATCATGATGTAGACAGCAACTTTTTGGAATGCTCATCTGAATGGAACATTTACAATCTATGCTGCCCCTTCAATCATAGAGGCAGAACACAAAGTACTTGGGAATATTACAGCTATTTGTTATGAAATCATTAAAACATTATTACACATATCAGCTGGTTGCGCAATATTTTCCGCATAGAAAAATAGAAATTAAATAGAGATGAGCGAGCATACTCGCTAAGGGCAATTACTCGAATGAGCATTGCCCTTAGCGAGTACCTGCCCGCTCTGGAGCAAAGATTCGGCTGCCGGCGGCGGGGGAGAACGGGGAGGAACGGAGGGGAGATCTCTCTCCCCCCTGCTAATAGCCGCAACTCACCTGTCACCCGCGCCGGCAGCCGAACCTTTGCTCCCGAGCAGAGAGATACTCGCTACGGACAATGCTCAATCGAGTAATTGTCCTTAGCGAGTATACTCGTTGATCTCTAAAATTACACAATATGGAAATAAACAATTTTTTTATCTCATTGACATCATTGGGGGGAAAAAACGGAAACGTTTAATTTCAGTTTCTCTGCATCACGAACATAAGAGAGAAATGGAAATGGTTAACCTGGGCTAACACCAGTGTGAGTGAGCCCTAACATGTATAGGCTGACATTTCTGAACAGCAAGCAGCAAACTTGATAGGCAAACAACATACATTTAGTACATTTAACCCTTTCCAATTCATTGTCTGATGTCTGAAGACATTCTGATTGAAGGCTGTACAGCTCTGATGTCGGAAGACATCCGGCAGGGTATTCTTACTGTAGATTACTGGCTGCTCTGTTCCCGGGGGCCTCTCCAGTATGTCCCATACCGCAGTACTGGCTCTAGTCAGCAGATGGCACCATTGTATAGTGGCAGAAAGAGAAAGCCCCCTAGGAAACCCTGAATCCAAAATTGGATTGCAAAGGGTTAAACAGCACAGATGACTGGATCATGTTCAAGTTGATTCAAAAAGAGTGATGCTGTATGATGGAAGTCTGCCCATGATTTTTAACCCCTTATGACAGAGCCTTAAAGGGGCTGTCTTGGTAGTCCCATTGAAATATGTGGAGTGGTGGCTGCCACTGATGTCAAAACTTTGGGACACGTTGGTAACGATATCTGGGGATTGGTGGGGGTTCTAGTTGTCAGACCCCAATCAGTCAACAAGTTATCGCCTATCCACAGACTGCAGTATGTACACTGTAGAAACAAGACCGCTGCAAAGATGATAGAATTGCGTTTTTTTTTTCATTTCACTCCGCTTTTTAAAAGTTTTTCAGTACTTTATGTAGTACATTACATAGTACCATTTAAAAATACAACTCGTCCCGCATAAAACAAGCCCTCAGACTGCTATGTTGATGGATAAATAAGAGTTAGGATTTTTTAAAAGTCGGGAGGAAAAACTGAAAATGAAAAAAATCTTGTTAATACGCCTTTTAAAGTTCCTATACTACCTCTTACTGTACTGTAGAGAGGTGCTGCTAGACAACCAATCAGTACATGCCCTTCAGTAATACAGAGCATTGGTAGGGGTCCCAACACAGGACAGGTGATAAATATTGATTCTATGAATACCCCTTCAAGTGTAAATGTTTTATAACCCTGGGATGCATACATGTATAGTGTGTGAGTTCTTTGTTACATTAATTGGAGGGGTGCAGCATGTTAAACTACATATGGCTGGGAGAGGCACTGAACTGAATCTGTGCAGGAAAACCTAACTACCCCTCTGCATTAGGTTTACATTAGCGGTCCTTTAGATCTCCTCCTTGCTGGGATATGTCAGTATATTGCAAAATAAAGTATTGCATAGCATAGTAGACTAAACTATTCTACTGTATCCATCTAGAAACAATACTACACAACATACAGGTTTTCTAGGGGTGTCTTTTATAATGATACCCTATGGGTGATGGATGCTAGTGTATGGCATCCATCAGAGGCTCTCTTCTCTCTGGGGAGAGATGGCCGCAGTGGAATACAGGTGGACAAGTCGCTTCAAAATACGGGTTTTGAAGCTGCCTTTCTGCCGCGGAACTCTGACGGAATTTCCGTGCGGACCCGCCCGCGGACAGTCCACAAAATTTCTGCAGGATTTCCTACCCGTGTGACTGCAGCCCTATGTTGCTGCCCCTCTAATTTCAATAAGTTTTTGTTCCATCTGTGGCTGCAACAATTGCTTCTAGCGTCTCCCTAAAATTTGAAGTTGTTCTTTCATATTCATGTTTATTTAGTATCTATATGAGCCTCGATGAGGGGAGAGTGTCACTATACCAGAAGAACACTAGGTTGCTATGAAAGATGAGAAGTCTGGAAAGTAAACGTGTTACAGATATTTGCAGAACTTTGGTCCTAAAATAAGTTCATAAGCAGATTTGCATTTACCCTAAATTAAAAAGTTGTACAAGTATTATAAATTTGGTTCACGCTGACCCTAACATAACCTAGATTCTTCTCCAGCTGCGGAGTGAATAACAAGGCAGTATAATAAGAGGGCGTTAGTCCAAGGGAAAGATTACAACAGAGACTGTGGCTTTGGATACCACTTAAAATATACATAAGCTGGTCAATGGGTCAATTACTCAAATGAATGGAGCTTGCACTGTGTCAGTGATTAGCTTTGGGAATTCCCAATGCTTAGTGATGGAAATCTTAGCTGCTAGGAGTATATATCCAGTTCAGCCTTTGTCTGGACAAAATTCATATCTGCTTAGCATTCAGATGCATAAGCCGGTCTTACCTGGCTGTATATTAGAATAGAACTTTAAAATGTACTTCCTTTTCCCCTGAGGAACTTTCTTGGACTTCCTCAACAAAAACCTAAATTTTTATGACTTTTAAGAACATCTGCTAGTACATTTTAGGATGCTGAACTAGTAGCAAGGCAAAATAGCTTGTAGGAAAGAAAGACTAAACGCACATCCCTTGCCACTCATGCTGCCGCAGAAACTCAGGAATTGTTGTTTTATTATTTCTCCACGTATCATGACATATTAAGTGAGAATTATCCAATGGATATTGCATTATGAGTGAGTGGTCCTGGGCGTTCTTCATTAAACTTCCCTCAGCCCTTCCCCCTTGCTTTTGATTGACAGCTCAAGTTTTCCCTGGTGTTATACTTGAGCCATCAATCAAGTGTCAAAAGGTGGAGTTGAAGAGGGCTTTACAAAAGTTAACATCTCTTCTGAAAGTTCCACATAATTTTAATATCACCATGGAACCATCCAGAGGCGTAACTTGAAGCTCCTGGGCCCCAATGCAAAACCTGTAACAGGGCCCCCAACTATAATGCTTTATTCATAGTCCTGGGCTCCCTATATGGAGAAGAGAGGCCTTATGGGCCCCCTGGACCCGGGTGCAACCGCATCCCCTGCATCCACTATAGCTATGCCAGTGGAACCATCTCTTGACTCCTCAAGGGGTATGCTTCGAGTAGATATGTGGAGAGTTCTACACCCTACACAGGGTGATTATAGCTGTTACTCCAACTCTCATCATAATTACTCCAGGATTGACTATTTATTCATTTCGCATGCCCTCTTGGACTATCTTCCCAAGTGCTCTTGTCATGGCTTCCTTTGGTCAGATCATGCTCTGGTTTTGTGAGATACTTAAATGTATACTCCGGGGTGTATTTATTGCACACAGAACAAGGCTTTGGGGGAAATTTGCTTTCAAGGACACAGCTAATAAGAGGATCCTTTCTGACCTTCTTTTCGCAGAGATCTCTGGTTTTAGGCAACACATTTTACATATTTTAGAATGAGAAGACTTTGCAAGCTCAAGTTAGATTACACAAAGGTTTTTGGAATTTGGAAATAAATGTGGTAGATGGTTGGCAAGGCCTCTACATCCTAGGCTCCCATAATCCCATATGATGCACTTAAATTCCCTCTCAAAAGTTTCAGTATTTTCTACTTGGAATATCTTAGAAGAATTTAGGAAATATCATGAATCCTTGCATGGCATCTCTGGCCACTAGACCTCATTAGACCCAGCTCAACTGGAACAAAGAATTAAAGTGTGAAGCTTTGGAAAAGGAAATTCATGAGTAAGAATTGGAGTTAGTAATTAAAGAACTGAAAGCTGGAAAGAGACCAGGCCCAGACGAGGTTCTATGAGCTATTAGGGGTCCTTCTTCAACCCTTTCTTCACAGTGTCTTCCAAGCAATTTCAGCCTCAGGTGCTTTTCTTAGACAAGCTCTTTTAGCTCATATACCTGTATTAGAAATGGAAGGATCATTTACACAGTGGGAACTAGCATCCAATTTCTGTCATTACTGCTGATATAAAAAAAGTTTATAAAATTATACCTCTCCAATTTATAAAAATTTGAGATCAGGTGTGTTTTATGTCTGGCCTAGAGGCTTGAAACAATACTATAAAGATGCTGTCTTTGGTCTCCTTGGCTCATATCAGGTGACTTCCCTTAGGCCGCCGGCACACGAATGGAATCCAGAAGCCCGCAGTGGAATCTGACCCTGACCACGGCTGGCGACCCTACGTAACTGTGTTCTTTCTTCTTTTTCTGTATTGCAGATGGCTGCGGCAAGCTGCTGTTGGATATGCGCAATTCACATTTTTTTTCAGATGTTCATTTTTCTAGCGCCATCATTAGACGATGACACAGAATCCATAATGTTAATTGAAGATGGGCCGTGGGTCAGACAGCTTTCCATTGACTTCAATGGAGGCCATCCACATGGTATCCATACAAAAATAGAGCATGCTGCAAGTTTTCCTCCGCTCGCAGAAACAGCACTTGGCTTCTGCGAGTGTGCAGGAAAAAGTTATTTCTCATTGCATGCTATGAACAGTATTCGCTGTCTATCTGTGGTGTGGATGCTTACTGCGGATTCCGCAATGCAAATCCGTTTGTGTGCAGGCGGCCTTATGCTTGCTTTTAGCAGATGCTGAAAAGGCATTTGATTAGGTAGATCGGGGGTTTCTTGAGGTGACTCTTTGGAGTCTAGGCTAGAATATGTTATGCTTAGGCGAATTTGTGCACTATACAGCTCAGTGCAGTTAAGGGTTAATGGGTGCCTGTCTTCCTTATTCCCGATCCTCTATAGGAACCAGGCAGGGGCGTTAATTGACATCTCAGGGTGAATGTATAGAAATCGGAGATACTAAATATTACAATTTCCTTTGAGGAAACATCAGTGATTGTACCTATTTCTGTTAAAAAATGTGGAAGGCTCTGATATCAGGGAATAACTAGTATCTGAATCACTTTCATGGAAGCAGGGACATTCTTGTAATATGATAGGACATATAAATTCCCTGCAGCTTTTCTGTCAGCTTCTAAGTAGGACTCAAAAATCAAACTTGCGTCTAAGTGGCGTCTTGTTGTCAGCGTAAACACTTAGAGCTCAACTTTGTATTTCTACAGCTCCTTACAAATCACAGCTGAAAATAAGCATTATTCCTTTAAAGGGAACCTATCACCATGAAAATGCTATCTAATTTCCAGCATCACGTTATAGAACAGGTGGAGCCACGGGCGTAACTATAGGGGGTGCAGGGGATGCGGTTGCACCTGGGCACAGGAGCCTTAGGGGGGCCATAAGGCCTCTCTTCTCCATATTGGGAGCCCAGTACTATGAAAAAAGCATTATAGTTGGGGGCCCCGTTACAGATTTTGCACTGTGGTCCAGAAGCTTCAAGTTACGCCTCTGGGTGGAGCTGAGCAGATTCATATATAGGTTTGTCAGAAATTATTTGATCAAACTTGTAATTTATCAAATGAAGTCCCTGCTCTTTCTTTGTCTAGGACTTCAGACCGGAATCTAACTCAATCGTTGGCAACTCTACCTCAATGACTGTGCATACAGAGATGACTAATTAAGACCGCCCACTGGACCTCTAAGCAAAGGGAGAGTAGAGATTTCAAATAAAAAGTTACAAACTATACTGAATCTTTTCCCACAAAATTATCAGCTTACTCAGCTCATTCAGCTCTTTAACATTCTGCTGGCAGACCAGACATGTGCAGTGTAATACGTCCAACATTCTGTGCTAACTAATCTTCTACTGTATCTGTATAGCATCAACACCAAAATAAAAAAGATGTACCGGACAGATAATTAGAAAAAAATCATCAAAGGGAAGTTCAAACTTAAAATACCATATAAAAGACAATATGTACACTCAAGGAAACCGCAGATGAGCCAAGAAAATCAGTGTCTGCAGTTCATGTATACTTGTAGGCAAACATAAAAAGGTTAAGTGAAATGCAAACTGATCATAAAACTACCTTAAAAATAAAAATGTCAAAGAAAAAAAAGTATAAAACTATATAAAGAGCAGATGTCCTGACATTTTTGTTTAGAATATGCTGGTATGATTCAGAATTCATTGTTCCATCAAGGATGGCAAGCCATCCTTGCCCAAAAACAGCAAAGCAGGCTCAAACCATGCATCTACTACCACCGTGTCTCACAGTTGGCATGAGGTTTTTATACTGTAATGCAGTGTTTTTCTTTCTCCAAACCTAACGCTTCTCATTTAAGCCAAAAAGCTCTCTTTAGTGTCATCCATCCACAAAACATTGTTCAAATAGCCTTCTGACTCGTCCAAGTGATCTTTAGTAGGCTGCAGATGGGCAGCAATGTTCTTTTTGGAGGGAAGAGGTTTTTTCTTTGCACTCCTGCCATGCACACCTTTGTTGTTCAGTGTCTTCC
The DNA here is from genome assembly GCF_035609145.1 of Eleutherodactylus coqui. Classification (NCBI taxonomy): domain Eukaryota; kingdom Metazoa; phylum Chordata; class Amphibia; order Anura; family Eleutherodactylidae; genus Eleutherodactylus; species Eleutherodactylus coqui. Next base: position 232,799,804 of record NC_089839.1, on the reverse strand, counting down.
TGATGGCAGACTCATGGACATTGACATTAGTTAATTCTAAAGGTGGTCTTTACTTGCATAGTTGGGTTCCTTTGTGACCTCGTGGACTATTATACGCCTAAAGGCCCCTTTACATGGGACAAATGTCAGGCAAAACAATACTCGACACTCGTCCCTATGTGTACTCGCTCCTAAGCTGCTGCACAGGAGCGAGTTTCACTGGCTTGTTCAGTAGGGAGGCAGGGCGCCTAGAGGAAATTTCACTCCTCGCTCTCCCCGCCCTTCTCCATTCACTTAACGCAGTGGCTGTTCAGTACTAAATGGCTGCTGTTTACACTGAACAATCATTAAGCTGTATAAAATCCTGAGCGATGATTGTTCAGTGTAAATAGTAGCCGTTCAGTACTGAACGGCCACTGTGTTAAGTGAATGGAGATACTGACATGTCTGAACACGTCACAGAAAGGGTTCACTGATTCATGCTGCTTGTACCGAATTCTGACCTTCCAATCAACATGATGCAACAGATATCTGGATTCATCTGACCCTGCGATCTGCTAAGTGATCCACGTTTTTGGCTCTTCATTGGAATTTTGCCTTTCTGTTCCTCCTAGACAACAATGACACTTTAAGGCCTCCTTCCCACGAGCGTGACGGGCTCCGCAGCGTAATATTACGCAGTGAAGCCCGTCACGGCGCCCCCCAGAGCCCCTATACTTACCTGCGGGACATAGCGTGAAATCGCTTCCCCGCCCACCGCCGCCGCGTCACCGCTCGTCACCGCCCACCGCCGCGCGTCACCAGCCGTGTCACGTGCACGGCCGGCCGTGTCACGTGACGCGGCCGGACCGCGTCATTTGGCGTCATATGACGCTCGGCGGTGGGCGGGAAAGCGTTTTTTCACGCTATCTCCCGCTGGTTACAGCGGGAGATAGCGTGAATGGACGGCTTCCATTGACTGCAATGGAAGCCGTCAGTGCGTACAGCCCGTCCTCACCCGCAGAAAATAGAGCATGCTGCGGGTGAGGACGGGAGAAATCGCGGTGCGTAATTCCGCGGTGGAATTACGCATCGTGAGCATTGAGCTATTAGGTTCAATAGAACCTAATAGCTGCGTGCAACGCAGCGGATTTTCGCCGCGAATTACGCGGCGGAAATCCGTTCGTGGGAAGGAGGCCTTACTGGTTGTCTGCTGTTATAGCCCATCAGTGCTAAAGAACAATGAGCTGTGTTTGGACTCAGTAACTGGAGCACCAGCATTGTATTTGGCTACAATTTTATTGACTTTGCACCTACGTGTTTTTGATATTCTCCTATGACCCCTTTAGTTGATAAGTTGGGTATTCATTTCAAATCTGATTTGTAAGGATGACATGACCAGTCTTACTTTTAAAGAGTTTTAACACATGAGGCATCAGGTGTTTTACAAAATCTGGTTTCTGTAGCTCCATATTCTACATACAGACTTGTAAAACATATTAAAGCTGCTGATGAACTTGAAGGACAATTTAAGGACATTTAGGTCGGCTGCACACGGGCGGATCCGATTCCGCATGCGAAATCCCGCAGTGGACTAGGCAATGACATGGACTCCGCAACCTTCCAGCAGTGTTATTGCGGTAGAGCCATGGATCGGGCGGCTTCCATTGACTTCAAAGGAGTATGCTGCGATCTCTCCTCCGCAAGCGGAAAATCGCAATGCAAATCCACCTGTGTGCAGGTGGCCTTAACCTCCTGAGAATCTTATCAAATTGTCCTGCTTATAAAGGGAAGAATTTCAGCATAAGTAGCAACTAATACAATTATATACGACCGTGTTTCCCCGAAAACAGGTCCTCCCCCGATAGTAAGACCTATCGGGTTTTCGGGGGAAGGCTTGAAATATAGGACCTAGCTAAAGTGCCCCCCCCCCCAAAAAAATCAATACTCACCTGGCCCGTGGCTTCCCGATGGTCTCTGGCGGTGCTGCAGTAAACTACGTCCTCCTCGTCTCACAGCTGAGCTTCTGCTGGTGACGGGGCTTTGAATACCCCGCCTCCAGCAAAGCGAGCTCTGTGATTGGCTTATCGAGTGCCAGCAGCCAATCACATCCGGCACTTGATGAGCCAATCACAGCCATTCAGTGAATGACATCACTGAATGGCTGTGATTGGCTCATCGAGTGCCGGCTGTGATTGGCCTCTGGCACTTGATTAGCCAATCACAGCACTCGCTTTGCTGGAAACGGGGTATTCAAAGCCCCATTACCAATGGAAGCTCAGCTGTGAGACGAGGAGGACGCAGTTTAACACAGCGCCGCAAGCCTAAGACCATCGGGAGGCATCGGGACGCCATGGACCAGGTGAAAATAAGGCACTGTGCCTTTTTTGGGGGCAAAAATTAATATAAGACAGTGTCTTATTTTTGGGGAAGCATGGTATATAAATGAAGCTATACTTTATCGTGGCTCTTTACTGTACTGATTTGTAAATTGTGAGGGAATGAAGTGTACTTCCAATCTTAGTACATTCCTGTGATTTTCCGTATCGCTTCACTGTGTTCAGGTTACCCCAAGACATCAATTTAGTGATATATTTTGTTCTAAAAAAACAACCTGTTCCACACGTCTCACTTTATTTTTAGTCACATAGAAGACGGCTCTTGTTTTCTACAAATGTCCAAATGAGGATGGAGAGTCTCCACAAGTAAACAGATATTTCCTGCGACCCAGAGAGGTAGAAAAGACTCTCTGTCTGAAGTAGAATGAAAAATAAAAAGCCATTTTAGCAGACTAATGATTTGGACGACAACATTATAAAAAAAAATAAAGGAAGGCTTATTTTAGCATTAAATCAATTTGAGAATAGCAAATCTTAATTCAGCCCAGCTATATACAGACTAGGAGAGAATCTAGAACTCCAAGACACAAAGCACCTGCGAGGATGGAAAACTCCTACATGTTTCGACATTAGTTCCGGGAAGCTGTGTGCACCCGTGGGATAATAATTCAGTTGTTACAGGCATTGATATTTCTATAGGCTTTATCCTATAGGTGGATACTGTCCCTCTTATATTATTCTAATGTCACAAATACTCATATTTTTAGTTTCGCCATGAACCGCCATGGTTACAGAGATGGAAAATAAAGGTTAACTTTAAATGGAAAGAGACACCGTGTCCTTATATATCAGTGTTTCCTAAATTCTGGTCCTCACGGCCCCCCAACAGGTCAGGTTTTCAGGATTTCTATAGTTTTGCACTAGTGATATACTTATTGCCAGTGGATCACACATTGCCACAGATGTTCTCTCTATTGGATATCCTCAAATGATGACCTGTTGGGCGTCATGAGGACTGGAGTTTGGGAAACACTGGTTTATATTCATACTTGGAATACTTTATTATGTTAAAGGGATATTCCCATATCAGACATTTGCGACTTATGTTTCTATTGTCGCCGGTTCTCCCATGCCAGCTGGCTTACCAGTGGTTTTACTGAGAGCCTTTCCTTTTACCTAGGACCAGAGGAATTATTATAGAATTGTATAACCACCCAGCTGTTATTTGGTGGTTCTAAATAAAGTTTATTTGATCTTACCCTTCCAGCTCAAGTCCATCTAAGAACATGACTTGCCGACGGGTCTCACCAATGCCCTATTAAATTTTACCTTGACATTTATACCAATGCTCAGAGCTTACCTAACCTATGGTCAACCAGCATATTGGACTGGCAGCATCTAGCTTGCTGTCTGAGCTACAGATCCCCTTTCGAGAGTGCGCTGACCTGCTGTTTTCCTTTTTCATACTTCCCATGAATGTTTGATAGACACGCATTTCTGTCAAGAACTGTGCCCCCCCCCCAACCTGTTTTGGCATCCAGGCTGCATAAGGTGGTTAGGTTTTACAGAAGTATTTCAGATAATATAACAATTCTGGAGCATCTTTACTTAATAAAACTCTGTATTTTGAACCGTTCCTCTATTCTTCCTAGAAATTCATGAATAAATTGACAATTGTTATTTCGTAGGTCAGCTAAGGACTTTTTAAAACAGACATGCGAGAAGTGGTGCCCTTCCATTGTAATGTGGAAGATATTTATTTTTATACGTAGAAGTGCTATGTAAAAGCTGTTAACGATTGTTTTCCCATGAGTCTTCGGAACTCTATTAGCAGCTAGCTGACAGTTGGACGCTTTGCCGAATCCAGTGTTATCACTAATTAAATCATTACCGTATATATTTTCCGAAAACGTGCTGGAAAACTGAATTTAAAAGAAATATTACAAAATCAATAAATAACTTTAGAATTTGTCAGAATTTCAAACTTTCTTTATTTTTTGGTTTTAGGGCAGCGACTGATCACAATATTGATAACACCACAGCTATTTTACGAGAATGGTTAAAGAGTGTACAAAAGTTATACCATTATGTCGAGTGGAGGCCAATGGCAGAGCCAAGGTAAGTAATGGAACCCTACAAATTCTGCTTCTGAGTAGAATACAGAATTTAGCATAACACTTATTTCAGTGAACATAAAAATACTAACTGATTGTCAATACATCTCCCTCATGTAATCGGGGGGATATACAGCCATACTATGGGAACAAACAATTGTAATTACGATCTTTTGTCCTGATAAGCCGATTTTGGCCTGTGTGATAGAAAATGAAATGACCACCAACTGATTCGTGTCAATTGGTGCTCGCTACATCAAGCTAATAACTTGGCCTGTATAAAAGGACCATTAGATCTGGTTTAGCAGTGGTAAGAGTTGGCCAAATAATAAGAACAATGGAAAGCCCCATCGAGATACGTCACATATTAGGGTACATGTACAGAGCCTAGGTACAAAAGAACACTACAGTAAGCTTTAGTCTAGCTTGAAGTGATAACCGTTAAGAATAGACTGTGTTCACCTGAAGACCTAATGGAGAAAATATTGGCCCATATTTATCATAGGTCATCTTTTACCCCCCCCCCCCCCCCCCCCCCCCATATCAACTCATTTTACCGACCTCGGAAGAATGAGCCGGCTACCTGAACCAAGCGGGGATTGAACCCACAACCTTCAGGTCATGAGCGAGAGCTTAGGACTGCATCTCTGCTGCCTAAACACTCTATGTACACTTACTGTGTTCACCTGAAGACCTAATGTGCTCCCTGCCACATTTTAACATGTTTTAGAAGACTCCTTAATTCTTTAACTTATGCCAAATGTTGCTGTTGCAATGATTTAACTGGGACAAAGGAAATTATGGTCAGTTAGAAAGTACATGGCAGATTTTATACATCATTATCTCTGTTTTCAGATCTTACACTGATGAATTTGGACCTAAACACTGGCCGGCATCCAGATATGCCCACGTGATGAAGCTTCGCCAGGCAGCACTGCGCACTGCAAGGGAAAAATGGTCGGATTTTATCTTTGTAAGTGGAATATAAACTTTCCAGTCTCATAAGCCTGCTGTCATTGGATCAAATGCAAACTCTCTTTAGGCCGCCTGCAGACGGCCGGGTCGGATCCGGCAGCGAGAATTCTTGCCGCGGGACCCGACCCGAGCGCCTGCAGAGAGCAGCGCCTACTCACCCGCACCCCGTAGCCCTGCACAGAAATAAAACGTGCTGCGGTTTGTTTGCCGCGCGAGATTTCGCGTGGCCAAACCGCAGCCGTCTGCCTATGGCAGCTTCCAAGGGCGGAAATTCCGCGGGAAATCCCGCTGCGGAATTTCCGCCCATCTGCAGGAGGCCTTAGGGCGATTGCCCACGGATGGATTTCTGCTGCATTCCGCATGGCGGAATAACTGCCTTTTAGTGCTCGCATGCGTGATTCTGCCACAGATTTCCACTGAAGGAAAAAAATTATGGCATGTTTTATTTCACTGCGTTTTTCCGCAGCGGAGGTCTCCAGTAATATAGTATTAATGGAGACTGCGGAAAAACGTTTTTTTTCGCGATCGTCACGGTACTTCTGCAGCGTATATCCGCAGGCGTATCCCGCTCTGTCCGTGGGCATGAGCCCTTAGTCTTAATATTCTGTAATTGTTTTGTAGACGGGACAGAGTTTCCCCCACTCTTGTGTGACACGGAGGCACCATAGTGAAGTTTATAAATGTTTCAGAAGATATTCAGTCTCATGTATCAGACGTCATACAAAGAAGCTCATGTACCAGAGGGCTTACATAATCGTCACGGTTCAGGCATTTCTTCTGCCCGTAGAAAGGGCATCCTTTGTATGTCAGGGCTTGCCATGTGTGAATAGTCGTAGAATTGGTATTTTCATAGAGGATCTTTATTAGTGGTACATGAATTCTCTTTTTTTATAATGATCAGTGGTTTATATTGAAAATGTAGCCCAATATAGTTACAGCCAATGGCTAATTGTATTCCTCGACCTGCTTAGACCCATACAGTATGAAAATGTAAAAAACAAAATACCGTGAAACCTTCATTACAAGGTCCAATTAATTTGTAAGCCGTTACTGTGCGGTTGTTGTAGATCCCATAACTCTCCCCATATCAGTGTTTCATTGTCAGAAATATAATGTGTCTTTATATATTCTCTTAATCCAGTTCATCGATGTAGACAACTTTCTGACGAACCCACAGACTTTAAATCGTCTGATAGAAGAAAACAAAACCATTGTGGCCCCTATGCTAGAGTCTCGGACACTTTACTCAAATTTCTGGTGCGGTATGACGCCACAGGTAAGTATTACATATGGAAATTCATATGGTCAGCATTTCTCTTTGTGTTCAGTGCAGTATACACCTCCGCATGTCCATGTCAAGAGTAGAAGCGGCCTGGACTTAAAAGAAAAACACAAAGTGAGAAAAACAGCAGAAAAAAATTTCACTTTCTGTAGTTTCATATATATTGCCTTATAGCTAATATCTGGTTGTAGCATTTTTTAAGGAAAAAAAACACAAGCCAAAATTCCAGGAAAAGCACCACGAAAAACGTTTTTCCTAAAATGCGACTGTATGTGTGAACCCATAATTAATGTAGCAATGAATGGTGTTCTATTGATCCAACTGCCCTGTGGGGTTAGTAAGGAACTACTTTCTGCCCATGTACAATTGGCCAGGGAGCAGTACTGCAAACAAATGGTGTTAATGTCTGCATAATTGATGTGATCAGCTGACTACTGATCATTGGCCCGTAGGGAGACAGCTGGCACTCTAGATGCTGTAGGCTGGCGCGGTGCTGCCTCTGTGACTCGGAATTCAATTTTAAAGCATCTTTGTTTTGTAATGCCATGGCATTTCAGAATGAGAGATACTTTGGCACACAGTACATTCCTGTCCTGGGTTCATGTTGCATACGGTTCAGAAATTGACAAGTTCCCTTTAATTCGAAAAGTATTACCCATCTGGGGAAAGTGTGCAGTTTAGCCACTGCATGCAGTCGTAGCATTTAAAATGTGTTTATGGCATGAAGGGGGTTGGGAGGATTCAGTACATATACCTTGTGGCTTGTGCCCCATATCGATTAAGACCCTAGTAATGTCCCTGCTGAATGGAAATATTGAAGCTTCATACTTTTGAATCCAATTCTGTTTACGCAATTTAGCAAACAGGAACTTATTAAAGATGAGCGAGCATGCTCGGTCGAGCATTAGCATACAGGTGGTGCTCTGATGCTCGATCAAATTTCAGGAGTGAGAGAATTGAAAAATGCTCGACACTCAGTGGGTCCATTGAAAAATGCTCGAGTCTCCCATTGACTTCAATGGGGTTTGTTACTCGAATAGAGCTCTCGAGCATTGCAAAAAGCTAGGCTTGAATAACAAGCACCCGAGCATTTTGGTGCTCGCTCATCTCTAGAACTTACATTTTGATGCACCCGCAGACTAGTTATGTGACAGTGTGACTCTTCTTAGGTTTTGTTCACATCAAAATTTGGTTCCCCATGTGCATCCCCTGCTGGTGGCTCCACGGTTCTGATATGACATGTTCTTTACAGTCTGCATCAACCCATGACATCCTGTAAATAGGTTGCTGCAGCCAATGACAGCTCAGTGATTGAGCACTGAGCTCTGTCATTGGCTGCAGCAGCCTGTGATGTCCCGTAAACAATCTGTTGTAGACTGTAAACATTACATCTGATGAGAGACGTGGAGCCGCCGGTGGGGAAGGAGTGGGAGCGGGAAGAGGTGAGTATGAGCTGGTGTATTACTTTTACACTGGGGAGACCCAATTTAAAAAAGGTTTTATTTTGGAAAACCTTTTTAAGCCTCTTGTTGGAAGTGAACATCGAGAGGATTTCTTGGTGTAGACTTCAGATGGAAATATCATAAATCGCCATATAGGCATATATGCAGAGAGCTTTCCTTGAATTTGCTGCAAACATAGTGCTCAAAGGTGATACGTGTAGGGTTTTTCTTGTGTAGTTGAATCCCAAGTTATTATTTGAAATGTTAGCTTTTTTAAAACCTGTTAACATTTCCTCCATTGTGTATATAGCTTCGGACTCCATCACTGTATAATGTTTTATAGGTCTCTCCTTCATAGTTTGTAGGATGTAATTTTCTTGGCCATACAATGTAATATTTTTGGAAAATTAGTTCATAAAATTAAAAAGCTTGTCTCTGTGTGACAACCTGGATTAATGAAGACTGCATCAAACATGTAAATAGTTAGGCGCGGCAGTTAAATGTCTTTGGAAACTATGGGTCAATCGTGGCATGGATATTTGTCAGTGTTCTTGGAATTTTCAGTCTATGCAGCCAATAAAAGTCAAATGTACCCAACACTATAAACTGTAGCTTTGTGTGGAATCAGTAGAGTTGTGTCAAAAAACAGAGTACATAGGTGAAGTAGGCAAACGTCTGCTCTAACATACATGCACTTGTGTAGTCCCTCGATGATGCTATATTGTGAATTTAGAACTTGGTTTAGAACTAACTTTAGGGGATCTTGGTACTTAAACAATAAGTTCCTTGTCTTCTATGAAGGTTGAAGAATTAAGCAAGATCTGATTTTTGCCTTTATCATTATCTATGAGAAGTTGAATATGTCATGTTATCTTGTGCCACCCGTATAGCCTAAGATGACTGCATGTATGTTAGGGGTTGGTGATAAGTCTTTGGCTTTTTCTATTTCAACTACTTTTAGACTAATACAACTTTTATCACATAAAAGTTTTTTTGTTTTTTTATGTGTCTGACCTAAATTTCATAGTTGTGGCCTGGTTATTTAATAATTTGGAGTGAACATAGCCTCCAAACGTTGAGACAAGCTTTTGAAAGGAATTGAAAGGAAACCAGAAACTGTCAGATCGGCTGAGTTTTCTGAGTGCTTCGGAGCTTCAAAGTGAAAATCTGCCAATTTCTGGGGCATATGCCCGCCTTGTGAGAAGCTGCATTGTCTTATATAAATGGCATTCTTTTTGAAAGCTTGCCTCAACGTTTGGAGACCATAGTCACTTCAGATCTGAAAAAAAAACAGGATACAAGTATGAAATGTAGGTCAGACACATAAACTTTGATGTGACAAGGTATTATTAGTCTAAAAATAGGTAAAATAGGAAAGTCCAAAGACTCATCAGTATCATTTTTCTTGTGCAGAGTATCTCAAAACGTAAGGAAACATCTACATGAGATTAAAATAGTTTTGAAAATGGTGACTCAGTTTTAGACCCAAGTTATATGGGAAGGCGAAAGTGATAGGCCATGTCACCAACGTGGTGGTCATCTTGTATGCTGCCATCTTGGATTCAATTTTCACATAGAAGGGTAGGTGTAGAATACATTAAACGGGTAAGGAATTTCACAAAAAACAAACAATGGTGTACTTCATGGTAATGTAACTTTATTCGTTCTCACGTTAAAACAGTGATTTTATGTGAAACCAAAAAATTGACAATATGGTCTACAGGATGTGTTCAATATACCATGTACAAGTGCTAAAGCTATCCTTTGCCCCATTCCTGATGACGTTTCACCAAAATCTCTTTCTGAATCCAAGCACAAGTTTCAACAATTCTGTCTTTAAGATCAATAAAATTTCGTATCTTCACAGCATATACAAGTGCCTTGACATGACTATACAAATAGAAATCCAATGTGGTGGCTTCTCAGTTGAATCCCTTTGAGTTTTTGGGGAAACAGTACATCAAGACAGTCTGTGCCAACAAGTCCATAATGAGGTGGGGTGCAATCTTCTTGGAAGGAATCAGTAAATCTGCCATCCTTTGACAACAACGAAGGAAACATGTCTTCATCTAGCAATATTGCATATCGGTCTGCTCTTAATATTCTGTTAATGACGAAGGGTCCCATAATTTTGGTACCTCATACTCCACACCATACCATAACTTTAGGTGAGGCAACTGTGCTAGATGGATCAGTCCAGTGAGTGTTTGTGTTCAAACAGTATTGGTGAGTCTATTTATTAACCTCCCCATTCACAAAGAAATTTGCTTCAATTTGCTGAAATTCGCTTAATCAGCAGTTAATTGAGAAATGAGGGTTTAACTGAAGTTGCTGTGTTACCAATTCTGCAAATTCTGGCCAGCAACTATTTGGCCACTGCACTAGGGGTATTGGAAGGCATTGGTCAAAATCTTCTGCATAGACTGTGTGCTTCATTCATTGGACATGAAGATGATCTCAAGACATTCTGCTTAGAATAACACCATCACCTGCAAAGAAGAAAAATTTTGAGATGATAAATAAATATGTTAATATGAATCACACCATTGTTTTACTGGTGAAATTCTCTATCACATTGATATGCCACACACCTACCTTCATATTTGAAAAGTTAAAGCTGAATCCAAGAGGGCAACATTCAAGATGGCCACCATGTTGGTGACTTGGTCCACTGGAGTTCCTCTTTGACCCACAGCTTATGTCTAAAATTGAATAACCAAACTACTTTTCATTTGATATGGACGTTTCGTTACTTAAGAGACATGTTGTAGTACCATCGCTATGCACTATTATCACTTCAAAATAAAAAAAACCTGAAAGGGTTCCTTCACATATAGCAGAAACGGGTGCATTAAAATCCACATCAAAATCTGCACACTTCAAAATTGGCACTGACAGATGAATGCTCTCATACAAAAATTGGGAATGGGGTGTCAACTGTCTGATGAATAGCTGACCGCATAATATATGGATGGGCAGGGTTTGCCAAGTGGGAGCTCATCGAATGGAGCGTGAAGCTCTCAGTAGTGCAGAAAAAAAAAAAAAAGACACCAATGTTATATTTTCAGTCACTTTCTAATCCTTTAGTTTCTTAATCCTAAATCCAATCTTTTTGAATCTCCAGGGTTATTATAAAAGGACTCCGGACTATATTCTCCTAAGAGAATGGAAGAGACAGGGCTGTTTTGCCGTCCCAATGATTCATTCAACAATGCTTATTGATCTTCGAAAAGAAGCCTCCGTGAATCTACAGTTCTACCCTCCACATGAAGACTTCACATGGAGCTTTGATGACATCATTGTATTTGCATTCTCCTGCAGAAATGCCGGTATGTATGTAGAGATCTTACCATCTCACAAGAAGGGGGAGGATGAACAAGTTGTTTGGCAGGAACTTAAACCCTGCGCCCCATTCCTATGGCAGTACATATACAAGCTTGACTGATCTGAGCATGCTCATAACTGTCTCACATCATGAGGACACATGCACACAAGACAGAAATGTATCAGGTATGTGACTGAGATATGAACAAATCTCATCCACGTGATGTGGAATTTTCCCGCATGGAGTTTGACTTGCGGTGCAGGACAATTTCTGCTGCGCATTATCACCACAAATTTCGCTCCCTTCAGAGCAGATTTCATTGCAGATTTGCAAATCCGCTGGACTTACCCTAAGGGCTTTATCAGACATACGTATGTGCAAATATACTCGCTGCAATGGAGAGTATTTGCGCATGAGCAAGGTTTGGGGATTGCAATAAACAGGCTGTTGCATGGTTGTTTGTGCATATTACTGTAATTTTCGCGCTCACCAGTTCACATGAGCGTGATACTCCCTTTGCGTGGAATGGAATGGCTATTTAAAGTCTGATAAGGGCCATCTGACTTTTTTTTCCTGTGTTGTCCGCAGTTGCTGTGTAAAATACAGGATCTGTGCTCGAGAAACACGCTCATGAGAACGAACCCATTGCGGGCGTGAGTTTTACGCGGGTAAAAAAAAAATATGCGCGTTCGTCTGTTAAAACCCTAAGGCCTTAGTCAGACAGGCGTTCTCTTCTCTATATGCGCTCAATGGGGCCGGCGGCAGCAGCGCCGACCCCATTGAGAGCATATACTAGACAAATCATTCTTCTCTGCCACAGCTGTAACAGCTGTGGCAGAGAAGAACGATGTTTGCCCATTGAATTCAATGGAGCCGGCAATACAGCCGGCTCCATTGAAAGCAATGGGCTGCCGGCGATCGCGGGATGAATTGTCGGGAAGGGCTTAAATATATAAGCCCTTCCCTGCAATTCATCCAGAAATGTGTAAAAATAAAAAAAATATATATACTCACCTTGTCCCGGCAGACGGAGTTCAGCGCGGCCGGCCTGCAGTGGGTGTGAAGGGGGTGTGATTCAGACCTGCCCCTGATTGGCTCAGCGCTGAGCCAATCAGGGGCAGCTCTTACTCACACCCACTGCCGGCCGGCAGCGCTGAACTCCGTCTGCCGGGACAAGGTGAGTATATATATATATTTTTTATTTTTACACATTTCTGGATGAATTGCAGGGAAGGGCTTATATATTTAAGCCCTTCCCGACAATTCATCCCACACTCGCCCGCAGCGCATTGCTTTCAATGGAGCCAGCTGTATTGCCGGCTCCATTGAATTCAATGCGCTGGACAGCTCCGACCCGTTTCTATTGAAACGCGGCTGGGAGCAGTTTTTGCGGGCGATTTTTCGGCCCCAGTCACGCGATTTGCGGATGCGCATCCGTCATGTGATCCGCAAATCGCGGCAAAAAACGCCCGTGTGACTAAGGCCTAAGGCCTCATGTCCACTCAAAAAATACAATCCGCGCAAAATCTGCCGCGGATTCTGCGCGGATTTGCTTTAAATGGCATTTTTTTTACATGCAGATATCCGCACACATTGCTATCACATTGCTATCAATGTGATAGCAATGTTGCCGATCCGCGCGGATTCCGCGGCAAATGGAGCATGCCGCGTTTTTTCTCCCGCGCATGAATAACGCAATTCTTTTAAAATGCCATCCGTGGGTGCAAAAATCAATTTAATGGACGGATGGCAATGATTCCCTATGGGCAAAATCCACTGCAGATTCCGCGGCGGAAATCCGCAATTCCATTTACCCAGTGGACATGAGGCCTAAGGCTACGTTCACACAGTTGAGAAAACCATGCGAGATTTGTGCGTTGCAAGACGCACAAATCTCACACGAGTAAGAACCCCATTCTTTTGAATGGGGTCATATATATGAACTATTTCGCAGCATATCTTATCATTGGGCATTCCCTTGAAACATGCCTATCCTGTAGCTACATCGGAGGATGACTACTTTACCTGAAGTGATGGGAGGCGCTTTTAAAGAAAAACATTGTTCATCCGCAGGTAAATCGCATGTTCCCAAGTGCAATATTGTTCCAAGTTTCTCTTATGTGAAATTAGCCTAAGGCCCCCTGCACACGGGCGGGAATTCCACAGCGGGATTTCCCGCAGAATTTCTGCCCGTGCCCTCTGCCATAGGACTCCATTAGATAACACAGCGGGATCCGACCCGGCTGTCTGCAGGCGGCCTAATACAGACTCTAACCCAGAGTCACTCTTCTATATGTACCAGACATAACTTTTTCTGCAGCTTTTAGCTACATGCCTTCTGTAATACAGTGTTCTAAGCTGAACGTGTGCAGGAAGGTCATGGGTAGCTGTACGCATACACGCCTCTGATCGCAGGTGACAGCTCAGTGTGGAGGAGCCCGCCAGTCTACTACTTTCCCATATCGCTACTGGAAGGATATCCGGACTGTATATAACTATTTAGCTCTAAATTGGTGCCCCACAGGTCAATCTCCTCTTAGGGCAGGCTCACACGAGCGTATTTGAATTGCATATTACTCAGGCGATGTATGTGGGTGTAATACACATTAAATCGCTGCAATTCAAAGAATTAATTTTCGCTGTTGCACTGATGCTGGCGCTTTTTCATTGCTCATAAAATGCGAGTAAAAAAAAGCACGCAGCATGTTCTATTTTACCGCATATTACGCACGAGAGAGCCATATTGTTCTCTATGGATGCTTACAAAAAGCTGTATATACGCAATTACATTGTGTACGTACAGAGTTTATTAGCAACGCTGCGAAATGACAGAGCGGCAAATTTAAAGAGAAAAGAAACCAGGAAGCCTGCGCAAAAATTGCTGTCATACACGGTGATACGCGAGTCCACTCCGCGGTAAAACACTGCATTACCACACGCTCATGTGAGCCCGGCTTTACTTTTCCAGTATGTTTGATGTTCAGAGTCTTTGACTATGCTTGTTTGTTTCCTAAGTACGGGTTACACTGCCACCTTGTGGTTTCCACTGCTCCTGCTGCTTCTTGTTTTTGTGGGTAAAATCATGACATAATGTTTTTTTGTGCTGAGTATTCTTGCTGGATTTAATCATTTAAAGTCTATGAATGTGTAATATTAGTAGTACTACTCCTCTATTACCAGGGGCATTGCTGGGGTCTGAAAAGATCAGGGGCAAAAGACTTAAGGTATAGGTTGCATTTCCCCCCCCCCCTCCAAAAAAAAAAAATGATATACCTGTATAGTTACTATATAATATTGTTGCCACTATACCAGAAGCAAATATTCCCGCTATACAGTACTGAATTATCTATGTACTGTTATTGAACAAAGCACACTATATATACAAAGACCGATGTTAGCACTCTACAAAGCCAAATTAATACTGTCACACCATAATCACTACTACTCCGTAGCAACTAATTCATATTGCTATACTGTAATTAAATAAAACCCACTATAGAAATACCAATATTACCAGTACATCACTGCACAAGGCCCAAATAATACTGCCATGCCATGACCGCTACATAGCGTCTGAATATTCCTTCCTTCCTGTTATTATATAAAAAACACTGTATAATAACTAATATTACCACCATACAGTGATCCCATAGTAGTAGATACCAGCTCTGCAGACTGTATAACTGGTTACAGCACCATTATATCCAGTGATCACAGATTATGTCTATTCTGATGAGTTGTTCACTTTTCCTGTCTTTTCTATCCAGTCCAGAGCACCATGGTGACTTCTACCAGCCAACACAAAAACTTTTCATCCTACTGCTACCTTTAATTCTTTCTGTTACTGACAAATCTGCCCCTATCACTGTACCAGCTTTGTGGCACGGTGCAACCAAATACTCAACTTCAGAATTAACAGTGTCCTAGCTATAACTACCCCCAAATTGAAAAATTAAAAGTAAAAAAAAACTTTTCCCAGGATGTGCAGAAAAAAATTAACATAACTGTTATAGCTGCATCCATAAAAGTCTGATTAATTAAAATATAGCATTTTTTTGTCTTGCACGGTAAACGCCTACGCTATTTGCGTAGCCCACTGCTCATTGAAACTGAAGGATAGTATAGTATAAAGCTTCATGGCACATGATCTTAACATGGCACTGTTGTTAACGGAGACCACTTTTAGGGTAGCAACCTGATGGTTCCCAGCAGCGGAGTCCAGATCTCTGTAAAGGGGTTTAAAGCAATTGTCTGAAGAAATATAGTGTACTTACCTGAATTCAGTCCAGGTCTAGTGGTCAGCTATTCAGCTTTCGTCCTAGTTTTGACACCGGGTCATGAAGGTATAAATTCTTCCTCCGTTTCCTCCTTGTTAGTAACCTATTTGTGGAGAGTTGTCTGACTGACTCATGTCAATAACTTACCCACCCTTCTTCTCTGTCATAGCTCATGCCAGTCCAAACACTCTGCATCTGTTCAGTGTCCATGGAACCACAAGAGGACAGTAGCTGAGAGATCTAATGAAAGAGGCATACAGCATAATTAGGTGGCTGTGCATATAAGAAAAGCTTTATATTCTGCAATAGGTCTATAACTGTGCTTGGTCCTGCAATGGTCAGCTAACTGGACAGTGGTGCAGAAGAGCAAAGTCAGCACTGCTGGAATGTTTAGAAGTGTGTTGCAACGTTCTGAAACTTTGTTTCGAGTTCAAGTGAATGCACTACTGATTCATCTGCCAAATAAGGCCGGGCTCACACGAGGGGGGCAGCTTCAGCATGTGGATATCCCCAGAGGAAGACCTGCAAAGGATCGCGGAAATGAATTGCGTATGTGTGGGGTTTTACACTTGGATGTACATTTGAGGACAATAAATCGTCTGCATGGAGGAAAGATCACAAGCAGGGAATGACATAAGAGAGTTGGCCAACCCCCTGGAAACACCCTGCTATCACGCAGGCAACATTCCCTAGTGCTGTTGTGGCAAGAGCTGCTCTAAGAGCCTTCAGAATGGGATGCTGCTTTCTAGGCTTGGCTGGTTTATACTACTTTTTTCGGAAGTAGTAGAAACCATTAAAAAAAACAAACTAAAAAACACTCACTTATTCTTGTGGAGGAGGAAGAGTCCAGAAGAACAAGCAGAGGTTGCAGACAGCAGGCTGTATTGCTGTGTTACTCCCCAGACTCTGTCTTGCATTGTCTGCCCACAAATTCCTGCTTTCTTTATACCATTTGTTATTTGGTCTCCGAGCAACTCGTGAGTAAATCTGCATCCATAGAGATCAATAGAGCCCATCCGTGTGGAATCTAAAGTAAAATAGAGCATGCTGCCATTTTTCTTCCATTCGGGGAATCTGCAATTCCTATCCGCAAGCGAACGTCAATGCATTCCAATGCCCGAATATTACCGCTTACCGTATGCGCGGTGGGTGATTGCGGAATCCACAATTCAAGAGTCCCCCCCTAAAGCTTTTTGTTTACCAGATTCGGTGCCTTTTCTCCTAACCCTTCTGCATGTGGGGTTCCCCAAATACACTTTTGGATATAAATGCAAAGTTTCTTCAACTCACCCCAAAAGCTATTTTTTTCTGATTTTATCTTTAAAAAATGGTTATGAACATTGCTTCTGCAGCTGTAATTCACTATGTTCATGTCATTAAATGCAGTTTTTGCTCTCACAAACATCATTAATTTGCCATTAGTCTCGTGCTCCCACTGATTACTGCATGCTTTGTATCTCTTTTCCAGGAATTCAGATGTATATTTGTAACAAGGAGCATTACGGCTACCTTCCTCTGCCGCTGAAACCACATCAAGCCCTGGAGGATGATATTGAGAGCTTCACACATGTACTTACAGAAGTAATGGGTACGTACCATTCTAACACTAGCTGCTTCATATGATCGGCCTGTATCCACCCTGTACCACTCTGTCCTAATCTATGATTGCAAACAAACAGCTTATGACTATAGGTGGCTGCATACCTCAAATAGCTCTTCACCAAATGCTCATTCGGCTGACCGCTATTGTTTCTGAGCGATAATGGTTGCGTGTAAAAGGGACATTAGACTGCAGTGTCTATATATAGTGGTATGAAGAAGCTGCAGAATACAAATGGTATAACCTTTTTTAACACATCGCTATTGCAAAAATAATTGTCTGCCCAAAATACATGCATTCAACAGTCAGAATAGCCCTCCAGAGGTGTCCGTCCATAGCTCTTAGCCCTCTGGACATGTGTTTTACTAAATAATTGTATTTCCCATAATATAACAATTTTGGAGCATTTTTTTGTAGAACTCTGCATTATGCTGTTACAAATTTATGAATAAATTGACAACTGTGTGTTACTGTTTGGGGATGTACTGTATCTCTACACAGACTCAATGAGCGCTAGCAATGTCAGACTGCGTGGAGATAAGGGAAATGGTCACATCCAGTTGTCAATTCATTCATGAATTTCTTGGAAGAATAAGGAAGGAACAGTACAAGACATAGTTATAAGATGCTCCAGAATTCCTATTACTTGGGGCAGACAAGTATTTACTTCTGATATTTGGGGATGTTGTAGATACAAGGGAGTATTCCCCAAAGTATACAGTGCCTCTGACCTGTCCATAGGCTCCTATGCACCCAGTACAATAAAACCATGTCCTGTTGGCACAGACCAACCATTGAATGGCTGGGATTGGTCCCTGCGTTCAACCAATCAGAGGCAGAGCTTCCAGGAAGCGGGGATTTTTAAATCCCCACCCAGAAGAAATGATTCAGAAGAGTGCCAGGGAGTTGGGGAGAAAATGCGCCAGAGCCCCGACAGTACTGCTAGGTGATGTTTTTTTTTTTCCAGCAGCTAGAGGTTATTTTCAAGGAAGGGCTTATATTTCAAGCCCTTCCCCGAAAATCCCTGCAGGGATTGCCTTCACCCATTGCTTATAATGGGGCAGCAGCAGCGCCGGCCCCATTGAAAGCAATGGCATAGCATTGTGGTCCTCTGCCACAGCTGTCACAGCTGTGGCAGGGAATTCTTTCATCCCCGCGGGGAGTCCCATCATCACTAAACACTGTGACAAGTGCTGTCACAGTGTTCAGTGATGAGGGGACTCCCCACGGGAATTATTGGAGCCCTCCGGGAGTTCCCTCATCCCTGCGGCGACTGAGGGCTTAACAGCGGGACATTTAAAAGGTGCTTCTGCCCAGACGAGGTTGGAGCGAAGTTCCGCCCCCTCCCATTAAAAATTATATTTGTATCAATAATTTTCATATTTTATATATTTGTTTATTTATGTTGTTTATTATTTATTTTATTTTAGGAGAAGGATAGTTAAAGTCTTTTTTTGTATCGAAACGTGGCAGTGAATTTTTCCGTTTTTTTCCGGTCATTTAGGGAGGTGTTCCGGTTTTCGGAGAATTTTTTGTCTTGATTTTTGAAATCAGCATACTCGATTACATAAAACCTGAAATGTGCCTTCCATTCAGACAAAAAGGTCTCCGACACTACAGGCTAGTCTATATGGTATGCTATCTGCCATCTGCTGGTGAATGTCTCTCATATAATGCCACCTTTCACCAGCAGAGGGCACATGACATTTAATACAGACCGTCTAATGTATAAATAACCTGAGGAGGAGAGCCGCAGACGTGAGCCATGGTCTCTCCCTTGTGTGAGTGTCTCTTATAGGTTGCGGACCCCAGTTTTACCTGTGTGCTCTTCTCTTTGCTTGCCTTGGATGGCTGCTACAAGTTGGACTTGTAAGCTGTCACTAGATCTGCAAACACTTCCTGACCAGAAGATCTTTGGAGGAAGTGAGGCAGATTTATTAGTGCTGTTTTAGGACAACATCTACACTGTAGAGTTAGGTGAAAATTGTGATAAGTTGGTGACGCTTTCATTCAAAGTCTCGCGGGACGAAGCACGAAAGCGGAATTCCCTGGGCAAGTGTGAAAGCACTCTAAGGCCATTGTCCCACGGTTGTAAGCACATTTATGTGCGCACTTGCATTGCGTATTTGCATGTACAAGTGCATGTTTTACTATACTTTTTGCATGCGCAAATCGTGCAGCTAAACACCCCCCCTTCTTTTCTCCGATGCAGTCAGGGCGGAATATGTCGGCCGCTGCATGGGCTCCTATGGGAGCCAATGAAAGGGGGTGGAGAAGGGAGGTGGGAGGGAGTTTAGCAGTGTGACTGCTAAACTCCCTTCCTCTTCTCTCTTCCTCTCTCCTCCCCTCCGGCTGTCTGCAATGGAAAGGGTCGAAGCTAAGCTTAGTCCTCTCCCACTGCTGGCTGTGGTCAAGGGGCAGGAGCTTAGCCCCGCCCTGCACAAAGCCGGATGGGAGGAGAGAGGAGGTGAGTCGGGGAGGGAGGGGAGGCTCAACGGCATTGCGGGCTTGGTGTGTATTTGCCGGAGCCCGTGCTGTCTGAGCGGGCACACAAATGTTAGATTTGTGTATCCGTACACATGTTTTTACGGCGCCAGCAGGCACACGTAAAAATGCCTACGGCCGTGTGAAAGGGCCCTAAACATAACATTATTTTAACTGTGTCTATCGTAAGGGCAACACTTCCTGACCTCCATTATTCTATTTTTCCTCAATTAGAAATTTTTTAACGTTTACAGCACATTATATAATATTTTAAATGGTACTCAGTCTGCAAAAAACAAGCCCTCATGTAGCAATGTAACCAGGAGAAATAAAAGAGGAGAAAGAAAATAAGAAAATGAAAGAGGGCTGCCTCGTTAAGGTGCGTTTAGACAGAATGATTAGCATTTCAAAAATTCTTCAAATGAATATGAAACACTGAAGGAGAAGTGAACGATTCTCAACGATGATCTGCCTGTCTAAACAGGCTGCACCAGTGTGAACGAATTCGGGGATGACATCACCAGCTCGTTCACTTGGGCAAACGAGAACCGCATAGTTCTTGTTGTGTGACCAGACTCTTCACTACACAATTGCCAAGGAAACCAATAGCGGAAATTGTTAGAACATGTAAATGTCTTTCTCAGCGGTCATGAGAACTTCTCCTTATCAGTAGTTCTCATTAGTAAGATAAATAGTGCTGACTAGATTCAGAGTCTCCTCTATCTTTGTCCAGTATACATGGGAGACTCACACCAACTTGTAATATAACTTTAGTAATCTAGGGTGCTGGTTGTACTCAACTTTGACTTGATGGGTGTCATTCTTTGAAGAGTATACAAGTTTAGGAATATGTAAATATTTGTCAGTCAACCTCTGGATATTTTCATCCCTGCCGCCTGGGAACATCTGAGCTATATAACCAGCGCATGTGTTTCTTTAAAAAAAAACGTAACATTGACCCTTTGTCCAAAACATGTAAATATAAAGAAAATGGTATTTTGTATTTGGGGCGTGGGTGCAGGCGTAATGACGCAGGATTCACGGTACTATGCAGCAGATGGAATAACCGAAATCCATACTAATATTCTAAATGCAAAAATAACTCTGTCTGTCTATTTGTTACCTTTCACTGCTAAACCGCTGAAGCGGTTTTGATTAAATTTGGCAGGGAGATAGCTTGCATCTAGAGAAAGGACATAGGTTTTATCACAAAAATGTATAAAGTTCTCTATGGAACACAACAAGATAGATTATTTGGTAATGCGCAGGCACACCTCATCGCCGTGCTGTGTGGCAAGGCTGAGGGGAAGGGGGTGCACATCATAAGCTATGCCTACACAAACAGGCAGACACGTGAGATCAGACGTTGTTGCCCCACATATGCGATTATTAAGCTAGCAGGGATACCCGGTGTTGCCCGGGAATTAAAACTTGAATATATCAGATTCCTGTCAACCTTTCAATTAAAAGTATAGGTTCAACTTTTAATTCATCTGTATTAGAAAACAAGATGAAGGGAAATTCCTATAGTTTTTTCAGAATTGCTCCTTCTGATAGCAGCACCATGGAACTGCTCTGCAAATTGGACTGAAGAACAAGCAAGTACTGGTGCAATATGTCAACACCGGAAATAAGGGTGGAAACTTACAGAATGGTAGGTAACGCCCTGGTTAACATCCCGAAGCTCCGGATGGGCTGCCGTGCCCGTCTGGTAACAGTGAGGGCACAGAGAATTCGGAGCTTTCCAATGGTGTGGCTTGATCTGCGTCACTGTCCTGTGGAGGAGATGATGCAGTGAGGGCACAGAGGCCTTGATCGGTGTCGCGTGGCTGGAGGAGATGATGCAGTGAGGGCACAGAGCATCGTCATCTTCCCTGCGGTGTGCCTTGGTTAGTGTCAGTGTCCCGTGCCTGGAGGAGAAGTGAGAGTAGCAGCAGGAGCGCCGCCAGCAACACTGGCGGAACCGGTTGGTACTATTTGGATGCCGAGGATTTACAGTGGCCACAGAGTGAGTGGCGGAGCCTCTGCTGGAGAGAGCCGGACTGCTTGAGCAGCCTGATGGCCTATATTGTGCTGCTCTGCAGCGGGAGTGCTACAGCTGCAGCTTCCAGCTGTATAGTTTTGTGTGGCCGTTGTCAGCACACCGGTGTCACCAAGGCAGAGCTGAAGGAGCCGGCCAATGAGCGGCATGCTGCCTCAAAAAAGCCCGTTTTCACAGCAGAGTACACTGGCCTCCACATTAAAGGCTGCACCAGCCTACAGACAGTCCTCAATATGTTGCCCAGCCAATCACCAGTTGTGGGCGTATAAGGGCGCCCAACTTATGTCTCCACCCATTCTGCTGGTGGAGACATATTGCACCAGTACCGAACAAGTATGCAGGTAACAGCAGTCTATAATGTGAACGAGACAAAAAAAGCACTTATTGATGGATTTACTTTATATTTGTAGAGACTTTACATTCACTAAGTGCCCTGCTTTATTTTTGGTTCCTCTAAAATGTGTATTTGTGATACTGGTACATTAGAATGAAATATTATTGGTATGGATATTTCTGAATATAGAATACAATAAATGTATATGTTTTTTTTTTCTTAACTAAGCATGTAATGTTATACATTTTAGTTGATCGACCTCCACTGGAAACATCGAGGTATGTCCATGTGCCGCCCAAACAGCCAGACAAGTTGGGGTTTGATGAGGTGAGTTATTCATATGTGCTA
Source organism: Eleutherodactylus coqui (assembly GCF_035609145.1). Lineage (NCBI taxonomy): Eukaryota > Metazoa > Chordata > Amphibia > Anura > Eleutherodactylidae > Eleutherodactylus > Eleutherodactylus coqui. The sequence goes on along the minus strand of NC_089839.1, from coordinate 232,777,285 downwards.
TAAACTGTGTTCACTTTTTTGATAACCAGAAATGGAAACCAAATTACCACTCTAAAGCCTTGTTTATATGGTAAAAAAAATAATAAAAAACTATTTTGTACAGCCGCGGACGTTTTTGCCCATTGGCAAAATCTGAGAGTGTATCCACCTGAAAATCCAGAGCAGAACTTGTTTACAGCTTGTTATAGAAGTGATTATACTAATTATGTGTCTTCTTTTCTTTTTTTTTAACATGATAAACCAATGTGTAATGGAGAAAAGGCAGTTTTTTTATTTTTTGTATTTATTATTCTATTCACACTCACGAAGGACTCCTGTATTGCAATGTATTATAAAGTACTTGTCAGTTTTACACTGACAGGAAGCCTATGAGACCCGGCCTGGGTCTCATAGGCTACTGTAGAAAGCAGACCCGGATTCCATTGTTACATAATGAGAGCCGATAGGCTGTCAGAGGGAACCCCCTTTTTATCGCTTAGATTTTGAGGTTGTTATTGACCATGGTATTTCGGGGGGAAAAATGCCCCAATCAGTGTTATCAGTTTGGGGGGTACCTATGAAATAGTGACCATAATATAATAAATTTCCACAGGGAGTTTCACCGGGGAGTTACAAAAATACTAAACTGTAGGAAGACAAAGTTCAAACAGCTGAGAGATGCCCCTAACCTTATTGATTGGGACAATTCCTCAAAAATAAGAAAATAAGTAAGATGGAACAATACTTCTGCAGCTCCACTTATTGGATAGCAGCATTCCTTCAAATCAATGTATGACTCTTTGAACATGTCTTTAAAACAATGATTGGGAATAGGAAACCAAGCCAGAATTCATACACAGACAGCTGTTTTGGGGTGTTTGCCCTTCATCAGTGTACAGTAGGTTTCTGGCTTAGCTATTGAGAATTGGGAAGGATGCCATCTCTCCTTAGGGAGAGCACCCAAAAGGTGTGTGGAGACACATAGTAAGTGAGTGGGTCGGGAGGGGCATCATCTCTCCCCAAGGAGAGCACCCAGAAGGGCTGTGGAGACATCTAGAAGGTGAGTGAGGAGACTTAAAAGGCCATGCATGCTGCTCGGGAAAATATATTCCTCCCGAACCAATCACCTACTAGGTGTCTCCACATATCTTCTGGGTGATCTCCTTAAGGAGAGACAACTACCCTCCCGACTCAAAAATAAAAGTACAGGCAGTAAATGGGAAAAGTTTCAAAACATCTTAAATACTTGCTGATATTAATACATACCTTACAGGAATAAAAGGATTAGGAGTAGGGAAAAACCAATGTGACTCAATAAACCACAAAAAAAGTTTTTAAACTACTAAAACAAGAAGGCAGTGAAGAAGTACTAAAAACCTCTAAGGAGAAAATAAATGATGTAAAAATCAGATAAAAGCAGCAAAGGTGGTAACAGAGAAACTTATTGCATAACAAACTATGCAAACTAGCCCTAAACTGTTCTTTAACTATATAAATAGTAAAAAGATTAATACTGAAAGTGTTGACCCTTTAAAAAATTGTGTAGCAAAAACTGTAGAGGGCGATGAGGAGAAAGCAAATCTATTAAATAGTTTTTTCGCCAATGTATTCACAGAGGAAAATGAAATGTCAGGTGAAATGCAGAGTTGAGTGTAACATTAAGTGTAACATTGTTACATGTTATAGCTACTGACTTATTCAGAAGGGTTTTGGTCCATGTAGTTATTCTGATTGTCAGATTGGAGTCGGGAAATAATCTGTTTTTTTGTCTTCTGCTGGATCAACTTTTAGGATGGGGGTGGTAATAGGGTAATAGGCTGACCTGGATGCATGCAAGTCTTTTTTCAGCCTAAAATACTATGTTACTATGTAACTCTACGCATTATGCCCCTGAAATAGATTATACTACACTGTACCCTGATATGAAGTATTACACACTGTGACCCCAGAATCTACCATGTGCCTTCAGTAATACATTATAACACACATCGTGCCCCAGAAATGAATTATACTACTCACTGTGTCCCCTGTAATAAATGAGGCCAGTGATTGGCTGTGAAAGTATGGCACATCATCACATTTCCTGCTATCCAGCTAATTCTTTGAAATCCCAGATAACCCCGTTAAATACAGCTGTAGTTGCCTCAAAGGCATTTATTTTAAGGATCTCATTTTGTAAGTTACAATAATTAACATCTTAAAAGAGTAGGTTTCATAGGGACTTGGCAGAGTCTAAAATTTCCAAGCTCAGAGAAGCTGGAGGGGCAGCCTCGGGGTTAACTTGTAAAATTAGTTAGAGGTAGTAAATAATAGAACCATTCCAGGGATTCCAGGGCAGGAATGCAAGTCCACTAATTGAAGAGTTACTGTTTACAGTCTCTGACTAATTGTCCCCAGGTGTTTCCTAGCTATATTAGAAGATTTAAGACTCAAGCCTGCTTTCTTCCTCGGGATCAAAAGATTAACAGTTTAATCATTTGTCTAAGGCGCAGACATTCAAGGCCAGGACTTCGGCAACCTTGTGGACTTGCTAATAGTACAGATACGTTTTTCATACTATTTTGTTTGCCTGTGAGAAGAATCCAACTCCAGTGAAAAATGTAAAATTAGTGTTCTGGTGGGTTCCTCATAATATGCAACTAGTTACAGCTAGTTACATTACAGTTATAATACGCAATTACATCGCGCATGTACAGCTTTTTTTTATGCATGTTGCTAGGAAACATGAGAAAAAAGTAAAAAATAAAATAAACCAGGAAGCCAGTGCAGGACAGTGTGCGTAAATTACACTGTTCACGTGCAGGCATTTGTGTACAAAAAAGTGACAATACGAAGTACGGTTATGTGAGCCCAGTCGTAAAGCCCATTTACACTCAAAGATAATCTTTCAAATGATTGAAAGATTGAAAGTTTTAGCTATCTATTTGCATAAAGTGTTAATTGCCATTAACAATTTATCACCTTCATTTGCATGTAAAAGGGCCTCCAGGAGCTGTTTGTAGAGCCCAGCATGGGATTAGTCACAAGCCCAGCTGTGCACACAACTGCATTTTTCTCATCAGGGTTACTGCCAGGTTACAATGTAATTTCCCACCTCCCGTGGAGAACACAGCATGCGGTCTATTTAGAGACACTTTATCTCTCTGCGGCTAAATGATGGATTTTAAGTTCACCTTAAAATCATCGTTCAAACAAAAAGTGCACGATGCCCCACATTTACATGTAACAATTATCACTCATTTTCGGTTGTTGAAACAAATTTTGAGCAATTATTGTTACGTGTAAATGGGCCTTTACTCTAGTGGGTGTAGATGGTGCAATTGCAACTGGGCTCTGGAGCCTATGGGGCCTATGGGGCCCATAAGGTAACACCTGCACTATAAATGAAGAATTATAGTTTGGGGAGGGGGGTCTGTTATAGCTTTGGAATTGGGGCCAACAGCTACAAGTTCTGCTTCTGTTAGCAATCACAGTTTTTCTTCAATTTGATAGACAGGCACAGGGACAACTAAAGCAACTTGAAAGAACTTCCTGTATATCAGCTTCCGGGATTCATCTAAGTGTGACTTGGAGAAGTAGCATATTGGGGTTAACTGCAGTCATCTGAAATAATATAGGCTGTATGCTCTGTGGGCATTAAAGCAACCCCCTAGTTTTGGACAGAATTGGGTCCCAGTATGTTACCTGAAGTTGTTTTTCTCTGCCATCCCTCCAATCCACCGCTTCCAGGTACTATTTTTGGCCATTCAAGACTGACGAAATCTTCAGACTACTTTATCCCCACAGTTCGTTGGTATTGTTAGACTAACAATGGACTATACCTACCCTGTAATTGGCCAGATCTTCTCAGGGTGATCAGCACTGGCCAATAAGAGAGCAGGGCACAGTGTAAATTAGGTAATTAGAAAATTACTGCAGCCATATTGGAGAGCTGAAAATGGAGCCCAAACCCATCAGATTAGTGGGGCATTAGAGAAAAACTGCAGGTAATGTACCCTTCCCCTCTAGTCCTGGGACAGAATTTGGCCCTGAAACTGGAGGGTCAGTAAAAGGAACGCTTCAGGAGACATTTGTTATGCTCAGTACAGGGCTCAATTCAGAGAACTTCAAAAATAGTAGTGAAACGACTCCCATTTAGGCCCTGCACTAGGCATGATACAGTTGATTAGTTTTCCCTGGATTGTTCCTTTAAATTTCTGTTAGCAATCGAGCAAAAAAGCCTGCCGTATTTTAGATTGGTCACATCATTTACAGGAATGGATCCAGTAATATTCTAATAGCAAGCCACCTCTTAGCCAAAGACACACTTTAATATATTGTGCATAAAATACTTGCCATATTGGATTGCTGTAGTGATTTCACTGTAACCCTATTCCACACCCGAAACTTTCAGGCTACAGACTATACTTGGTTTTATAGGAAGGATTACATGGGAGTCTTTAAATTAGGAAATTGGATTACATGGAAAGTTGTAAAAAGTGACCCTACTAGAGATGAGCGAGCGCACTCGGATAAGTCAGTTACTCGAGCGAGCCTCACTCTTCTCGAGTAACTGCATTCTTGTCCGAGCATGCTCAAGGGGGTGGCGGGGATAGCGGGGGAAAGAGTGAGAGAGATCTCTCTCTGTCTCCCCCCCCCCCCCCCCGCTACCCCACGCCACCCCCTCCCGAGCACGCTCTGACAAGAATGCAGTTACTCAAGTAACTGACTTATCCGAGCATGCTCGCTACACATTAATGTCCTATACAAGAAAGGATGCAAGCAATCCGCAGGCATCTATAAAAACTGTCATTCTAATATTCTGAACAAAAAATGTGAATCTTTTGCAGTCTACAGATTTTAATATATATGCAAAATTAATGCTTTCCTGGCAGGTTTATATGATCAATCTGAAGCGTCGTATGGATCGCCGCGTCCGGATGCTGCGTAGTCTATATGAGCTGAAAATCCAGGTGAAGATATTTGATGCTGTGGATGGCAAGTAAGTCCATAACACCAAATTAGTAGCGTTTCTCTTCTTTATTGCCGGAACATCTTTCTTGTTATGAAATGTCTCTATATGGCCAAAGGCACGAGGCTGTACTTACTGGCCATGTGCTGTCTATATATTCCACGGACGGCTTCAGTTGTGATGCTGTAAAAATAATAATTGATGGCATGATTAATAAATGGAAATGCCGCTCATAGTGACATTTACACTAGGTATTGCTGTACCAGAATCTGTATACATATATTAGCTGCACCTCCAAATAATTAACGATATAGTGACAAATCACCGTTATACAGTAATTGAATAATACCTCCTTACCATAACTAGATAATACTGACATACCATACCTAGATAGTGCTGCCATATAGTGATTAAATAAGACGACCATAACATGACTGCTAATACGCAACTGAACAATACCTCCATAGTGCTGCTGAATATTGCTACCATAATGAAACTGAATACAGTGATGTGATATATGGCAGTCTGCAGAGGATAGGATGGAGAGAGAGGGGATAGATATAATGGGTACATAGAGTTGAGTCACATTATCATGACCACCAGCTAGACAGGCTGGCAGTGACTAAGTAAGCTGCTGGTATCTAGAGCCATGCTGACTGCAGTGCATCCCACAGTTGATGTAGGGAACGTGGGGGAGGATCCATAGAGCAATTGAGGTGGTCCCACAGATGCTCAATTGGGTTGAAGTCTGGGGAATCAGGGGGCCAGGGGAGTACTTGGAAGTCTTGGTCGTGTCCTTCCCACTACTGTTGAACATTTCTAGCCATGTGACATGTCATATTGTCTTGCTGGAAAATCCCATCTGCCCCATGGAACAGCATTTATGGGTGTACGTGATCTACAAGGATGGGTTCCTAACCCACTTGGTTCAGAGTGCCTTCCACATGGATTTACAGACCAAGAGAATGCCACAAAAGAATTCCCTAGACTATAACACTGCCACCAGCAGTTTGTGTTCCTTCAGCAAGGTCCGAAGGGTGTTTGTTCTGTGATGTTTATTGCTTGACACGCCAGCGTCCATTCGTTTGATGAAGCAAAAAATGCAACTCATCGAAGAAGGCGACCTTTTGCCAATCAGCTGTGGTCCAATTCCAATACTGTCATGCCAATTGAAGCCTTTTCTTCTGATGCACCTTTTCAGCATCTGTGCAGTGACCATCTGTCAGTTTAGAGCCCCATATGCAGTAGGGTTTGCCGAACTGTTTAAGACACGTCTCAGGTTTATTTTCATGGTGAGCTGCTCCAATATAGTATATCGAAAGTAGGAGATGGTCATAATAATGTGACTCTAGACTGTATATTGAAAAATATAGATGTTATGGGTGAGGCCAGTGGTTGTATTATGCTGGATCCACCCTTAGAGGACACTGCACCCCTGGATAAAATATACATATAGAGATGACTGTTCAGAGGATATGTGTGTGTGTGTGTGTATATATATATATATATATATATATTGTAAGAAAGTCCTCCAAGGGGTAGGGGCGGCAAAGACACACTGGACCAGAAAGTGAATAAAACTTGCTTCAGTTTTATTTTAAGGTAAAGTCCAGGCAAAGCAAAATAGAGAAGTCATCTCAAAACAACAAGTGCACCACACAGGGTGCTCAGGTCCTTGCAGTGAGGTGTGGCGCCTTCCTCAGCTTGACAGGCAACAAAACAGCAACACAAAAGTCCATGCAATATAACAGGTGAAATGCTGCACCATGCAGGGTGCTCAGAGGGTTTCCTCCTCAGGCTGTCAGACACTGACTCCTAGGGAGCTGCAGTCTTTTATGCCCCATTAACGGGGTCAGTGCCTACAGCTGAGTTGAAAACCAAGGTGAAGTTATGGACTGGATCTCCACCCTGTCCAGACTAAGAGCCTGTGAGGGAGATATACTCCATCCACAACTTCACCCTTTAACTGCCTACAATATATATATATATGACAGTGATCTCAATATACACATTTTATACAGGAGTTCAATGTGCACTGTGAGCGGTCAAGGCAGGGATCCAGGATTTATGCATGTACTGTATGTGTGTGTGTGTGTGTGTATATATATATATATATATATATATATATATATATATATATATATATATACATATGTGCAAGGCTTTTTTTTAAATTTTACTGTAGTTTTTGCACATGCAGGGCATGTTCATTTGCGCACGGCTGACGAACACACCCTTATTTAAATGTCTGTATAGCATAATGAGTTCCAGATGTGTTCCTTTTTTTTTCTTCACAGAATTGCACAGCATATTGAGCATCCTTTTGCACATTGTGCATGCATCTGCACATCCCCTTAGACTTCTATAGGGGCCCTTTGTGCACAAATGAACAGAAAAATAGCACAGATCCGATTTTTAAAAAACATTTTTGCATGCTTGAGAAATCTATGCGCAAAATCGGGAACTGAGAAAAAACCTATTGAAATCAATTTATACTAATCTTTGCGTATTGCATACATAAATTTTACATGCACAAAAACATGCGCAAATACGCCTATGTGAGGCCGGCCTCAATGTGCAGTTGCTCTCCACTGTTGTCCAAAATGTTGCATCTTGTAAAGGCAGTGCTTTATGCTTTAACTATAATGGAAATAAAAAATTTAAATTTTTTGAATAGAAGTGCGCCACATATATTCCCATACCTGACTGACTATCTCTCTAGGGTCTGACCTATCCTCATCATTGTATAGCTACATTTACTAGAGCTCTGTCTCCATTCTCATCAGTAGGAGAACTCCATGATATATTGTGTTAACCAAAACAGGAAGCAGCATGTGCAAGTAGCGCATTGCTTGGCCCCTGTAGTTACAACACAGATGAGTGATCAATGGCGCCATTCAGTATTTTTGTTTTATGCCATCTCTTTTTATTAGTTTTCAAATTAGCAAGATTAAAGGGAACAGAAAAAAAATGGAAAAACTAATAATATCCAAAAAGGCAGCAGATTTATGGGTTATCAAAATAAGGTCCCAGCTGTAAAGAGATAAAAGGTATACTTATGGGCAGTACATGTCGAAGGAAAGTAATGAAGGGAAGAAGAGGAGTGACCTTTAGACAAGAAAACAGAAAAAGAAGAAGAAAGGCAGAAGAAGAGAAGAGAGGAAGGAGAAAGAAAAAGGGCAAGGAGAAATGAAGGGGGTTGGAAGGAGTTGGATGAGACAGGAAGGAAGAAAGGGATCCCCTACCACTATAGCTTCCCAATGTAGTTGGATATCACAGAGCTGTACGAACCTAAGCGTTTATGAAATTAGCAAACTCAAAAGAATCCTTAAAAAAAGCCAAACCTGCCATGGCTTATAATAAAGATCTATTGCATCCTTATCCTCAGTCACCAAGAGTTCCATGCGACAGAGAAATCCATCTCTAGAACCGATTCCTCGAGAGTAGGGCCTCTGTCTGGGAATGATTGTTGTCATACCAGGGAGGAAGTATTGCAGCAAATCTATCCTAATAAAACCAGAGATTATCATGGATAATAAGGCAATCTGGGGGGGAGCCAGTAATGGCACTGCTAGAATTTATTTGTGAACATGACCACTAGATGTGAAGCATAGATCCAACAGCGCTATTACATCGTCAGCATTCCTCAGAGACAATGTGGTATCATGTTATGGAGATCTGATGGACAACAGTACCATCTAGAAATAATTTTATAGTTCTTCTCTTGTGACCTACATGTCATAGGCAATTTATGAGTACAATTCTTTAGACCATTGCTCTGAGTAAAACCATGCTCCCTTTCCCATGCACTCATGGGAACCAAGGGGACGTCCTGTCTGCAACTGATCGTAAAGCCCTGTACAATTGACATATAGTTCGAAGTGGGTAGGGGTCTTGTATAAAAAAGATTAAACTAAAGTGAATGGGACAGCAAGTGATGATAATAGGCATATCGATGTAGTTGGGAGTACGCTAGACACAATATAGGACTCCCAGGGCAAGAGTCTCTGAGAGCTGTCAAGGGTGGAAATGTAATAAACCAGTTAAGGTGTTACATAATGTAAATCTATGGCTACATGTCCACACCAGAAACTGGTGCAAACCCACATCTGGGAGAAAAGTTGGATTATCACATAAAGGGGTGAGCGGTCCTGGAGTCCTAGAGATTCCCAGTTTATGAACAACCCAGTCCTATACAGACAAAAGATCCAGGGTAAAAACTGGAAGGGATTCCTTATCCAGCCGTAATGTTTTATCTACCCAAGATAGAGAGTAGAGGAACAGGAAGACTAGAGATCAACCCACAGCTTCCAACCAAAACCATGAAACCAATCCACCAGGTTTGTAAGGATAGAGGCTTTTTGATATAACTGAAAGCCCATACCTTCATTTGACTTGGCTCTAAGCAAAATATTTTGACCAAGTTGCAGTTTGCTTGTTCCCCAGACAAATCTGAATATAGCACTAGAAAGCGATTTGATAAAAGGAAGGCAGTAGAATTATTGTTAGGGCTTGAAATAAAGGAACTTTAGTAAGATATCCATTTTAATAACAGTTAATCTTTAAAACCATGAGAGTCCGACATGATTATATGAGTGTAGTTCAGCAATAGTACAAGAGAGAAGTGGTTGAAAATTAAGTTTGTAAAGCTGAGAGAGGTCAGATGGAAGCTGAACACGAAGATACTTAATAGAGTCAGAGCACCAGTGGAAAGGGAAAGAGTCCTTAAGAAAAGCAACATTCACTAGGGAAATATTCAGAATTTCAGTTTTAGAGGGGTAAAATTTAAATTTGCTTACAAAGCTGTATTTCATAAACTTCCCCATAATGGAGGGAAGGGAGACCCTGGGGTTAGAGATTTACTGTAGTAAATCATCTGCATAAATAGCAGATATGTACTCTATTGTCTATTAACAAGCCCTTAATTTCAGGGTTATTGCATATGGCACAGGTGTCCAATCCACATAGTGCATGTGGCCCAGGATGTCTATGAATGTGGGCCAAAGGGGAGGAGTAACTGAGGTCACAGGCAGTACCTGGCAGTGTCAGACTGACTTTCCGCTCACAGACATACAAATGACGAGGCAGTGGGCGGCACTTGCAGCTCTGTGACTGTCTGACTCACATAGTCATTCCAGGTTCAGTGTGTGGCAGCGATTCTCTTTACTGCTCCTATCCAGTATCGAGGTGAAGACAAGAAACCGTTGAACAATGCTGTGTGCGCCTCCCCTGGTATCAGAAACAGTCTCATGGCCACAAACTGCATGTGAGATTGGACAGGTTTCTGTATCGAGGCTTGCATGCAGAACCAGGCACTGACTCCAGTGTGGAGTCCATATGGCATGGCATCGGGAGTTATTTGAAGGATGATGGAGCTTGTTTGGGGGCATAGTGGAGGGTAATGGGGGTTGTTTAGGGGGACTGTGGAGGACAATGGTGGTTGTGCGGAGGAAGATGCCCTGCATTCTTAGCGCCTGTGTGTTTGATGTGTGGCCCAAGACAACTCTTCTTCTTTCAATGGGGCCCAGAGACACCAAAAGGTTGGACACCCTTGCTGTATGGTGATTGCTGGGTGCTCCATAAGTAGAGTATACAACAAAGAAGAAAGGGGCAGTCTTGCCCAATGCCATAGTATACTATTAGTGCATACTTTTGCGATGGGGCTGCTGTATAGAGCCATAATTTTACTTGGCATGGAAGACCCCAGACCAATTTGAGACGAAGTGCTGTGTTAAAAAGACCAGTGGACCTGGTCAAATGCCTTCTCGTCAGCTACTGATGGGATAGAAGCTGTTTTTTTTTTGTTTTTTTTTAGGGTTTGGGATTTGAAGATTGGCAATAAGGTTTTCATCGTATTGTCTTGTGCTTCACTGTCATACACAAAACCAACTAAATCATTTTGAATCAATTTCAGGAGGTATGGAGTTAAATGTAATTTTGGGGAATAGTTTTACATCCATGTTAATGAGGCAGATAAGGCAGTAGTTAAAGTATACTTCCCAGGCTTAGGAAGTACAGAAATATGTGCTTCCGAAGGAGGAGGTCTCAGAGAGGTCATTTAATACTTTAGTCAAGAAAGTAGATAAAGAAGGCTAAAACATTTTATAGAACTTGGAGCAGAATCCATCTGGGTCTGGGCACTAACCTGATGGAAAAAGTTTGATCTCAGAAACTATCTCCTCCTCAGAGAATGAGAAATCAAGTCCTAATCTGACCTCTCTAGATAGGATAAGGAGAGCAGTGTCTCTAACGTGCTGATCAATTCTATTTTACAAAAGCTTTATTGGCATATCCAAAAACTGTCCCTTGGTGTTGTATAAAGCCTGATAATAGTCCCGAAAGGTGTCAGCTATTAGGCTGGGAGTGTGTATCTCTGACCCTGAGGGAAATTTGTATTTGGAGAGTTGATGTCTCATGGTGCAGTCATCATTTTTTCGTTAAAAAAACGCCTGTTGCTATTCCGAGATCTATTATAATTGTGATCCAGGAGGGTCTTTATCTTAGTTCTGGAGCGCTTCAAATTAGCGAACTCCACTTCGGAGAGTGTTAAATATTCCCTGGATAGTGGGAATGAGGTCTGCCAGGCCCATGGCTTTAGAAAGGCTCTGCATCTAGATGTTCTTATGGAGGTTTCTGGGCAGTGTGATGGTCAATAATTTCATGCTGTTCTATTTGAAGCACAGACTGGGCTAAAGAGCTAGTTTCAAGTTGTTGGCCGACGGCTGCAGATAGAGATACAAAACCTAACTTACACATAGCCTCTAAGCGCTGGATATAGCCCTCCATGTCCAGTTTAGTGGGCATAGCCCCTACCTGGGAATGCGTAGTCTTTAGTTTTTCATACATGAGGACTGACAGCAGTTGATAGTATCAATAAGTCACCCTGTGCGCTCGGTCAGCAGAAAGGGAGCGGTGTTCATAGGCGCCTGTAGGGGGGACTGAAGAGGAAGCGGCAGGAGTAGTGGTGGTGCTAGCCATATTGAAGGAGGTGCCGCAGGATCTATGTGCATCCATGTCAGTTAGGAATCGGTGAATATTGCTAGAAATGGCAGGAGCTGAAGTGCCTGGAGAGTTGGTAGAGGGTTTCCTGCTGTTTTTGTCCATGTTGGGAGCTGGAAGAAGTGAGTGGTCAGGGCCCAGGGAAGTAGCGGAGCTCTCACAGTGAGTGTCCTTTTAGCGCCATAGCCAGGCTGCACCCCGCTATTCAGTATTTTAAAAAGGAAGAAGGGATTCAATAGAGGCACCTGTATTTCTGGAAATATATTTGTGTATGTATAAGTCAGCAGCTGTAGCTGAGCAATATTGTAACTCTACTGGATATGGCCATGGGTTAACGGCACCATTGTATGTGAGCTATATTACAGTACATATATATTTATGTATGTCTCAGCAGTTAATGATCTTCTCATGTAATTATTCATGTTCATTTACTTTTAGAGCCCTTAATGCAAGTCAAATTAAGACTCTGAATATAGATGTCTTACCTGGATACTATGACCCCTACTCTGGAAGAACACTGACCAGGGGTGAAATTGGATGCTTCCTCAGTCATTATTATGTGTGGAATGAGGTAAATGAGATTGCCAACAAAAATCACACAAGAATGCAGAGATCACTTTAAGTAAATGAATTAGGCCTCTTGCACATGACCATATCTTGAGATTGTACGTGTTATGTTTGTGTAGGGCACAAGTATGGCACCCTTCATGGACATTTCCAACACATTAGACAACAATGTTATTAATGACCTCAAAGGACGTATTATATCATCAAAATGCGAGGAACACAAAATAGGGCAATAATAGTAACAGAAATCCAAAAATAGGAGCTCTATTCTTAACCGACTTTGGAGTGGTAGACTCTGCCTAGAAGTAGAGCGATCGCGCTGATAGGGGCAGCCCTACATCGGGAACCTAGAAGGCCTAGTCTGTCCCTAGCTGACGGATAGAAAAGATGTTTAATGCAAATGGAAAGAGCAATGTAATTATTCACAGGTTCTTAGCTGACAGGAGTCCGCTGCCTCAAACACTTCAGACAGAACAATAACTGGCACTGGTATAGTGGTGGGCAGGAAACAAATGCACTTTCATTATCGCTGATTGGATGGTTAGCGGAAATACCTCCCTGTTAGCCAATCAGTCCATACACTGCAGGAGATGTTGTAGTAGGATTGAGAAGAAGGAAATCCTATAAACTGAGCCCACTAAGGGATTTCTGACAGACGACACCCAAGGGGCCTTATGCAGGCACACAAAAGAAGGCACTTAGTGGCACCCGGCACTGAATGACAGGGCACCCCGGCTCAACTTCTAGATTGCAAGTGAACTCTGCTGTCAGGACTGGTTAGGAAACAGGGGGCACGGAAGTCCCTACACCAGCCCTCTCCCCTGTCCCTGCCTACTTGCCCCCCTGGGCTAAACCCCAGGGCGACAACTGGGCGGCGGTCCCTACTCTGCACTAAGGAAGACCCCATGACACATGGGACAGAGAAGATCAACTAACCAAAAGCAACTGACAAAACACAACCTCAGAGTAAGGAACATAAAGGGTTAACTACACAAGAACGTCAGGCCGAGGGAAAGGACAGGCTCAAAGTCAAGGAATAGCCAAGTCAAAAGCTGAAGACTGAACTGCTGTAGCGGGTGTTAGCTGGACAGGACCAAAACAAACACTGGCACTGAGCTCCAGTCTAAGCCGAGCTAAATACAGGAGTCCCCACCTAGGGCGTGGCAGGATGTGATGATGCGGCGGCCGGCGATGCAACAGACCCGGCCCCCCTCCAGCCATGCCTCCCAACAGGGGAACTCCGAACGCTCACCAACACAGGGGAACCCCGAGCAGAGCGACACCCGCACGACCGCCAACAGCATCGGGAAGACCAGCACGCCTACGCCGGGAACCAACGCTCCCAGCGTTGAGCCTCCTCCTAACATCTCCACTTAAGAGTCAATAGAGCCTGAAAAAAGATATCTAACAAATATGCATATTTTACAATCACATGAGACCCATATTAGGGATCATTGTTATATTTTATATGAAAGAATATATTGATGAGAACAAACTAGAATATATCAGCACAAAATAGAATTAGGAAATAAAATGCCTCCATAAGGGCTCGTTCACATCAATGTCAGTCTTATGACGGAACAAAATTGTGCCGGACGGTTCCCCATTGACTATAATGAAGGGCCTTTCGATTTCCACCCAGTAGTCCAAAATTGATACCAGAAATTGGCCAATGTGAACAAACCCTAATGCTGATGCAAATACTGAGGCAGAAGCAGACAAAGCCATTCATATTCCATGCTCTCTCTCACTTAGTTTGTATTTTTCCAGTAGTTAGATGAGTTTCGGAATGAATGCACTTTTCCTGAAGCTCTTTAGGACACATCATATTCAGTACGGCTCGCACTCCTCGTATGAAACGTCTAATGAGTTTACAATGCTTCTTTCCTTCATCACTAACCGTATTGTTCCAGGTGGTTGATAAAGGCTTTGAAAAAGCCCTGGTGATAGAAGATGATGTACGGTTTGAGTATCAGTTTAAGAGTAAACTTGTAAAGCTCATGACAGACATTGAAGCAGCTGCTGTAGACTGGGATTTAATGTAAGTACCTGTAATTGTATTTTATACAGGGTGTAGTCACTGATCCAGCGTTATATCTCAATATTGGTGTTCTATACTGAAATAATAGCATGCTTAGGAAGCCATGCGCATTGCATGTCTATCAGGCGCTTGTCATGTACCAAAGTTGTGTCAGTGACGCCCATGTCATGTAGCAGACTGAGTTTGGAACATGCGCATGTACTGTGGCACAGCTGTATCTGTCATGCGCAGAACATGGGTTTCAATTTGAAGTAAAACCCAACTGCAAAGTAAGAGTAGCATGTGAGAAGCAGAAATCCACTTTTCTGCATCTCTCTAGATCCTGTGGGATGTCTACTATGACTGAAGTAAGACAAGTGTACTCTAAGTGGCCTCCTTCTGCTATGATACATGCATGGAGCCGTCTGACTGTGCAGTCCATGGCTGACGCCATCATCGGGGACCGTGACAGTCAACAGCAAAGTGCTGATTCAGTACTGGTGCCATGCAAATTACTAGTAAGAGCACAACCCAACCAGAAGACAATGCAAATTTCAACCTAAACGTGTGGATTGGAATTTGGCGCAATCGCCTCATTGGACCTGTGTTCATTCATAGCTCAAGTACTATTGGCTGTACATGTCC
Source organism: Eleutherodactylus coqui (assembly GCF_035609145.1). NCBI lineage: Eukaryota > Metazoa > Chordata > Amphibia > Anura > Eleutherodactylidae > Eleutherodactylus > Eleutherodactylus coqui. The sequence continues at coordinate 232,762,124 of NC_089839.1, read as the reverse complement.
ACCCTAATGACAGGGTATCGGGAGAAATGGAGTACTCAGTTTCAGAGGGCAGCAGGATTAAGACATACAGATAGTCCCCGACTTGCGAACATTTGATTTACGAATTTCGCAAGATGCGAACAATCTGTTCTGCTCAGTATGATGTAATGCTATGGCATTGCATCATACTGTGCAGGGACCGGGCAGGCTTCTATCAAGCCTGATAGAAGCCTGTCCGGTCAGATCGCTGTGCGGTTGCTAGGCAGCCGGGGACCTTCTGAAAGGCCCTAGGGCTGTCTATGCCGAGCGCCTATCAAGCCGTGCGCTTGATGGGCACTCTGCATAGGCAGCCCTGGGGCCTTTCAGGAGGTCCCCGGCTGCCTAGCAACTGCACAGCGTCCTGCGATCTCATCGTGGGACGCTGTACGGGCCCCCTGAACGTCGGGTGCAGGCTGTTTCTTTCAGTGGGCACCCGGGGGCAGCAGTTCCGACGAGCCACGCCGCTCGTTTGAACTGTTAACACTTTAAATACCGCTGTCAGAGAGGTATTTAAAGTGTTAACAGTTCCGACCAGCGGCGCGGCTCGTCGGAACTGCTGCCGCCAGGTGCTCGCTGTAAGAACAGCCGGCACCCGACGTTGTATGGAGCGGGATCCACCCGCGATCCCGCTCCATACTACCATTTGTTCGGACTTGCGAACAAATGAACTTGCGAACAGGTTCCTGGAACGGAAGATGTTCGCAAGTAGGGGACTATCTGTATACAGTAATATCTTGGGTTAAGAGTGCCTCAGCTTACAAGCTGTTAGACTTGAGAGCAGGTTGTCTCCCGGATTTTAGCTCTGATTTAAGAGCAAAAACTTGGGTTAAGAGCCTTGCTCTCAATGAGGCCACCGCTGCTGCCAGTGGCCCCATTGAAAGCAATGGCCTGCCGACAACCCCTGCAGTGATTTTTGGGGAAGGGCTTTAAATATAAGCCCTTCCTTGAAAGTCTTCCCTAGCTGTAGTAAAAAAGATATATACTCACCTGTCCGGGGCTCAGGCATGTCTACTGCCTGCTTGTTCTTCCTGCATTTTTAATCCCCAGCTGCTGAAAAGCTTCAGAGCAGTGCAGGGAGAAGAAGCAGTGGCTAGACACACATGAGTCCTGGCATACAGGTGAGTATATATTTTTATTTTTTTACTACAGCTAGGGATGATTTTCAGGGAAGGGCATATATTTAAAGCCCTTCCCGGAAAATCACTGCGGGGGTGCCGGCGTCCTATTTCTTTCAATGGAGCAACACCATCTCCATTGATATCAGTGGGAGAGCTTTGTGATCCGGAACGGATTAATGGCTTTTCCATTCATTTCAATGGGGAAAATTGATTTGACTTACGAGTGTTTTGGGTTAAGAGCTCCGTCACAGAACAAATTAAACTCTTAACCCAAGGCACCACTTAGTTAAAGCCGCCCTCTGGTCCTGGACAAAGAAAGGTGGACACCACTAGTCAATTCACGCAGCATGTAGTGTCTTATTTCCCATTTACGACGCTTGTCACACGGAATTTGTTCAAACGAGAATGTGCGATAATCGGCGCATCTAAATACAAAGCCGTCATTTACTATTCGTTTAGTTTTCATTTGTTGTTTACTTTCAACTAGCATAACAATCCTTGCTGGTTCGTTCACTTCTCGCTGCGTCTAAAGCTCCCCCCGCTCAGCATTTCACATAGAATGTTTAGATTGATTTTTCAGCATTGATCTGCCTGCCTAAACATTCTGCGTGAGCGCGAACAAGTAGCAGAGACGTCATCCGCTCATGCAGATCCTTTAGCTAACAGTCGTCCCATGTAAATGGGGCATTAGACTAATGATACACATAATGCACAGTGTGCATCAGCTAGTTGGAGGGGCTGGTGTGGCCATCTTTGTTTGTCCAGGATCGGACCTGCTTTTTGGTGAGCAGCCTGGATCCATTTTTTTTGCCACTATTCATTGATTTATACTATTTTACGGATTTTCATGGACAATGTAATTTTTTTAATCACTTTTTATCGCTGCAGTGTTGATTCATTCTGCAGTGTTGGCAATATGATTTTTATTAGCCGTTTTTGGATCAAACAAATGCCAAATGTATATTGTAGATACAGTACTTAATTACCTGTCATCCTCATTACTATTTCCATCTTACAATTAATTACATTTTCAGTATATGTGCAATTTTATATATTGGCTTGAGTGGATCTGATTCATATTGTACTTATTGGGCCAGTGGCAATTCCCCTCAACTCCCCAATACCATGCATATTCAGATAGTCCTGATGCATGGTTATTGTCATACGGGGAGGTGGTAAGCTATTAGAGACCCCCCAGATGACTGATTTTATATTTCCTGGGCACAGCTTAAAAAGTGAATATCCTATTTTACTATATTCTTCACCTGGCATAGTCATTGGCCTTTTGATAATATACTAGTAATTATTAGCAAATTATAGTACCACTGTTTCTGGTGGCGCCATACAGCTTTACTACATGCACTCACACACACACAGGTGTGGTACATGGGCACGTGACACACACACAGCTGTGTTACATGCCATGCATCTAACAGACACAGCTCTGCTACATGGCACATCCGTCACAGACACAGCTTTGATACATGCCATGCGCCTGACAGACACAGCTCTGCTACATGGCATGCGCCTGACAGACACAGCTCTGCTACATGACATGCACGTGACTGACACAATTTTGGTACATGGCATGCGCCTGCTAGACATGCCATGTGCAGGGTACAAACATAGCTCTGCTACATTATATGCACATGACAGACACAGCTGTGCCACAGTACATGCGCATGTTACAAACTCGGCTTTGGTACATGACATGCACGTCACAGACACAGTTTTGATACATGACATGCGCCTGACAAACCTGACATGTGCAGGGTACAAACACAGCTCTTCTACATTATATGCGCATGACAGACACAGCTGTGCCACAGTACATGTGCAAATTACAAACTCAGCTTTGCTACATGACATTTGTGTCACAGACACAGCTTTAGTACATGACATGCGCCTGACAGACACAACATGTGCATGGTACAAACACAGCTCTGCTACATTATATGCACAGGACAGACACAGCTGTGCCACACTACACGTGCATGTTACAAACTCAGCTTTGCCACATGACATGCACGTCACAGCACAGACACAGCTCTGCTACATGACGTGCACGTGACATACACAGCTTTGGTATATCACATGCGCATCACAAACACAGCTGTGCTACATGACATACATTCATGCTTACTATACACATTACACACACAGCACATTAGACAAACAGACACTCGCAGCTCTACTACATTTGTGCTGACTGCACATATGACACACAGCTCCTGGATACAGTGATGAGCCCCTGGGTCATGTCATCCCTGACTCCACCCACACAGGTGATCACATGATGGTGATGTCATCACAGGGCCTGGCAGTTTCTGTTGGCTTGTCCAGTATACAGAGCTACCAAACTCTAGAATGGCTTCTCCCACAGCAGTGACATCACCACAGGTCCTTCAGCCCGCCAGATCTCTGTGGTGATGGTAGGTCAGTGACTCTTGTCAGGACCACTGAGTTGTGTCTGACATAATAGCGCCTTAGTTGTATTCTCAGTGTGTTATGACCTGCAATGATGTCACCAGGAGGCGGAGTTATGACATTGCCAGGGGCGTGGCTATGAAATTCACTCACTCACATACATACAGACAAGTGGTCGTTAATAGTTTGATAGCGGTAATGTATTTTTTTAAATCTTGTCTCTGTAGCTACATTGGGAGGAAAAGAATGCAAGTGAAACGTCCTGAAAAGGCAGTTCCAAATGTGATGAATTTGGTTGAAGCAGATTATTCATACTGGACATTGGGTTATGCCATCTCACAGAAGGGTGCCCAAAAACTGATTAAAGCTGAACCCTTGGGCAAGATGCTGCCAGTAGATGAATTTTTTCCAGTGATGTATAACAAGCATCCAGTGTAAGTGTATCCACATAAACTATATATATATATTGTTGTATCAACGTGTTAAAAACAATGGCTCTCATTTAACCCCTTTCTACGCACTCCACGGGAATTTAACTAAAGGGCTAGAAGCCTATTATGTGCGGTCTTTGATAGTATTGCGCGCTCCTGCACACAATGTCATCGGCAGGATCAGGCTGATACACAGCTTTATCCAATACTGTGACAGGGGAGTGAAATAATCAGTTCCTTGTCACTAAAGATCGCTGAACACAGAGATTCTGAGCACCGTGTTCTCTAATGCGGTGCGGAGGCCTGCAGAAAATACACGAGCTGCATGTCTGAGTATACATATTCCTGGTAACAGTAATGGGTTGTTACCTCTATATGCACAACTACAGTCGCCGCTATGGAGCATAGTTGCGCATGAACCAGGCTTTTTTTTTTTCAGAGCATTCAAAGTCGAGTTTGATTAAAACAGCAGGAAGATAGTTAATACTACGTGTGAGAAAGATAGGGCAAGTCCTATCTTTTTTTGCACGTCTTATTAATGAACAAGAATCCCGATAGTGAAAACGAAACCATTGAAATCAATCATTTTCAAGGCCGCATAACAGGACTAAATCACGGCTTAGATCACTGTTATTGGTGATCTGTATACAGAAGCACACAGATCATATGAACAAATATAGAAACTGCAAAAAATAAAGTAGGCTTAAACAGATGGGCATGAAATCACGAAAGCAAAACGGGATGAAACAAAACCATTGAGTGTTAACCCTTTGCAATCCAATTTTGGATTCAGGGTTTCCTATGGGGCTTTCTATTTCTGCCATTTTACAATAGCACCATCTGCTGGCTAGAGCCAGTACTGTAGTATGGGACCCTGCCGGATGTCTTCCGACATCTGAGCTGTACAGGCTTTAATTTAGAATGTGGGGAAAAGACTTCAGACAGTGGATTGGAAAGGGTTAATACTACATGTGAGAAAGATTGGGCAGGACCTATCTTCTCGCTTTTGTTTTCAAACTCACGCGGAATAGCGCAGATTTTTACCTTGTTCCTGCACAACTCAGCTTTGTAGCAGTGAGCGTACTTGTGCGTAAGCTCATGTGAAGAAGCTCTAAAACATAAAAAGCCCCCTTCCCCTAGAAGTGCATACTTCAGGTACTCCGGTATTAATACATTGCTGTCATGTAGGATGCATGTTACCTGAAATATACAATATTACCCTGGCCACCAGTTTTCAGCTTTATTTAAAGTGGTTTTCTGTTGCACATGGTTTAAAAATTTATTGATTTTGGGTTATAGACCACATTTGTGATGGCTGAACCGCTTTTTCTGGCATACATGTGAATTAGGCACTAGAGTCATATAGAGTCTGATGTTTTTTAACACCACTTAGCTCTAATTAGAACTATTTCAACTTTTTTGCTTTGTTTTCTGATACTAAAGACCAACCTGTTTTTGACGCATGATCTTAAGGGCTCTTTCACACGGGGGCTGCGTCTTTCGGTCGGTCGCGTCATGGTCACAGCGCAGCCGAAAATCCCATAAACAAGAGGCAGCAGTGACCAGGACACGGCTGCATCTCCTGTTTATGCGTTTGTTCAGATGACTGGGTGCGGTGAGTATACGCTGGGACCCGGAATACCGTCAGGCGGGGAGAGAAAGTTTAGCTCTGTTAAACTTTCTCCTCCTTCCCTCCCCCTCTCCGCCCTTTTCCGGCTGTCGGCAATGGGAGGGGGTGTGATGGGGCGGGAGCTAGTGTGCTAATCTTCCGCCCCTTCCCTTTGCCAACAGCTGGTGAAGGGACGGAGAGGGGCAGGAAAGGGGGAAGGAGCTTAGCAGAGACGCTGCTAAACTCCCTCCTATCTCCCTTTACCGACAGCTCTCATAGGCTCCCATAGGGGTTTATAGGAACGGCCTTTGTATTCCAGCAAAAGCATAGGTCCAGAACGATCTTTTCTGGCCAGCATAAAAACAGCTGACCGCTATCTTTTCCGGCCGACCATTTTTACACACCCGAAAATCGGCCATCTGAACTGATGCATTGAAATCCAATGCACCAGATGGTCACGTATATCGTCCGGCTGTGAAAACAGGGCTGATATACCCTCGTGTGAGTAAGCCCTAAGGTGCATATTTTAATTTTAGTTGTTATAATGAGCAACATTTTGAAATAAGCCCAGCAGCCCCGGAAGAAGCACATATATACATGGCAGTTTGTGTATGGAAGCGCCTGGTGGGCAGAACATGATTTAAGTTCTTCATCCCTCCAAAATGCCATGAAGAAGGATGCAGCCCAACATATTCGTTTGAGGGACTTTGGGTATTTGCAAATATTTGAGTTAAACCTATTTCTTCCCTTTTTAACTAGGTTTTATATACTTTTATAGTGTTAGAATGATATCATTTGACATCATTTTTTGTCTATAGAGAGAAGTATATGGAGTATTATCACCCACGGGATCTCAAGGCTTTTTCTGCGGAGCCCCTGCTTGTTTACCCGACTCATTACACCGGCCAACCTGGATATTTTAGTGACACAGAAACATCTACCATATGGGACAATGAAACCGTGTCAACCGATTGGGACCGAAAATATTCTGGAAAAACAAGGCAGCAGGGTCAGATACACACGGATGCTCAGAATACAGATGCCTTGCCACCTCAGACTACACTTGACACATCATCTCGGGATGAACTATGATTACTATAGAGCTGTGTGTATAGCCCCTAGGTCGTGTATAGAAAAAAATGTTTACTGTGAATATTTTGGTACAGCAAATAATTTTATAGGAGCAGCACATGTATAAAGCATTGGCTAGAAATGTCATGCTACATCTAAGGTGTTGATGAAAATGTCACTGAATGACTTGAGTTCCATGTTAGGCAGGTTCACACATGGGGTATGTGGGCAGAAGTATTGAGTTTGTGCCGGTTACACAAAAAAAAAAGACTACAGGGAAAACTTTTTAACCTGCTTATTGATATGTTTTATATATCACACAAACATTTCAGGTATGTTGTATCTACCTGCTACTCAGTGCATACATGTTGGTTGCAGCTGTCACACTACTGTGGTGACCATCGAAGAGGTTCAAGCAGGGGCGTAACTAAAGGCTCAGGGGCCCTGATGCAAAAGGTGAGCAGGGCCCCCCCCCTCTATCTGTATCTGTACCCGTACCCATACCTAAACCATGCTGCACAGAAACATAACTTGAAGCTCCCGGGCCCCGATGCAAAACTTGTAACAGGGCCCCCAACTATAATGCTTTATTCATAGTACTGGGCTCCCTATATGGAGAAGAGAGGCCTTATGGGCCCCCTAGGGCTCCTAGGCCCGGGTGCAACCGCATCCCCTGCACCCTCTATAGTTACGCCCCTGGGTTCAAGGAGTAGCAAGGAAATACAACTGGTATGAGATTCTCATGTGACGGTCACACAGCAAATTGGTCCATAGGAAAGTCCTAGGATGAAAGTATTTGGGTCCAAATCGCTCAACTGCTACAGTATTATTGATAAGCCGAGATTCCAGGTAAACTTTTGTAGAATTTATTTTTGTTTGTATATTACAAGATATTAATTGTTCAACGCAGTAAATTCTGAGTACATTTTGATACTGAGAAACATGTTTATGAGAAAATCTATTCTGACTGACTTTGATACTAAGAATTGTATCAGTAATTATTCTATCAAGCCTATGTGCAAGTTATTTAAGTGGGATATGTATTACATTTTCATTCAGGAGTCTGTAGAAAATCAAAGTACGAAATATTCATAAAATTATTTTTTGTTACTGAAATTGTGATGTTAAATATTGTTGTAAAAACAAGAATTATATATTAAAATAAAACCATTGGACAAACCCAGTAGAAGTGCCGTCCACTGCCTGTTGTCAAGTGTTGTTTTCTCTGTTACTGGAGATTGATTGATGGCAAAATGGGAATAGCAGTGTTAAGGACCGCTGCCCAGTCCCATAACCTTTCAGGTCTTCAGGTCCAAATTAGAACCATATCTGGATGCATCCCAGAAACCAAGAACTAGACACTGAGACAGTTGTCAGTTTCCTCAGATACGTAGAGTAAAAACCACGGCAGGCAACAGGTGGTTCTGGCTGTAGGAGGACGTGTGCGTACTCTGAGCGTTTATTACCTTTGTATAATTTTTTATACAGGAAAGGAATGGTTGATTAGTGACAGCGTTAATCTCATTGGGTTAGGCAGAAATTATGAGTCATGCACTGTTCGGCAATTGTACAGCGTGAGAGTCTATGAACTGTCCTTTAAAGTATCTGTTTATTCCAGGTGGTCTGGTTCTCCCTTGTGATTTAGACGGTCAGCACAGCCAGTTCCTTTGTTGAAAGCTGGAGGCATGGGGGGGCTACTTCTGATAACAATTGTACATCAGACACCTAGACTTGGTTTCTCGGAAGAATAGAAACAAATCATTAGACACTGTACCGTACCTCCTGCTCTAAACTTATTTCTGCTTTGAATTATTGTTTTACTACACACAAGCTTATTTACATCTTATAATGCTCCATTTTGTATCTAGCGGCCATTTTGAGACAGATTCTTCCATATTATGAGCCTGTACCTTCTCAGTAGGAGAGGGATGCATTATCCTGGTCATTGAAGTCTGTGAGAAGAGTAGAGAAGGGACAGAAGTAGAGACTCAGATGTGGTGTAAGAGCTAATAGTGATTGATTTGCTGCTAATTATTCACATCTCTACTGCTCAGTACAGCAGGGATGGAGAAATGTGTTTTTGCTGGAGTGGCCCTTTAACCTTCAACTGTTGATGTGATTTATTTGTTACATTTCTGTGGGTGTGGGGTCCTACAGTGTCTGATATATTGTGGTTGATTTTTTTCGCAATATTGAACTGGGTGTAACTTGTTTTTTTAATTAATTTTTAGGTTTTAAATAATTAAAAAACATCTAGAACTAATCAACTTTTATTTATATATTTTAGTAATGTTACATAATAAAGAGCGGGGGAGTATGCAACTTTTGGGATCGGGAGGGGTCAGGGAGACTCCATGTCCACCGTTAATGGTTAACACAAACTAGGCCAAAATGCAGAAGCAGTGTGTGAAAAATTAAATGTACCCCATGAACCAATAGCTTGTGGAGCTGCATTTATCAGCATGAAATTAAAGCAATCATTTGCTGCATTACTTTACTAGTCTTACATCCTTCTGGAGGCATTTTGGCCCACTCTTTACAGTGTATCAGTTCATTGAGGTTTCTGGGCATTTGTTTATACACAGCTCTCTTAAAGCCATGCCAAGCATTTCAGTTGGGTTGAGGTCTGGACTTTGACTGGACCATTGCAATATCCTGATTATTTTCTTTTTCAGTCATTCTCATGTAGATGTGCTGGTGTGCTTGGAATTATTGCCCTGTTGCAATACCCACTTTCGACTAAGTTTTAGCATTTTGATCGATGGCCTGACATTTGACCCCAGAATACTTTGGTATACAGAGGATTTCATGGTCGACTCAATGACTGCAAGGTGCCCAGATCAACCCTTCCAAACAAGCTATACTTGTTCAGTCTTTTTCTAATTGTACTGTCATGAATAGAGATGAGCGAGCACCAAAATGCTCGGGTGCTCGTTACTCGAGACGAACTTTTCGAGGGTTCGTTTCGAATAACGAACCCCATTGAAGTCAATGGGCGACCCAAGCATTTTTGTATATCGCCGATGCTCGCTAAGGTTTTCATTTGTGAAAATCTGCAAAACCCAAGAAAGTGATGGAAACGACACAGCAACGGATAGGGCAGGTGAGGGGCTACATGTTGGGCTGCATCTCAAGTTCACAGGTCCCACTATTAAGCCAGAATAGCGGCAAGAGTGCCCCCCCCCAACAACTTTTACTTCTGAAAAGCCCTCATTAGCAATGGATACCTTAGCTAAGCACCACACTACCTCCAACAAAGCACAATCACTGCCTGCATGACACTCCGCTGCCACTTCTCCTGGGTAACATGCTGCCCAACCACCCCGCACGACCCAGTGTCCACAGCGCACACCAAAGTGTCCCTGCGCAGCCTTCAGCTGCCCTCATGCCACGCCACACTCATGTCTATTTATAAGTGCGTCTGCCAGAGGAACCGCAGGCACACACTGCAGAGGGTTGGCAAGGCAGCGACCCTCTTTAAAAGGGGCGGGGCAATAGTCCACAATGCTGTACAGAAGCAATGAGAAAGCCAATCCTGTGCCACCTCCATCAGGAGCTGCACACGTGGGCATAGCAATGGGGAACCTATGTGCCACACAGTATTCATTCTGTCAAGGTGTCTGCATGCCCCAGTCAGACCGCGTTTTTTTATAAATAGTCACAGGCAGGTACAACTCCGCAATGGGAATTCCGTGTGCACCCACAGCATGGGTGGCTCCCTGGAACCCACCCGTTGTACATAAATGTATCCCATTGCAGTGCCCTGGACAGCAGAGCTAACGTCAGATGAAATACAGGTGGGCTTCGGCCCACATTGCATGCCCCAGTCAGACTGGGGTTCTTTAGAAGTGGACACATGCAGTTACAACTCCCTGTGGACCCACAGCATGGGTTGTTCCCTGGAACCCACCGGCGGTACATAAAAATATCCCATTGCATTGCCCATCACAGCTGAGGTAGTAATGTCATGTTTAATGCAGGTGGGCTTCGGCCCACACTGCATGCCCCAGTCAGACTGGGGTTCTTTAGAAGTGGAAACAGATGCATTTACAACTCCCTGTGGACCCACAGCATGGGTGGGTGCCAGGAAGCCACCGGCGGTACATAACAATATCCCATTGCATTGCCCATCACAGCTGAGGTAGTAATGTCATGTTTAATGCAGGTGGGCTTCGGCCCACACTGCATGCCCCAGTCAGACTGGGGTTCTTTAGAAGTGGACACATGCAGTTACAACTCCCTGTGGACCCACAGCATGGGTGGCTCCCTGGAACCCACCGGCGGTACATAAATATATCCCATTGCATTGCCCATCACAGCTGAGGTAGTAATGTCATGTTTAATGCAGGTGGGCTTCGGCCCACACTGCATGCCCCAGTCAGACTGGGGTTCTTTAGAAGTGGAAACAGATGCATTTACAACTCCCTGTGGACCCACAGCATGGGTGGCTCCCTGGAACCCACCGGTGGTACATAAATATATCCCATTGCATTGCCCATCACAGCTGATGTTATGTCAGCTGTAATGCAGGTGGGCCAAAAATTTATTGGATTACACTGTAGGCGAGGGCCCACAAAAATTGGTGTACCAACAGTACTAATGTACCTAAGAAAAATTGCCCATGCCCAACCGAGAGGGCAGGTGAAACCCATTAATGGCTTTGGTTAATGTGGCTTAATTGGTAACTAGGCCTGGAGGCAGCCCAGTTAAAATAAAAATTGGTTGAGGTGAAAGTTTCAACGCTTTAATGAGCATTGAAACGTATAAAAATTGTTTGACTGAGCCTTGTGGGCCTAAGAAAAATTGCACGTTCGGCGTGATTACGTCAGGTTTCAGAAGGAGGAGCAGGAGGAGGAGGATGAATATTATACACAGATTGATGAAGCAAAAAGGTCCCCGTTTTGGATGGTGATAGAGAACGATGCTTCCATCCGCGGGTGCAGCCTACGTATTGCTTAGGTATCGCTGCTGTCCGCTGGTGGAGAAGAGAAGTCTGGGGAAATCCAGGCTTTGTTCATCTTGATGAGTGTAAGCCTGTCGGCACTGTCGGTTGACAGGTGGGTACGCTTATCCGTGATGATTCCCCCAGCCACACTAAACACACTCTCTGACAAGACCCTAGCCGCAGGACAAGCAAGCACCTCCAGGGCATACAGCGCGAGTTCAGGCCACGTGTCCAGCTTCAGCACCCAGTAGTTGTAGGGGGCAGAGGCGTCACCGAGGACGGTGGTGCAATCGGCTACGCACTCCCTCACCATCCTTTTACAGTGCTCCTGCCAACTCAGCCTTGACTGGGGACCGGTGACACAGTCTTGCTGGGGAGCCATAAAGCTGTCAAAGGCCTTAGAGAGTGTTCCCCTGCCTGCGCTGTACATGCTGCCTGATCTCTGCGCCTCCCCTGCTACCTGGGCCGCGGAAATGCGCCTTCGGCCACTAGCGCTGTCGGATGGGAAGTTTACCATCAGTTTGTCCACCAGCGCCCTGTGGTATAGCATCAGTCTCGAACCCCTTTCCTCTTCGGGAATGAGAGTGGAAAGGCTCTCCTTATACCGTGGATCGAGCAGTGTGTACACCCAGTAATCCGTAGTGGCCAGAATGCGTGTAACGCGAGGGTCACGAGAAAGGCATCCTAACATGAAGTCAGCCATGTGTGCCAGGGTACCTGTATGCAACACATGGCTGTCCTCACTCGGAAGATCACTTTCAGGATCCTCCTCCTCCTCCTCCTCCTCCTCCTCCTCCTCAGGCCATACACGCTGAAAGGATGACAGGCAAGCAGCATGTGTACCCTCAGCAGTGGGCCAAGCTGTCTCTTCCCCCTCCTCCTCATGCTCCTCCCCCTGCTCCTCCTCCTCCTCCTCTGGCCATACACGCTGAAAGGATGACAGGCAAGCAGCATCTGTCCCCTCAGCAGTGGGCCAAGCTGTCTCTTCCCCCTCCTCCTCATGCTCCTCCCCCTCCTCAACGCGCTGAGATATAGACATGAGGTTGCTCTGACTATCCAGTGACATACTGTCTTCCCCCGCCTCCATTTCTGATTCCAAAGTGTCTGCCTTTATGCTTTGCAGGGAACTTCTCAAGAGGCATAGCAGAGGAATGGTGACGCTAATGATTGCAGCATCCCCGCTCACCATCTGGGTAGACTCCGCAAATTTTCCAAGGACCTGGCAGATGGCTGCCAACCAGGCCCACTCTTCTGTAAATAATTGAGTAGGCTGACTCCCACTGCGCCGCGCAAGTTGGAGTTGGTATTCCACTATAGCTCTACGCTGCTCATAGAGTCTGGCCAACATGTGGAGCGTAGAGTTCCACTGTGTGGGCACGTCGCACAGCAGTCGGTGCACTGGCAGATTAAACCGATGTTGCAGTGTCCGCAGGGTGGCAGCGTCCGTGTGGGACTTGCGGAAATGTGCGCAGAGCTGGCGCACCTTTCCGAGCAGGTATGACAAGTGGGGGTAGCTTTTCAGAAAGCGCTGAACCACCAAATTAAAGACATGGGCCAGGCATGGCACGTGCGTGAGGCTGCCGAGCTGCAGAGCCGCCACCAGGTTACGGCCGTTGTCACACACGACCATGCCCGGTTGGAGGCTCAGCGGTGCAATCCAGCGGTCGGTCTGCTCTGTCAGACCCTGCAGCAGTTTGTGGGCCGTGTGGCTCTTCTCTCCTAAGCTGAGTAGTTTCAGCACGGCCTGCTGACGCTTGCCCACCGCTGTGCTGCCACGCCACGTGACACCGACTGCTGGCGACGTGCTGCTGACACATCTTGATTGCGAGACAGAGGTTGCGTAGGAGGAGGAGGAGAGTGGTTTAGTGGAGGAAGCATACACCCCCGCAGATACCACCACCGAGCTGGGGCCCGCAATTCTGGGGGTGGGTAGGACGTGAGTGGTCCCAGGCTCTGACTCTGTCCCAGCCTCCACTAAATTCACCCAATGTGTCGTCAGGGAGATATAGTGGCCCTGCCCGCCTGTGCTTGTCCACGTGTCTGTTGTTAAGTGGACCTTGCCAGTAACCGCGTTGGTGAGGGCGCGTACAATGTTGCGGGAGACGTGGTCGTGCAGGCCTGGGACGGCACATCGGGAAAAGTAGTGGCGACTGGGAACCGAGTAGCGCGGGGCCGCCGCCGCCATCATGCTTTTGAAAGCCTCCGTTTCCACAAGCCTATACGGCAGCATCTTTAGGCTGATCAATTTTGCAATGTGCACGTTTAACGCTTCAGCGTGCGGGTGCGTGGCGTCGTACTTGCGCTTGCGCTCAAACTGTGGCGCTAGCTACGTCTGGACGCTACGCTGAGAGACATTGCTGGATGGGACCGAGGACAGCGGAGGTGAGGGTGTGGGTGCAGGCCAGGAGACGGTACTGCCTGTGTCCTCAGAGGGGGTTGGATCTCAGTGGCAGGTTGGGGCACAGGGGGAGAGGCAGTGGTGCAAACCGGAGGCGGTGAACGGGCATCGTCCCACCTTGTGGGGTGAATGGCCATCATATGCCTGCGCATGCTGGTGGTGGTGCCTCCCCAGCTGATCTTGGCGCGACAAAGGTTGCACACCACTGTTCGTCGGTCGTCAGGCGTCTTTGTGAAAAACTGCCACACCGTAGAGCACCTTGACCTCTGCAGGGTGGCATGGCGCGAGGGTGCGCTTTGGGAACCAGTTGGTGGATTATTCGGTCTGGCCCTGCCTCTACCCCTGGCCACCGCACTGGCTCGGCCTGTGCCCACACCCTGACTTGGGCCTCCGCGTCCTCACCCGCGTCCACGTCCTATAGGCCTACCCCTACCCCTCAGCATGGTGTATTAGCAGTAGTGCAGAAACAGAACGCTGTAATTAAATGTGCCGCTTATTGGCCTGTGGTTGGAGGCTGACTTCGTTTACGGAACCCCAGGAAATAATTTGGCACACGCCTGCTGTAACACTTAGCTGGCTGCGTATTTATTTGTAGAACTACTACCCCCAGCAGACACGGACCCAGAACACTGAGCACACTGACAGGCAGGCCAAATAGATTTTTTTTCAATATTTTTTTCAAAAGGACCACTGCGTATATTCAATCTATAATATATGTCTTCTGGCCCTGCCTACACAATTCTGTCCCTGGACTGTGTCACGGAACTGCAGTGTTGCACTGTTATTAACTGCAACAGAGCGGTGATTTCAGAGCCAGGAAATAATTTGGCGCAAGCCTGCTGTAACACTTAGCTGGCTGCGTATTTATTTGGAGAACTACTACCCCCAGCAGACACGGACCCAGAACACTGAGCACACTGACAGGCAGGCCAAATAGATTTTTTTCCAATATTTTTTCAAAAGGACCACTGCGTATATTCAATCTATAATATATGTCTTCTGGCCCTGCCTACACAATTCTGTCCCTGGACTGTGTCACGGAACTGCAGTGTTGCACTGTAATTAACTGCAACAGACCGGTGATTTCAGAGCCAGGAAATAATTTGGCGCAAGCCTGCTGTAACACTTAGCTGGCTGCGTATTTATTTGGAGAGCTACTACCCCTAGCAGACACGGACCCAGAACACTGAGCACAGTGACAGGCAGGCCAAATAGATTTCTTTTCAATATTTTTTTCAAAAGGACCACTGCGTATATTCAATCTATAATATATGTCTTCTGGCCCTGCCTACACAATTCTGTCCCTGGACTGTGTCACGGAACTGCAGTGTTGCACTGTAATTAACTGCAACAGACCGGTGATTTCAGAGCCAGGAAATAATTTGGCGCAAGCCTGCTGTAACACTTAGCTGGCTGCGTATTTATTTGGAGAAATACTACCCCCAGCAGACACGGACCCAGAACACTGAGCACAGTGACAGGCAGGCCAAATAGATTTCTTTTCAATATTTTTTTGAAAAGGACCACTGCGTATATTCAATCTATAATATATGTCTTCTGGCCCTGCCTACACAATTCTGTCTCTGCAGTGTGTCACGGAACTGCAGTGTTGCACTGTTATTAACTGCAACAGACCAGTGATTTCAGAGCCAGGAAATAATTTGGCGCAAGCCTGCTGTAACACTTAGCTGGCTGCGTATTTATTTGGAGAACTACTACCCCCAGCAGACACGGACCCAGAACACTGAGCACACTGACAGGCAGGCCAAATAGATTTTTTTACAATATTTTTGTCAAAAGGACCACTGCGTATATTCAATCTATAATATATGTCTTCTGGCCCTGCCTACACAATTCTGTCCCTGGAGTATTACTGCAGGGCGCAATGCTCTGCACGGTCAATATACCAAAAAAAAAAAAAGTGCAACACTGCTAAAAGCAGCCTCCACACTACTGCACACGGTTAGATGTGGCCCTAAGAAGGACCGTTGGGGTTCTTGAAGCCTACACTAACTCCTAACACTCTCCCTACAGCAGCTCCAACACGATACCACTGTCCCTCAGCTATCTCACAACGCATCTGAGGCGAGCCGCGGGAGGGGCCGATTTTTATACTCGGGTGACACCTGATCTCCCCAGCCACTCACTGCAGGGGGGTGGTATAGGGCTTGAACGTAGCAGGGGGAAGTTGTAATGCCTTCCCTGTCTTTCAATTGGCCAGAAAGCGCGCTAACGTCTCAGAGATGAAAGTGAAAGTAACCCGAACATCGCGTGGTACTCGTAACGAGCATCCCGAACACGCTAATACTCGAACGAGTATCAAGCTCGGACGAGTACGTTCGCTCATCTCTAGTCATGAACATTTAATATGCTAACTAAGGCCTTTAGAGTCTGAGATGTAGCTCTTGAGTTTTCTCCATTTTGTCTAAGCATTGCATGGTCTGACTTTGGCGTAAATTTCCTGGGATGTCCAGTCTTAAGAAGATTGTCAACTGTCTTGAATGTTTTCCACTTAATAATCTTTCTCACCTTTCAATAATGGATTCCAAATTGTTTGGAAATTACCTTTTTATCCTTCCCAGATTGATGGGCAGCAAGGACCAGATTGCAGGAGACCAGGAAGGAAGATCGGAGATACAGTACCGTTCGCACAGTGACAGTGCAACGCCCCAGGAACAGCCCCACAGCCAAGGAGATGTTGGGGTTAGATAAGGGGCCTTGTCATGGTTTACTGTAACTTCGGCAAAGCTTCAACATACAACAGTAGTTTGGCACAAATTACACTTCTAGAAGGTGGTGACAGGGAGGACTCCTCGGGGTAATCCAGACAATCCACAGTAACAGTTATCTATGTGATCCTGGTGACTCCCTTTCTCCCTCCAATACTTTACAAGTCAACAGTCACACTAATGGTGCCTTTCTCTCTCTCAAGCAGTGGTCTTTCTTTCCTTTCCTTTCCTTCCCTTCCTCGGAACATCCTGAGTAGAAGCCAAGCAGAAGGGTATCGCTCAGCTTCTTCCATTCTTCACGTACACACCAAACAATGTCTGTGGGGTTGCAAACTTAGATTAGCACAGACTAGACTCTTGCAAGACTCTCTTAGACTAGACCACTCTTCACACTGACTTAGGCTGGCATTTACTCCCCTCTCTAGTAACCTTGTACACACATATATATCAAAGGTCACATGAAATACAACAAGTTACATTTTTCAGACATAACCCAGACATTAATCCATTCAGTGCTGCAGAGATGCAATACAAATACCAAATGTACACTACAATTAAGACTCGGATAGAACAATGGCATGTGACAGGCATATAACATTATGGAGGGGTCCCGCTAACTCTGGGCCACAACAACAGCACAGCAGTGCACGGCCTAAGGTAGTAAGTAGTGAGGCAAGTGAAGTTCAGGAGTTTTTAACAGTGCAGTGAGGAGCTGCCTGACCAGTGTATTGCAGTAGTGGCAGAGCTGCTGCTGAATAGTAGTCAGGAGTGGTGGGGCATAGAAGGGACACTATTGACTTGTAGGATCATTAAAGGACTTTTCTGAGCAAAAACTCTTGATGATCTGTCCTCTGGATAGGTCATCAATTGTTAATTGCTGGGACCTGCCACACAGGATTCTTGGCGATCACCTGATCACCCCTCACTACTGACAGTGCAGCGGACTTAAAGGAGATGTCCCGAGGCAGCAAGTGGGTCTATACACTTCTGTATGGCCATAATAATGCACTTTGTAATGTACATTGTGCATTAATTATGAGCCATACAGAAGTTATAAAAAGTTTTATACTTACCTGCTCCGTTGCTAGCGTCCTCGTCTCCATGGAGCCGACTAATTTTTGGCCTCCGATGGCCAAATTAGCCGCGCTTGCGCAGTCCGGTCTTCAGCAGTCTTCTATGGAGCCGCTCGTGCCAGAGAGCGGCTCCGTGTAGCTCCGCCCCGTCACGTGCCGATTCCAGCCAATCAGGAGGCTGGAATCGGCAGTGGACCGCACAGAAGAGCTGCGGTCCATGAAGGTAGAAGATCCCGGCGGCCATCTTCAGCAGGTAAGTATGAAGACGCCGGACCGCCGGGATTCAGGTAAGCGCTGTGCGGGTGGTTTTTTTAACCCCTGCATCGGGGTTGTCTCGCGCCGAACGGGGGGGGGGTTAAAAAAAAAAAAAAACCGTTTCGGCGCGGGACATCTCCTTTAATGTACATCATAGAAGACTATGAGAATTAAGCCAGTTTATGCCACTTCCAACAGTCTTCTTTGATGCACATCTGGGCTACTGCATTGACAGCCAGCCGGGCAATTAGGTGATCCTCCTGAGGATAGGTCATCAGTAGCTTTTGCTTAAAAAACCCCTTTAAGAATTCACTGTACATTTGTGGGGGCATTAAGGAGGCGTTGTAAATTTGTGGGGGTGCTGATATTGCACAGAAAGCTTGTGGGGACAATAAGGGGGCATTGTAAACTTGTGGAGGGAGTGTTAAAAGGTTTTTCCAGGGAAATACTATTGATCGCCTGAGGTCTGCCGCTCGGGACCTCTGCCAATCAGATGATCAGGCGCCTTTTGTCAGTACCGCAATACACAGGGATTGGGAGCAGAAGCTGCTACTCCGACCCCTGTGTAATGACCGATGCTTGTAATTACAGGTTGGGATCTCATTAAAATCAACAAGACCCCAGCCTGCAGTTGCAAGCTTCGGCCACTGCACAAGGGTTGGAGCAGCTGCTTCCACCTTAACCCCAGTGTATTGCGTCGCTGAGCAAGGATGCCCCGATCAGTTCAGAGTGTCAGACCATAGCCGATCAACTATTGATGACCTAGTTCCCTGGAAACCCACTTTAACTTGTGGGGGCACTGAGGCAGCAGTGTTTAAGGGGTATTCCCATTTCAATGTCTCATGGCTGAGATGAGAAACCTGCAGCTGTTTGCTAACTACCTTATCAAGTGTTACTGACACAGCACAGCTGATGAGGGATCATGTTTCATAATTTGGGGCCTCATTTATAGTTTTGCCCACAGCCAGACTCTGACTAAAACTGTCCCGACTGCAATATTACAATATTGTCTAACTGTACTATGAAACTAGTGTTTTATCAGAGGTGCTGCTGTTTTCCCTGAGGATAGGATAAGCCATGACATTATGATCAGTGCGGGTCCAACCTTTGGAACAGCATGTCTGCCATGATGATGAATGGACTATTGTGCTGTAATTCCCTGCACTCCCAATAGGTGGCTGGGAGCAGCACTGTGCAAGAAAATGAGTGAAGGATTTATGACATCATACTAAGGTCCAGTGTCACATGGGCCTAAGCAAATTTGCACAATGGGTGTTGCATATTTGCACACACATGTATGTGCTCTACTATATTTTTTGCAAAAAAGGCATGTGACTACGCTCCCATTCATTTAAATGGACGATTACGTTACTTAGTGAGGGCTTATTCAGACGACCGTATATCGGCCGGGTTTTCACGCCGGCTGATATATGGCGTCTCTCTCTGCAGAAGGAGGAGGCTGGAAGAGCCAGGAGTAGTGCTCTGAGCTCCTGCCTCCTCTCTGCCTCCTCTCCACCCCCCTGCACTATTTTCAATGAGGAGAGGCGGGACAGAGGCAGAGCTAATTCCCAGAACTTAGCACCGCCCCTGTCCCGCCTCCTCTCATTGTAAATAGTGCAGAGGGGCGGAGAGGAGGCAGAGAGGGGGCGGGAGCTCAGAGCACTGCTCCCGCCTCTCCAAGCCTCCCCCCCTGCAGAGAGAGACGCTGTATATCGGCTGGGCGTGAATACCTGGCCGATATACGGTCGTCTGAAGCCGCCCTTAAATAGATGCTATTCTTGTGCTCAAATGCGCGATAAAATGGAGCATACTGCATTTTTTTTTCTATAGCAAAATATGCTTTTGTGAACGAACCCTTTAAAATCAATGGGTTCTATTCACTGCAAATTTGCAGATAAATGCACTTACACTGTGTGACAGCGGCCTAAGGCCACTTTGACATGAGCGAGAACGTCGCGTAAGATTTCTGCGTTGTGAGTATTTCTCTAAATGGCAAGATGGCCGCCCCCATAGTCATGTATGGGAAATAGAATAAAAAGATCTTAAATAGAGATGAGCGAACACCAAAATGTTCGGGTGTTCGTTATTCGGAACGAACTTCCCGCGATGCTCGAGGGTTCGTTTCGAACAACGAACCCCATTGAAGTCAATGGGCGACCAGAGCATTTTTGTATTTCGCCGATGCTCGCTAAGGTTTTCATGTGTGAAAATCTGGGCAATTCAACAAAGTGATGGGAACGACACAGAAACGGATAGGGCAGGCGAGGGGCTACATGTTGGGCTGCATCTCAAGTTCCCAGGTCCCACTATTAAGCCACAATACCGGCAAGAGTGGGCCCCCCCCCCCTCCCAACAACTTTTACTTCTGAAAAGCCCTCATTAGCATGGCATACCTTTGCTAAGCACCACACTACCTCCAACAAAGCACAATCACTGCCTGCATGACACTCCACTGACACTTCTCCTGGGTTACATGCTGCCCAACCGCCCCCCCTCCCCCCCCACAGCGCACACCAAAGTGTCCCTGGGCAGCCTTCAGCTGCCCTCATGCCACACCACGCTCATGTCTATTTAGAATTGCGTATGCCATGACGAGGGACCGCAGGCACACACTGCAGAGGTTGGCACGGCTAGGCAGCGACCCTCTTTAAAAGTGGCGGAGCGATAGCCCACAATGCTGTACAGAAGCAATGAGAAATAGAATCCTGTGCCACCGCCATCAGGAGCTGCACACGTGGGCATAGCAATGGGGAACCTATGTGCCACACACTATTCATTCTGTCAAGGTGTCTGCATGCCCCAGTCAGACCGGGCTTTTTAATTCATAGACACAGGCAGGTACAACTCCCTATTGTGAAGTCCCTGTCGACCCACAGCATGGGTGGCTCCCTGGAACCCACCGGCGGTACACAGAAATATCCCATTGCATTGCCCAACACAGCTGAGGTAGTAATGTCGTGCTTAATGCAGGTGGGCTTCGGCCCACACTGCATGCCCCAGTCTGACTGGGGTTCTTTATAAGTGTACAGATGTAGTAAAAACTCCGTGTGCACCTACAGCATGGGTGGGTGCCAGGAAGCCACCGGCGGTACATAGAAATATCCCATTGCATTGCCCAACACAGCTGAGGTAGTAATGTTGTGCTTAACCCTTTCCAATCCAATTTGTATATGGTTTTCCTAGGGGGCTTACTCTTTTTCTGCTGTTATACAACGGCGCTATATGCTGGCTAAAGCCAGTACTGCATGAGCTGACACGTAGGATAGGCTCCGACAGCAGAGAGGCTGGCAATATACAGTAAGAGAACCCCGACGGACGTCTACCAACAACGGAGCTGTACAGCCTTAAACCCTAATGTCTTCACAGGTCACACAGTGGACTGGAAAGGGTTAATGCAGGTGGGTTTCGGCCCACACTGCATGCCCCAGTCAGACTGGGGTTCTTTACAAGTGGACACATGTAGGTTAAACTCCCTGTGGACCCACTGCCTGGGTGGGTGCCAGGAAGCCACCGGCGGTACATAGAAATATCCCATTGCATTGCCCAACACAGCTGAGGTAGTAATGTCGTGCGTAATACAGGTGGGCTTCGGCCCACACTGCATGCCCCAGTCAGACGGGTTCTTTAGAAGTGTACAGATGTATTAAAAACTCAGTGTGCACCTACAGCATGGGTGGCTCCCTGGAACCCACCGGCGGTACATAAAAATATCCCATTGCATTGCCCAACACAGCTGAGGTAGTAATGTCGTGCTTAATGCAGGTGGGCTTCGGCCCACACTGCATGCCCCAGTCAGACTGGGGTTCTTTACAAGTGGACACATGTAGGTTAAACTCCCTGTGGACCCACTGCCTGGGTGGGTGCCAGGAAGCCACCGGCGGTACATAGAAATATCCCATTGCATTGCCCAACACAGCTGAGGTAGTAATGTCGTGCGTAATACAGGTGGGCTTCGGCCCACACTGCATGCCCCAGTCAGACGGGTTCTTTAGAAGTGTACAGATGTATTAAAAACTCAGTGTGCACCTACAGCATGGGTGGCTCCCTGGAACCCATCGGCGGTACATAAAAATATCCCATTGCATTGCCCAACACAGCTGAGGTAACGTCAGCTGTAATGCAGGTGGGCTAAAAATTAATTTGATTACACTGTAGGCGAGGGCCCACAAAAATTGCTGTATCAACAGTACTAATGTACATCCCAAAAATTGGCCATGGCCAGCCAAGAGGGCAGGTGAAACCCATTAATCGCTTTGGTTAATGTGGCTTAAGTGGTAACTAGGCCTGGAGGCAGCCCAGTGTAACGAAAAATTGGTTCAAGTTAAAGTTCCAATGCTTTTAAGCGCATTGAAACTTATAAAAATTGTTCTGAAAAATTATTTGAGTGAGCCTTGTGGCCCTAAGAAAAATTGCCCGTTCAGCGTGATTACGTGAGGTTTCAGGAGGAGGAGCAGGAGGAGGAGGAGGAGGAGGAATATTAGACACAGATTGATGAAGCAGAAATGTCCCCGTTTTGGATGGTGAGAGAGAACGTAGCTTCCATCCGCGGGTGCAGCCTACGTATTGCTTACGTATCGCTGCTGTCCGCTGGTGGAGAACAGAAGTCTGGGGAAATCCAGCCTTTGTTCATCTTGATGAGTGTTAGCCTGTCGGCACTGTCGGTTGACAAGCGGCTACGCTTATCTGTGATGATTCCCCCAGCCGCACTAAACACCCTCTCCGACAAGACGCTAGCCGCAGGACAAGCAAGCACCTCCAGGGCATACAGCGCTAGTTCAGGCCACATGTCCAGCTTCGACACCCAGTAGTTGTAGGGGGCAGAGGCGTCACCAAGGATGGTCGTGCGATCCGCTACGTACTCCCTCACCATCCTTTTACAGTGCTCCCGCCGACTCAGCCGTGACTGGGGAGCGGTGAAACAGTCTTGGTGGGGAGCCATAAAGCTGGCCAGGCCCTTAAAGACTGTTGCACTGCCTGGGATGTACATGCTGCTCGATCTACGCACATCCCCTGCTACCTTGCCCTCGGTACTGCGCCTTCTGCCACTAGCGCTGTCGGCTGGGAATTTTACCATCAGCTTGTCCGCAAGGGTCCTGTGGTATAGCAACACTCTCGAACCCCTTTCCTCTTCGGGAATCAGAGTGGGCAGGTTCTCCTTATACCGTGGATCGAGCAGTGTGTACACCCAGTAATCCGTCGTGGCCAGAATGCGTGCAACGCGAGGGTCACGAGAAAGGCATCCTAACATGAAGTCAGCCATGTGTGCCAGGGTACCTGTACGCAACACATGGCTGTCTTCACTAGGAAGATCACTATCAGGATCCTCCTCCTCCTCCTCCTCCTCCTCCTCAGGCCATACACGCTGAAAGGATGACAGGCAATCAGCCAGTGTACCGTCAGCAGCGGGCCAAGCTGTCTCTTCCCCCTCCTCCTCATCCTCCTCATGCTCCTCCTCCTCCTCCTGTACGCGCTGAGAAATAGACAGGAGGGTGCCCTGACTATCCAGCGGCATACTGTCTTCCCCCGCCCCCGTTTCCGAGCGCAAAGCAGCTGCCTTTATGGTTTGCAGGGAATTTCTCAAGATGCATAGCAGAGGAATGGTGACGCTAATGATTGTAGCATCGCCGCTCACCACCTGGGTAGACTCCTCAAAATTACCAAGGACATGGCAGATGTCTGCCAACCAGGCCCACTCTTCTGAAAGGAATTGAGGAGGCTGACTCCCACTGCGCCGCCCATGTTGGAGTTGGTATTCGACTATAGCTCTACGTTGTTCATAGAGCCTGGCCAACATGTGGAGCGTAGAGTTCCACCGTGTGGGCACGTCGCACAGCAGTCGGTGCACTGGCAGCTTAAAGTGATGTTGCAGGGTGCGCAGGGTGGCAGCGTCCGTGTGGGACTTGCGGAAATGTGCGCAGAGCCGGCGCGCCTTTACGAGCAGGTCTGACAAGCGTGGGTAGCTTTTCAGAAACCGCTGAACCACCAAATTAAAGACGTGGGCCAGGCATGGCACGTGCGTGAGGCTGCCGAGCTGCAGAGCCGCCACCAGGTTACGCCCGTTGTCACACACGACCATGCCCGGTTGGAGGCTCAGCGGCGCAAGCCAGCGGTCGGTCTGCTCTGTCAGACCCTGCAGCAGTTCGTGGGCCGTGTGCCTCTTATCGCCTAAGCTGAGTAGTTTCAGCACGGCCTGCTGACGCTTGCCCACCGCTGTGCTGCCACACCGCGCGACACCGACTGCTGGCGACATGCTGCTGCTAACACATCTTGATTGCGAGACAGAGGAGGAGGAGGAGGAGGAGGGTGCTTTAGTGGAGGAAGCATACACCTCCGCAGATACCAGCACCAAGCTGGGGCCCGCAATTCTGGGGGTGGGTAGGACGTGAGCGGTCCCAGGCTCTGACTCTGTCCCAGCCTCCACTAAATTCACCCAATGTGCCGTTAGGGAGATGTAGTGGCCCTGCCCACCTGTGCTTGTCCACGTGTCCGTAGTTAAGTGGACCGTGGCAGTAACCACGTTGGTGAGGGCGCGCACAATGTTGCGGGAGACGTGGTCGTGCAGGGCTGGGACGGCACATCGGGAAAAGTAGTGGCGACTGGGAACTGAGTAGCGCGGGGCCGCCGCCTCCATGATACTTTTGAAGGACTCAGTTTCCACAACCCTATACGGCAGCATCTCAAGGCTGATGAATTTTGCTATGCGGACGGTTAACGTTTGAGCGTACGTGTGCGTGGCGGCGTACTTGCGCTTGCGCTCGAACACTTGCGCAAGCGACGGCTGAACGGTGCGCTGAACTACACTGCTGGATGGGGCCGAGGACAGCGGAGATGAGGGTGTGGGTGCAGGCCATGAGGCGGTAGTGCCTGTGTCCTGAGAGGGGGGTTGCATCTCAGTGGCAGGTGGGGGCACAGGGGGAGAGGCAGGGGTGCAAACCGGAGGCGGTGAACGGCCTTCGTCCCACCTTGTGGGGTGCTTGGCCATCATATGTCTGCGCATGGTGGTGGTGGTGGTGAGGCTGTTGGTGTTGGCTCCCCGGCTGAGCTTTGCGCAACAAAGGTTGCACACCACTGTTCGTCGGTCGTCAGGCGTCTCTGTGAAAAACTGCCAGACCTTAGAGCACCTCGGCCTCTGCAGGGTGGCATGGCGCGAGGGGGCGCTTTGGGAAACACTTGGTGGATTATTCGGTCTGGCCCTGCCTCTACCCCTGGCCACCGCACTGCCTCTTGCAACCTGCCCTGCTGATGCCCTTGACTCCCCCTCTGAAGACCTGTCCTCCTGAGTAAGCGTTGCACACCAGGTGGGGTCAGTCACCTCATCGTCCTGCTGCTCTTCCTCCGAATCCTCTGTGCGCTGCTCCCTCGGACTTACTGCCCTTACTACTACCTCACTGCAAGACAACTGTGTCTGATCGTCATCGTCCTCCTCACCCACAGAAAGTTGTTGAGACAGTTGGCGGAAGTCCCCAGCCTCTTCCCCCGGACCCCGGGAACTTTCGAATGGTTGGGCATCAGTGACGATAAACTCCTCTGGTGGGAGAGGAACCGCTGCTGCCCAATCTAAGCAGGGGCCCGAGAACAGTTCCTGGGAGTGTTTCCGCTCCTGAGCAGGTGTTATTGTAGTGGAGTGAGGAGGCTGGGAGGAAGGAGGAGCAGCAGACAGAGGATTCGGATTGGCAGCAGTGGACGGCGCAGAACTGCGGGTAGACGATAGGTTGCTCGAAGCACTTTCTGCCATCCAGGACAGGACCTGCTCACACTGCTCATTTTCTAATAACCGTCTCCCGCGTGGACCCATTAATTGGGCGATGAATGTGGGGACGCCAGAAACGTGCCTCTCTCCTAATCGCGCAGCAGTCGGCTGCGACACACCGGGATCAGGAGCTCGGGCTATGCCCACACCCTGACTTGGCCCTCCGCGTCCTCGGCCGCGTCCACGTCCTCTAGGCCTACCCCTACCCCTCAGCATGCTGTATTACCAGTGATTTGATTTCACAGGCAGGAAATAAATTGGCGCAAGACTGCAGGCCAAATATAATTTTTGCCCTTTTTGGAAAACGAAAGGCCCCACTGCCTCTAGTGAATGAATTATCTAAGTTTAATAACTGTGCTGTGTCCCTGCTAATGTGTCACAGAACGTGAGGGTAGCAGAGTTATTATAACTCTTGGAGAGCAGGTATTTTTTTCCCAATTAAGGAAAGCAAATGGCGAAGCCAGCAGTAAAGCGTAGCTGGGTGCGTCTGATTTAGCAATGTTGTTCACGCAGCTCACACGTGTCCACCGCCCTTAGGACGGACAGAGGCTGGACAAATAGATTTGTTTTCAGTTTTTTCCACCAAAAGGCAGCACTGCGTATATTCAATGAACATGAGAAGTTTAATAACTGTGCTGTGTCCCTGCTTATGTGTCACAGAACGTGAGGGTAGCAGAGTTATTATAACTCTTGGAGAGCAGGTATTTTTTTCCCAATTAAGGAAAGCAAATGGCGAAGCCAGCAGTAAAGCGTAGCTGGGTGCGTCTGATTTAGCAATGTTGTTCACGCAGCTCACACGTGTCCACCGCCCTTAGGACGGACAGAGGCTGGACAAATAGATTTGTTTTCAGTTTTTTCCCACCAACAGGCAGCACTGCGTATATTCAATGAACATGAGAAGTTTAATAACTGTGCTGTGTCCCTGCTTATGTGTCACAGAACGTGAGGGTAGCAGAGTTATTATAACTCTTGGAGAGCAGGTATTTTTTTCCCAATTAAGGAAAGCAAATGGCGAAGCCAGCAGTAAAGCGTAGCTGGGTGCGTCTGATTTAGCAATGTTGTTCACGCAGCTCACACGTATCCACAGCCCTTAGGACGGACAGAGGCTGGACAAATAGATTTGTTTTCAGTTTTTTTCCACCAAAAGGCAGCACTGCGTATATTCAATGAACATGAGAAGTTTAATAACTGTGCTGTGTCCCTGCTTATGTGTCACAGAACGTGAGGGTAGCAGAGTTATTATAACTCTTGGAGAGCAGGTATTTTTTTCCCAATTAAGGAAAGCAAATGGCGAAGCCAGCAGTAAAGCGTAGCTGGGTGCGTCTGATTTAGCAATGTTGTTCACGCAGCTCACACGTGTCCACAGGCCTTAGGACGGACAGAGGCTGGATAAATAGATTTGTTTTCAGTTTTTTGGCACCAAAAGGCAGCACTGCGTATATTCAATGAATAACAACTGTGTTGTCGCCCTGCCTATACAATTCTTTCCCTGCAGTATCAATGGAGGGTGCAATGGTCTGCAGAGGCGATTTTGAGAAGCAAAAAAAAATGCAGCACAGCTAACAGCAGCCTGGACAGTACTGCACACGGATAAATATGGCCCTAGAAAGGACCGTTGAGGTTCTTGAAGGCTACACTCACTCCTAACACTCTCCCTGCCTATGCAGCACTTCTGTCCCTAATGCCAGGTGCAACGGTCTGCAGAGGCGATTTTGAGAAAAAAAAATTTGCCACTGCTAACAGCAGCCAACACACAGCTATCAGTGGCCCTAATAAGGACCTTTGGGGGGTCTTGAAGCCTACACTAACTACCAATTCTTTCCCTACAGCAGCTCAGGTACAAACAGCACTGTCCCTCATCTAACTCACACCGCATCTGAGGCGAACCGCGGGAGGGGCCGACTTTTATGTTCGGGTGACACCTGATCTTCCCAGCCACTCACAGCAGGGGGGTGGTATAGGGCTTGAACGTCACAGGGGGAAGTTGTAATGCCTTCCCTGTCTTTCAATTGGCCAGAAAAGCGCGCTAACGTCTCAGGGAAGGAAGTGAAAATAACCAGAACACCGCATGGTGTTCGTTACGAATAACGAACATCCCGAACACCCTAATATTCGCACGAATATCAAGCTCGGAAGAACACGTTCGCTCATCTCTAATCTTAAAGTTAGAAAATAAAAACTGATTAGAAAATGGAATATGTGTCACTGTCTGGTTTTAATTAGTAAAGCATATAGGTGATACATTCCCTTTAAATTTTCAGCTTATATGGACAGTTCTACTTTAATGAACGGGTGCGAACAACCAGCATGTACAGGAGAAAGCCTGTTTGTGGAATGTCGTAGTGACAAATGAGCCTTGTAGGATAATTAGTCCCCACCCTGGGCATACACAATACAATGCGTGCAACAGACCAACAGCTTAGCAACCACTTGATACTGTGCAGACGCTCCTGCAGCACCTGATCACATCAACTGAAGTCATTGCAGAGCCTACAATTACAGATCCGGTAAGAACGTGTAATTAACATTAAGTAAACCTGTACTGCATTGCATCTGACTATTTACATATCGGGATACAAGACCTCTATATTTCCAGGGACAGGTGATGCTTATCGGCCACATTCACCTGTGCCTGTTGTGCTCTATCGACCAGCCATGAAAATGCCTACAAACTTCAATTCTAATTCAAACCCATTCTAGTAACATCATGGAAATTAAAAATGTGTCATGCATGACGGTCAAACGTAGATGTATTGTGTAGTTTAAGTGCTCCACTTAGCAGACAATCATAAATGTCAAATATGAATATAGGGATATTCTCATAAGGGTTATATACCACTAAAGAAGTAGCTGCAACATCGTAAGGACACGGAGGACAAAAGGCAGTACTGTTACATTGTAAGATAATATTTGGGAATGAGTAAAATATGATGTCCCCAGATAAATATAAAAACACTCCGGCTCTATATGGGCTGGCTGGTTGCTTTTACATCTCAAGAATACCGCCATGTGATCTGATGCATTGGAATCCAATGCATTAGATCACATGCCGTTACTCCTGAGATGTAAAAGCGCCCGGCCGGCCAATATAGAACCGGGCGTTTTTACATTGGGCCCAAAAAATAGTCCTGGAACTATCTTTTGGGCTGGAATACGTGGGCTGCTGCATGAGCTCCTATGGGAGCCCATTACAGCAGCCGGAGGTAGCTGTAGTGGGCTCCAATAGGAGCATATAACGGCCAGCCGTGAAAACGCTGCCTGATGTACGCTCGTGGGAAAGCGGCCTCAGTGTGTAATGGTGACATGTATTTCCTCTGCCCATGTGCATAACCTTACAGTTATCAGTGTTAAACCTCATTTGCCACTTTTCTGCCCCCAACTTATCCAGATCTTTTTGCAAGCGACTTGTGTCATCCCTTGTGTTAATATCTTTAGATAGTTTTGTATCATCTGCAAATAGTGATATGTCATGGAATGCACTTGCATGACGTGCCAGCATGTTTCCTTTTTGCACGCACCCATTGACTTCAATGGGAGTTTTAATTAAATACATCAATTGGGCCCCCTTCCTTTTTTTCCTGAAAAATGGATTGTACCCGTATGACACTCACGCGTTAAAATTCATGAAAACTGGACAAAAACCAATGTAAAATACACATTGCATTGAAATTAGTCAGCTTCTCACTGACTAAAATCACACTCTGCTGTGTGAATAAGGCCTTACACCTAACGGGACATTTTCTTATTATACCAGATTTTATCCAGAAGTTATTTCCCATTTATCTGGGGACATCATATTTTACTCATTCCCAAATATTATCTTACAATGTAACAATACTGCCTTTTGTCCTCCGTGTCCTTACGATTTGGCTGCTACTTCTTTAGTGGTATATAACTCTAGTAAGAATATCCCTATATTTATATTTGACATCTATGATTGTCTGCTAAGTGGAGCACTTAAACTCCACAATACATCTACATTTCATCATCATGCATGACACATTTCTAATTTGATCAGGTCTAACATTGTCTTTTATATAGCAATTTACACTGTTATTCAGTTCTAATCCAATACTATGTAACTGCAGATTAAAAGGAAAGCAACATTCCATATTGGGGATGCATTTTGTTGTCCTCATCTAGTATTAGGGGTAGGGAATAAAGATATGAAGCAGATGCAGGAAGTGGACTGGTGATTTCACTTCACACATTTTCCAAATACATGTATCATCGTTGTAATTTCTGTAATGATGCATATCATTAATCTTCATTTCTTATATAATTATTACATTTCTGGTTGGTTGGCAATTACAGTATACATTTTACACATTGCTACAACTACTATGAACAGTACCATGTATGGACCCCTTGTTTTCCAACTGCTTGTTAGATGATAGCAGGGTACTAGCTATTGACCACCTTATTCATGGCTCCTCAAAAATATCCCTCACCGGTGTGCCAATATGCCAGTAATGGTGGGACATACACAGAATTGACCCTCGTCTCTCACACATACCTCATGAGTGTCCCTCTTTTGGAGGGATAGTCTCTATACTTTTGACTCATGTTCATTTGACCCTCTTTTTCACCTTGAACATTCCGTTTTTGGACCAAAGGAATTTGCATCAATAAACTTATTATAAAAACTATGTATATGTTTCCTCACCGTATTTTAGACCCTAATGTATATATTAATCCACAATATGGTGTAATTTGCATTTTAAAAATGTATACATTCTGATTATTTTTGTGTTACTATTTTAATGAAAACCATTCAAACATATGGATATGCATGGGAAAGTGGATATCCTACACAAAGAACCATAAGTGTAGGTTCACTCGGTGGAATATGACGGTATTTCTGCTACATATTTTGCTGCAGATCCTCATCAGTGTGTAGTAGGATTCTGGCTTGGCTAGTGAGAGGCCTGCGATGTGGGTCAGGAAGGCTATCGTTACTCCTTGAAGAGAACACGTAGAAGGTAGTGAGGAGACTTTTGAATCCATCAATGCTCCTCTGGGAAATATGCAAATACGAATATGGAACAATACCTTGCAGTGCCACCTGTTGGAAAGCAGCAAAGGTGGCACTTCAGAGGTATTGTACCACCTTCCATTTACATATTTCCCAGAAGAGAATGGATGGCTTTGTAGGTCTCCTCACATATCCTCTAGGTGCTCTCTTTAAGGAGAAACGATACTCTTCCCGACCCACATCTCACTAGTCAAGCCAGAAACCTACTGCATACTGATGAGGGGTAATCACCCCGAAACAGCTGTCTGTGTATGGTTACTTTGTCTTTGTCTTCTAATTTCTAGTCACTGTTAAAAGACTTGTTTAAAAAGTCTGACATTAACTTCCAGGAATGCTGTCCTCCAGTAGGTGGCGATGTAGAGATATTGGTCTATCACCATTTGCATATATTTTCAGAGGAGCATGCATAGCCTTATAAGTCTCCTCACTCACCTTCAAGGTGCTCTCCTTAAGGAGAAACGATACCCTTCCCGACCTAATTTTTTTTTTTTTAAATACACAAGTTTAAAAAAATGAAAATGTTTCAGTAAGTATTTCTAATTATTAAGAACACTAATAGGGGGATACCTTAATAAGTTGTTATGTTAAAGTAATGTATGTCTATTTAATAAGGATGAGCGAGTATACTCGCTAAGGCACTACTCGTCCGAGTAATGTGCCTTAGCCGAGTATCACCCCGCTCGTCCTTAAAGATTCGGGGGCCGCCGCGGAGCAGGGAGCTGCAGGGGAGAGCAGGGAGGAACGGAGGGGAGATCTCTCTCTCCCTCTCTCCCGCCCGCTCTCCCCTGCTCCCCGCCGCGACTCACCTGTCAGCCGCAGCGGTCCCCGAATCTTTAAGGACGAGCAGGGAGATAGTCGTCTAAGGCACATTACTCGGACAAGTAGTGCCTTAGCGAGTATACTCGCTCATCCTTACTATTTAACCCTTTCCAATCCAATTTGTATCCTGGTTTTCCTAGGGGGTCATACTCTTTTTCTGCCATTATACAATGGTGCTATATGCTGTCTGAAGCCAGTACTGCATGAGGTGACACATTGGATAGACTCTGACAGCAGAGAGGCTGGCAATATACAGTAAGAGAACCCCGACGGACGTCTTCTAACATCAGAGCTGTACAGCCTTAAATCATAATGTCTTAAGACGTCAGACAGTGGATTGGAAAGGATTAATAAAGGTAATGCGCTCATCCTATGTTGATCCTCTAGAATGAAGCTACAGGACCATGAAGTACCAATTCATAACAAAATCGAATAAACTATGTATTTGGGGGGGTGTTTTACAGGCATATTTCATCCTGGAAGACCGCATCCTGGATCCTGCACATCTTTTTGTAAAAGTAGATGGAAACTATTTTTCAGGAATTCTCTGGCTACAATGGAACATTAGTAAAACCATACTACTGGCTCTACCCAAGCCACAATTGTTTGAAATGCCCATATCATATTCGAACAGGAGAAGAATCCCGCGTTACCTATGGAGAGTTCTATGAGGCATTTGGCTTTCCGTATGGACCAACAATGCCAGAAAATAAACAACTGATATTTTATGAAATAAAAGCTTTCAATGGAGCCGCCATACAGAAAGGCCAAGTTACAAACTGTACACTTTTCAACCTTCATGCAGAGTCCATGTTGTTCGAGAAGCATGGCTATATAGACTCCTTCCTCTACCAGCATATCCCAGTTGGCTACCTAACTCTCTACACAAACTTTACTCCTTGCAATGAGCATGGCCATTGTTGCATTAGTAAGATCTATGACTTTATAATGAGGTATCCTGAGATGCGCTTAGACATCTATTTCTCACAGATGTACCATGTTGCGGAAGAGTTTACATTTTCTTTTTGGAACAAAGAAGCATTAAAAAGTCTGGCTGGTCATTGGCCAAGAGTAACACTCAATCCGTTGAGCAACGGAGTATGGAGAACGGTTCTTTATGCGTTCGTGAAAGATATTCCAGAGAGCACCCTGTACCAACCCATTTTGCCTGCTAGGGCTTCTGCCGACAGTTATAATGCCCACATGATTCATTTTATCACTGGGATTAAGCCTTACTTTGTTGACGATCCAATAGTTTCTCAACCTCAAGAATCAAAACGGCTTCCGGAGTATCAAAGAGAGAAGATTTATCCTACTTTTTTTCCTCAGCCTCAACAGGGCTTCTTCCAGTCCTATCCTATGTTTATGTCCCACTTGCCCATAACACAAGGTCCAAAAGAAGTTACTTCTAAACCCATACAAATTGTCCGGCATCTAAAGATGCCAGTAGATATTGGTAAAGTAGTGAACTCAAGTGACATGGCACCAAACGCAAGAAAAATGGATGAGGTCATAGTCACTGAGCAATTGGTCAAAGAAAAGGGTAAAGAAGTAAAAAGGGACAGACGGAGAAAAATTACCGACTCTGGGAAAAACTCAAGCACTAAGAGTTAAGCCATTTTCACACAGCCGAGAAAATCACATGAGATTTGTGTGTTGCGAGACGCAAAAATCTTGCATGAATATGAACCCCATTCTTTTCAATGGGGTCATACCATGAGCAATTTTTTTATCGCATTGCACCGCGATATGGGAAACAGATCGTGGCATGTCCTATCTTTGGGCGTGCCCTCGCTCCGCATTGCCTATTGTTTTCAATGGGGCTGGCAGTAGCATCGCACCACGTGCTAGGTGCACATGATGCAATTCGAGAATTCCCCATAGAAAACAATGGGAGAAACTCCACGATCCTCCGCCGAGGCTGTCAGCCATGGCAGAGGATCACTACTTCCCCGAAGCGATGCAAGGTGGTTTTGATAATCGCATGTTAGCGAGCATGATATCATGGCCTGATAGCACACTCGCCTGTGTGAAGTTAGTTTTAAGGTACCTTTACACGAGGCAAAAGTGAATTCGGCAACTAGTTGACCCATCTACAAGCAGCCACTGACGGCAATGAATAACAAACTCACTTGTCAGAGTCACTTGATGTTTGCAGAACTAAACACCAAATGTAAACAGGAGCCACTCAGTCTGTTTGCAGTGAATGGAGGCGGGTCGGAACTATATCTGCCGCCATTCTCTGAACATTCCCTGTAAGACACGGAAGCAATACTCAGTGGGACGGCTGTTGGGCACCTATGTGCCCGACAGTCGTCCCATCTAAAAGGTACCTTTTATGTCAGATACAGAAAATACAAGAATACAAGATACAAAATATGACTACTTATGTTCTCATGTTCAGGCTTTAGTCACACAAACATTTTTACATTGGCCAACAATTATGACCCTCTGAAGCGTTGGCTTCCAGGGATATTCGTTCAGATTAGCGGCGTAAAAACCTTCCCCCCGGAAAAAAATAGCACACACGCATCCGAAATCAGCGACCGAAAGTATATGCTGCTGTAAAAGCTAGGTCTTGCTCTATCTTTCTACTGATATACGCTGGTGGCTCCCATAGACTCCTATGGGAGCTGCAAGAAAAGGGAGGGGGAGGCAGTTTAGCAGCATCCAACGCAGGGATAAGCTTACGGGTGCCTCTATTTAGGTATTAGAAGTCATTCTGTGGAGTTATGCCCAGCAAGGGATATCTGGGCTGCAGCTTATTTTTTCGGTAATATGTCGCACCCGAAAATAGGGGAAAATGTTAATTAAGCTCAGGAATTGATCGCGTCTTTTCTTCATTCCCACAATTTAACGGCGCATGCGGGCGACCGTAACAACGTACAGGAGGCAATTATTTAACAATGTTTCTGCCAAAGCATTTTACTGCAGTGAAGGAAAATTTAGCTTGCCTAACCCCTTGAGGACGCGCCCTTTTTTTTTCATTTTTGGTTTTTCCTCTCCACTTGCAAAAAATCATAACTCTTTTGTTTTTCTATCAACATAACTGTATGACGGCTTGTTTTTGGTGGAGCCAGTTGTATTTTTCAATGGTACTTTTTAAAGTACCATATTATGTACTGGAGTGAAATGCGAAAAAAAACTCAATTCTAGCATCTTTGGGGGGTCTTGTTTCTATGACATATGCACTGCAGCAATAATGACATGATAACTTTATTCTATGGGTCAGTACTAGAGATGAGCGAGCATACTTGCTAAGGACAATTGCTCGATCGAGCATTGTCTTTAGCGAGTATCTCCCCGCTTGGGAGCAAAGGTTGGGGTGCCGGCGCGGGTGACTGGTGAGTTGCGGCCATGAGCAGGGGAGAGCGGGAGAGCGGGGGGGGGGGGGGGGAGGGAGAGTGAGATCTCCCCCCTGTTCCTCTCCGCTCTCCCCCACCACTCCCCGGCTGCCGGTGGCACCTGAACCTTTGCTCCGATCGAGCAATTGCCCTTAGTGAGTATGCTTGCTCATCTCTAGTCAGTACGATTAGTACAATACCAGATTTGTACTATTTTTGAAAAATAATATATCTTTGGAAAAAGATAAAATATTTTCTGCTGCCATCTTCTGACCGCAATAACTTTTTCAAGCTCCATTTACACGGAACGAATGTTGGGCAAACAATGCCCGACACTCATCCCTGTGTTTCATTGCGCCCATGCGGACGGCTTCCTTTGAAGTCAATGGAAGCCGTCCGCTCCGTGGCCTGCCCGCAGCTGACACTGTGGATAGGCCTTGGATCCCGCGGGAAAGCAGGGGATTTAAAAAAAAATAAAACACTCGTGCGGCGGTGTGCCAGCTGGTGTTTCCACCCACATTCGCAGTGAAGAAGATAGAAGACCCGCACAGCTGCACAGAGGATCCAGATGGTTAAGTAGTGTCCTTGGCCGCGGGCAGGGTGGGATTTCGCTGCGGGCTCCCGCCGAGCAGGCTGGTTCACGGAGCGGCCAGCAGGGGGGTGGGGAGGCTGCAGGAGATTTCTCTTCTCTTGCTCCCCTGCCCATCTCCATTGCCATAACACAGCAGCCGTTCAATACTGAACGGCCGCTGCTTAAACTGAACAATGAGCGATCAGCTCATCGTTTATGCAGGATAAACGATGTGGCCATTAGCCCCACATACCATGAGAAAGTAAATGCTTAAATATGTTGCGCCATATGCTAATTAGATCCAAACAGTCTGCTGGTCATAGCTGGACCATGCTAGTCACTACGAGTGGAGTCATGGGTTATATTCTCCGTGCGTAATGCACGCAAACACGTTCGTCTGCAGAAGCCCTTAAAGTCCAAATTGTCTTAGTCCTTCAGGGGTTCCTTCTTTATGTAATGTGGTCTAGCTTTATGTAAGCGGCTGCAGCGGCTGCTCCCCAGACCTCATTACATGCAAAAATGCATATATACACAACTACATGTATTTCTGTGCTCCATATACTTAAGGGCTCCTTCATACTGGCGATCACAATATCGCTGCAAGAAAATCGCGGTTAATCACATTTGTGTACACGTGATTTTTAAGAGTCAGCATTGTTCTTTCCTGAGAATTATCTTGCCTCGCTGCCGTCTGCGATTTTCTCATGCGAAAGTCAATAGGAATTTCTAATGTTGAAAACGCATCGCACAAACATCGCAAGTTCGTGCGTTGCGATGTGATAAATCGGAGGCTCCATAGAGAAACATGGGGGAGAAAAAAAATCGGAAAACGCAGAAAGATAGGATATGCTGTGATTTACAGATCTCACAACATCGCAGGACAGGAAGCATCGATGTCAATGCGCTCCCTCACATACTGCATTTTTGTGACATGCTCTATCTTTGTGCGCATTTGCACCCAAGCGCACACACCCGCATGAAAGCGCGCACTGAACTGCACGATCGTGTGGTGTTAATCGATAACTCCGGGCACTAAACAGGTTGCTCAGCTGCTTCAATCACGGCGTGGATGTGTCCTGCGCTGATGTGAATGGGCCCAGCAGCGCATAAAAGTATGGTAAACAGCGCTGCTGCACATGCAAAAGCACATGATAGTATTCCCTTCACAGTGCAATCACGTTTACCCGCCTACACTCGCCTGCAGGGGCCCTAATAGAGTATTTCAGCTCGTAAATACACACAAAGATAGGACATGCCCCAATTTTTTTTTTTACGCAGTGAAAATACTTAATTTTGAATGAACTTACTTTAATCAAAGGGTTCTATTCATGGGAATTACGGATGCAAAAAAAGCGTTTGTAAATTCGCGGAGAATATAAGCTTGTGTGAATGAGCCCAAGCAGCTCATCAACCTATTACATTCGATGGCTTGTGTGAAAACAATTGCAACCTGTTGTATTCTGCTGCGTTTTTACGAGTGAGAATAACTAAATCTCGGCCGGCATCAGACCGCACACGGATGTCGCCTCCGCGGATAACCCTTACAGGGAGCAAGGATTTAAATAAATGCAAACCTATATAATAAATGATATTTTTGCAGTGAGATAGATCTATTTTAGCCATGGGTGGACAAGCGCTGTGGATGACACTTTAACCCTTAGCTCACTTCGATATTTCTGCAATCACAACTCACTGTGCGGTCAAGAGAGACAAGAAAGGAATTTATGATTTTTTTGGAAGATTTTCAATAAAGCATAATGCAAACTTGTTAAAATGATGTATTTTCTAGCATTTTAAGCGATAATTGCCAAGTAGACCACATCACATTAAAGAAAGGCATTGAACTTCAGATCTAATATCTTACAACTATATATTCAAACGGCTTATACACTGGTTACCCCAAACCAACAATAGTTACTCTATATATGCCGGTTTCACACAAGCATATGGTCACAGCGCATAGTGCTATTCAATACTTGACAAGTGCCGTACGGCACACTGCAAATTATGGTCATCTAAGCCCAGCCTAAGGTCCATTTACACGGTCGGAGCCGTAAAAATGCCTGAACAGCAAAGGGCCTGACGCAAAAACACCAAGGGCGCAATGCCGTGGGGCCCGGGGAGACATTTCTTCTTCCCTCCCCCTCGCCGGCTCACCTCTTCTCTCCTCCCCTCCCAGTTCTCTTCTCCAGCAGCTAGAATAGGCTCCGATAGGCTTTTACGCCACGGAAATACGTACCTGTGCACTGATGTGCATTGTAAGCTAATTAGAGATGAGCGAATATACTCGTTTCGAGTAATTACTCGATCGAGCACCGCGATTTTCGAGTACTTCTGTACTAGGGTGAAAAGATTCGGGGGGCGCCGGGAGGCGGGGGGAGGCGTGGCGGAGTGGGGGGTAGCAGCGGGGAACAGGGGGGAGCCCTCTCTCTCTCCCCCCCCACTCCCCGCTGGAACCCCCCACTCACCCACGGCGCCCCCCGAATCTTTTTGCCCGAGTACGGAAGTACTCGAAAACCGCGGCGCTCGGGCAAAAAAGGGGAGTGGCCGAGTAGGTTCGCTCATCTCTAAACCTTATGCATCAGAGTGGCAGTGTATATTGGTTGGGCGTGAAAACCCGTCCGATATACGCCTGTGTGAATAAGCCCCAAGACTGGAACCTATACGAATCAGCCTTATAATTTTGTACTTTAAGGAACTAAATATTACAGTGGCTATTCATCTTCACTTTTGTTCTGTACTTTTCTCCTCATTTGCTCTTCAGTTAGGTAATGTGTCTTATTTGCTATCTTAGGGCTTTTTCACATAGGTGTTGTTTTCACACAGAATAGGTGCGTGACAAAATCGCATCTATTAGAACCAATGGTTTCCTATAGAAATGTCCAGATGAAGACATTTTAGACGCGCAAAAAACTCACCCCTTAGGGCGCCTACCCACTTGCGTTGCCGATTTTCGTGCGTGAAAAACGCGGCATTTTCGCGCGTTTTTTGCAGCCCTCCATTGACAATCATGGGTGCATTAAGAGAAAAATAAGGAGACATATGCAACTGACAGTTCCTATGTGAAAAACCCCACGAAACGGAAAAAAACCCCCAGATGGACAAGAACACATTCTATACTAATTGCTCTTGAGAAAAAACGCAAAACATCACAGGAAAAAAAATCGCAAGTGGGTAGGCACCCTTAGAGAGATAAAACATGCGTGTACAATGCCTGCATCTAAGGTCCGTGCTGTGTGAAAAGATAGGACCTGACCTATCTTTGGTACGTGCTGCGCAGGAGTTTCCATAGACTCCTATGGGGGCAGGATAACACGCACCACACAGCTCCCGATCATGTGAACAGGCAATTTCACCGCTAATTAAGCTTAGGACTTGATAGCTGGAAATCGCTCGTTCACGCTATTTTTTGAGGAGTTAGCCGTGATTTTTTTCACGAAAATCACGGCTGCATAACAGGAGAAAAGGAAACCATTGACTTTAATGAATTCGTTTTCACTAGCGGGATTCTTGCCGGTTAATTGTACGGGTGAGGAAAGATAGGACTTGCTTTCTCTTTCCAGCATGTAGTATTAACTTCCCACAGTGTTTTTTTAAAAACTTCTGCGCTATGGCATGGAGTTTGAAAAGCCAGAGAAGGAAAAGAATAAACCCTGTGCATGCGCAACTGTACGCTGCACTGGCGAGCAGAGTGGTGCGTATGCTCACCTGAAACCACCCTAAAACGAAAATAGTAATGCAAACTAAAAACAGACATTAGGTGGAAGCCCATGGAGTCCCATTGCATCATTGTAAACAAGGGGATATATCTGCTATGGATAATTTCACGCAGGCGATCGCAATATCGCTGCGAGAAAATTGCAGCAAAATCACATCTTTGTCCGTGTGGAAAACATTGCTACCAGTTGCGATTTTCTTGCGAGTTTTTTCCCCAGGCTTTTCTCGCTAGAAAGACAATAGGACTTTCTAGTGTTAAAAACGCATCATAATGCAGGAAAATCGCAAGTTTGTGGTTTGCGATGCGATAAAACAAAAACTCCATAGGTAAACTTGGGTGGTAAAAAAGAGCAAAACGCAGAACGATAGGACATGCCGTAATATTTGTATCGTTCAACATTGCATGAGTGAAAACATTGCAAATGTAAAGGAAACCATTGAAAAGCATGAGTTTCATAATTCTGCATTTTCACTCGCATCGCCTGTGTGAAGCTGGCCTCAATGTATTACAAAGGGTTTTTTTTATTATTATTTGCTCTATAATAGGTGCCTCTGGCAAAACATAGGTGCCAGCACAGCCGCTAAGGCTTCATATCCACGTGTGGGTTGTGCTCCGCAGGCAGGAGCCTGCAACAAAATCCCACCCTGCCCGCGGCCAAGGACACTACTTAACCGTCCGGATCCTCTGCGTGGCTGTGCGGGTCTTCTATCTTCTTCACTGCAGATGTGGGCAGAAACGCCAGCTGGCACACCGCCGCACATGTGCAGTGGAGTTTTCTTTTTTTAAATCTCCTGCTGTCCCGCGGGATCCATGGCCCGTCTGCAGTGTCAGCTGTGGGCAGGCCACGAATCAATGGAAGCCGTCCGTGCGGGAATCACAGCAAAATGGAGCATGCTGTGATTTGTTTTCTGAAAGGTCTGCAAAACAAATCTGCATGCTTAAATTCAGCTCTGGACGCCCATGTTTGTCTATGGCCGGCTTGAACTGCGGATTCTGCAATTCAATTCTGCTTGTAGACATTGGGCCTAAGGGCTCATTCACATGTATGTATATCGGCCGGGTTTAACGCCCGGACGATATATGGTGTCCCTTTCTGCAGGGGGGGGGAGGCGGGCTGGGAGCAATGCCCCCTCTCTGCCTTTCTCCACTATTTGCAATGAGAGGGGGCAGGAAGGGGCGGGACTTAGCCCCGCCCCTCCCATTGTATATAGTGGCAAGGGGTGGCGAGGGAGGGAGAGGGGGGGGGGGGTCTCAGTACACTGCTCCCGGCCTGTCTCATCCCCCTGCAGAAAGGGACGCCGCATATCGGCCGGGCGTGAAAACCCGGACGATATACGGACGTGTGAATAAGCCCTAACACTGGCCGGGCGTGAAAACCCGGACGATATACGGACGTGTGAATAAGCCCTAACACTGGTGTAATAGCACCTACATAATAACAACTATCAGACAATTCTGAAACATCTGTACAAACATGTTTCCAAGTAGTTTCCAAGAATGTTTCCAGAAACAAGCTGTGGGCATCTCAGCAACTGCTCATATGATACAAGTGTCAAATAAATAATGGAAGCTGTTTGTGAAAATCTGTCAGGTTTTATGAATCAGCATGATATCGCTACTTTCTAACATGAACAGAGTTATTTCAAAAGTTGTTTCTATATACATTAAAACATATTTGTAAATTCTGAGCTCTTCTTCTATGATGTGAGTGCACAACATTTCCAGCAGGTGGCAGTCATGATTCAAGAAAGAAATCAGAACCTTTGTTCTTTCTTCAAGCAGAAAGAAAATACAATTTTGAACCGAGTTTTGGTTCAGCCCATTGAACTGCTGATTGTTTCATGCAGTTTAAGGGAAACTTCTGTAAGCAGGACAGTTTGGAAAGCCATGTCCTAAGGAACTGAACTTTATTCTTCAGCCCATTAACAGAGACCTCATATTAGTGAAGAGGACATTGTAAGGATGATCACATGGAAGAGCATTTCCATACAGCTAACAGTTCTACTCTTGTTTCAACTGCTTGACCAAAATTCCTGTGCAGAAACAGAGTCGGATCGAGGAAAAACACCGGATGGAGCTTCTACGTTAGCGTTTGTTTTTGATGTCACTGGATCCATGTACGATGACTTAGTACAAGTGATAGAAGGAGCGTCAAAGATTTTAGAGACATCTTTAAGCAGACCGAAAAAACCTCTGTATAACTTTGCACTAGTGCCTTTCCATGACCCAGGTAAGAAGTCCTTGCTGTACATTGTGGTTTACTGAGATCTGTGCATTTGTACAGAATGTACACAGCAGATCTGGCAAGAATGCAAGAGTCAATGATGTCACTGACTTTATTATTCTATCCCTTTTTGTCAATCTCTCGTAAGTTTTTAAGAAAAATGACTTTGTCTGCCCTATTCCTATATCATCTTTAAGACTTATGGGCTAAGTGAACAACTTGGAAGCTTTTATCATTTTAGGATTTGCCTCATATGATGCTTCAACATGTTTCAGATAGTAACACTTCCAATGCCTTGTGATGTTGGCTCAGATTTCTTCATTTATTACCACTATGGAATGCATTGAGTTAACATTAAATCACATTGAATGGTTAGCACATCAGGCCGGTAGCCCTATAACCTACTGCTTGTATCCTAGTTAACCCTTTCATATTTTTGGGAATGATCTGTTATCATCAGGTAATTGCAGGACTTATGTGATATTGGATGTGATTACATAGTTTCATAGAAATTGTAAGCTGATATTGTCAAAAAACATTACATAAAAAGTTCAGATTGTCTACTTTTTATATTAATTATGCATCATTTTGCACTCTTTTCAACTGAAACACACACAATTATCTAATAATTCATCTGTTCACCAGCTTGTCGTACATGGTTTATGCCATAGATATGGCATAAAAGGTCTGACAGATAAGAGTCCCCATTCTGGAACCCACAACTACATTGTGAATGGAAGTTTGCCGACACCTGTCTTGGATGTTGAGGTGGCCACCGGCTGCCACAGCCAAGCATAGAGTGAATGGAAAGGTGGGCAGTCTTGTTGGACTTTTCCTGTAACTCCCATGTAGCAGAGTAGTGAGAGCCACACACATGTGGTATCATCTCTCCATTCTTTCTCCACCCAGATGAGGAGGCCATTGGCCACTTCATGCAGTAGAATGGAGGTCAAAGTACCCTCATTCTGGGCTTAGTTAGAAATCACATCAATCAGACAAGGCATATTCTATGGATATGTAATAAATGTCTAAGATGCGGATACTCTTTTTAATCAAGGCCTTTCATTGATATCTATAGCTTTGGAACATGCTTCTTATATACAGGTTCATATTGGTTTTTAGGGTTAGTGCTCCTTATGGCTGCATCCAACCATGGGTCTGAGTCTAGCCTTCCAATCTTTGGAATTGTTGAATAATACCATGTTTCTCTGAAAATAAGATTCTGTCATATTAATTTTTACCCCAAAAGAGGTGCTAGGTCTTATTTTCAGGGAATGTCTTATTATAATTGAGTAGGAGGCTTGGTCCAGGTCCCTCCCGCTGCTCTCCGGAGCTCCGACGTGGTTCTTGCTGTCCTTGGTTGCCCGCAGAAGATCACTTCCAGGGTTACAGGATTCATAAATCCTGCCTCCAGGAAGCGATAGCTGTGATTAGTTCATCAAGCACTGCATTGTTTGGCTGAGCAGAGGTAAAAGAACCAATCACAGCTATTGCGTTGTGGAGGTGGGATTTATGAATTGGCTGAGCCATGGCATTACCAAAGTAATACATTCCTTTTTTTACATAATGTGTCTAGGGCTTATTTTCAGGATAAGGCTTATATTCCAAGCCTCCCCAAAAATTTGGGTAGGGTTTATTTTCGAGTAGGTCTTATTTTCAGGGAGATTGAGGTATATGTTTTGTCTATTAACACGTCATGAAATCTAATGTAAAAACAATGTCCATCTTGTGAAAGTGAATGGCACCAAAATTATCACCCAGTATGAGGCACTACATGAGTCACTATCTGCACTCTTCTCTTGTGAGTGGAGAGAGCAGGGTACAGATTCTAAGCAAGCAGGCACCACACGCCATTTACTTCGCTCTCCAAGGAGTGCTGGGCAAGGCTGATCAGAAACTAAGGGGACAGCATTCATCTGAGCACTACTGCCCCTTTGTTTTAGGGTTTGGTGGGTTTTCTGCACCTGGACCCCACCAATGAAAAATTTGGACATTTCACTATGACATGTAAAAGTTTTTTCACACTCTTTAAAAACACTATCCACAACATAGCAGTAACCTTTTTTTGTTTTAACTTCACAGTTGCATTATAACATTTCTTAATACAACGCTTTTCATATGGTTTCAATTCTCTGTAACATTGGGAGGCATCTGTAATAGCCTTTTTGATGTATGACATTAAAGGGATTTTCCAGGAGAAAACTAATGGTGACCTATCCTCAGCATAGATAACCAATAAGAGATTGGTGGGGATCTGCTACTTGGAGCCTTTGTTGATCAGTTGATTGCAAGATGCTGCGGATGGCCAGAACTATCAAAACGTCATCCATAGCACAGTGGCCTGGTTCGGTAGTGCACTTCAATCACACAAGTGATTTCGATAGATATGATAGAACGTTAACTAGAGAAAAGTGTATTCATTTATATTATATGCATATACTGCGTGCATGTATCTGACCTGATGAGAGAGGAGACTACATAAATGAATGTCACAGCTAAAAAGAAATTCTTTTCATGTTATATTCAGATTAAATAGTAAATCACCATTGTTACATCCATGTTGAGCATTTACGCACCACACCTAGCACGGGCACAAGGCAATGTTCACATGGGACAAATAAACACCAGTAGGTCCCATGTAAAACACCAAAGCCACCACCCAAACACAAACAAGGGGGGAAAAGAGGAAATCAAGCCTTAACAGCTAGAAAAAGGAAAAACCCCTACCTAAAGTGGGGCAATCGCCCTGATAGGGACAGCCCCACGCTGGAACCTAGGGACCACCTGCGCTTACCCTAGGTGGAACCTAGGGACCATATCTAGGAACTGATGGTAACAACTATAAGCAGCAGGGGTGATGGCAGTACAGCTTCCCAGTCCTAGAAGGGTTAAAACAGCGAGGGGAGATTAAGATGGTAGTCACGGTAGCGCTGCTGTTTCTCCCCAAAAAGGTGGTAAAGGAGATCTGGGGCTAGTAAAACTGCAGTTGCAAATATCTTGGCAGT
Organism: Eleutherodactylus coqui; assembly: GCF_035609145.1. Lineage (NCBI taxonomy): Eukaryota > Metazoa > Chordata > Amphibia > Anura > Eleutherodactylidae > Eleutherodactylus > Eleutherodactylus coqui. The sequence continues at coordinate 232,717,584 of NC_089839.1, read as the reverse complement.
TCTTATAATGTGCTACCCGCAGAGTCAGGTAGGGCAGGATGTTAGTTTGTTGTGACGCCAGCTCACGTATGGGTAGGGACACGTTTCGAGCAAAATAATAAATATAGAAAATTTGGAGAACTAAGCAAAAATGGTGATAGTAGTCCTCACTGTCCTGTGAGCATAGTGTGGTACCTCAGTGCAGCTGTTATAGATGGTGGGAAGCATTCCAGGAAGCAGACTTGTATGATGAAAACAGTTTAACAGTTTTATTGAGAGAAAGTTTTTTTCTTGGTAGCAGTTTCACACTTGAATTGCATTTACTTGAAGGGAATTAAGACACTTGTACAGTAGACAAACACTTTGAGTAGACTTGGGAGGTGAGGGTTAACTTTCTTCTTTCTTGACCTCTGGGCTTGACACTCCAGCTTTACTTCTCTGGCTGTGATTACAACTGAACTGACTGCATCTGACCTGTTTCTTTACTCTGACTTCTGTTTCTTCCTGTTGAATTTTCCTCCTCCTCATTCTCTATCTCTCTCTTTTATTTGCTCTCCACAATAACTTGGCTCTTAGTACTCACACTTTAGATGTTTTTCTTTCCACCACACTAACTTGGGAGTGAAGATGACCTCCTTGTTCCTCCCTGCTCTCTATCTCAGGCTCTCCTGCACTATACTCTCTCCAGGCCTGGACTAGACTACCTAACTCTGCCCACTCTCTACCTTTTATACCCTCTACCTCAACCAATCCCAGGCTAGCTATCCAATTCTAGTACTAGCTTGGGGTGATTAACAGGTACCAGAGAAGGTTAGGGTGACTTCTGCAGAAACATGCAGAGTTAAGGCCCTTTTACATGCAAAGATAATCGCTCAAACTGCCGAAAAATTGAACGAAATTCAAGCGAGCTGCCAACATTTTTGAATAGGAAATAAATTGCTGTAATCATTTCTGTTTTCCTCCACGTGTTGTTTGCTCAGCTGGAAATGTGTTTAGACGGTTGTTATTGCATAAACACATGCCCAACTAAGCAAGCATTTGGCTGGCACATTCCATTGTTGTATTCCATTGTTGTATGCAATTGAATATGCAATGAAAAACAAAGCCATCCCTTAAGGTCCATTTAGACACAACGATTATCGCTCAAAAGATGTCGCTCAAGCGACTTTTGAGCGTTAATCGTTGTGTCATTTGCAGCCCAAGATGATCGCTCAAGATGAGTGATCACCCTGCGCTGCCAGCGGAGGATGCAGAAGAGAAGCGGGGTGTCCCTGCTTGTCTTCTGCATCCAGCTGTTCTCCGCTCTGAGCGCCCGGCTGTTATACAGCCGAACGTCCGCAGCAGGATGTCCCCGCTTGTCTTCTGCATCCAGCTGTTCTCCGCTCCGAGCGCCCACCTGTTATACAGCCGAGCACCCAGAGTGGAGGATGCAGAATACAGCGGGGTGTCCCCACTTGTCTTCTGCATCCAGCTGTTCTCCGCCCTGAGTGCCCGGCTGTTATACAGCCGAGAGCTCGGAGCGGAGGATGCAGAAGACATGCGGGACGTCCCCGCTTGTCTTCTGCATCCAGATGTTTTCCATACGGAGCACCCGGCTGTTAAACAGCTGAGCAATCCGTGCAAGGTATGGAGAACAGAGCTGGACCCCTCTGTTCTTCATACTCAGCTGTATCAGCTGTATCCTGCTGTGAATCCCTGATAAGGCTCATTGTTGTCTTTCCGCATGCTAAAAGACAATGATGAGCGATGGCTTAACGAAAACTGCAGGATGTCAGTGCAGTTACACACAACGATTATCGCTCAAAAGATGGCTTTTGAGCGAATTTTGAGCAACAATCGTTTTAGCCCCTGGAAACACTGAATGAACTGCATTCAAACTGGAAGAATTTTCAGCAACCAAACAATAGATTTTATGCCAGCCTAAAAATCTTGGCTAACGATAATTGAACGAATAGTGCACGACTGCTGGTGCTTACATGTAACTATTATCGCTCATTTTGGCCATTTGAACGGATTTTGAGTGATAATCGTTGCGCGTAAGAGGGCCTTTAGGTTGTAGGAACACTTTCAGGTAACCCATTATTGACCATTTAAAGGCAAACACACCCAAATTAAAATGACGGAATATGAACAATAACATGATAACATTTCACAACTTATTATATGTCACCTTGGGACCTGATTGTAAGGATATAGTAGGCACAGCAAGTGCTGGAGTACCCAACTCTGGGGTACTACAGCAAAAGCAACTCCAATATACAAATAATACACCATCTACTTAACTGAATCAGGATGACAACTCTGAGGGAAATGTTAACTAGACCAAACTCACCATAAAGAAGTAAGCGCATCAGAGGACAGTGGTAAAGAAAAAACTCAAGGCTAAGGGTCCCCCTGTAACCAAGATATTATGATCCCCACCCTTTGGGAATCATTACCTGAGGATGAGGGACGCAGTTTAAAATACAACTGTCATGACTCCGCACAAAAATAACAAAGTGCTGCCTTTTGCAAGAGAAATGATCTAACTTAGGCTCCTTACAAGGGACCGACCAAGCCATCTTTTGCTTAACCCTTTCCAATCCAATTTGTATCCTGGTTTTTCTAGACGGCTTACTCTTTTTCTGCCGTTATACAACGGCACTATATGCTGCCTAAGCTAGTACTGCATGAGGTGACACGTAGGATAGGCTCTGACAGCAGAGAGGCTGGCAATATACAGTAAGAGAACCCTAACGGACGTCTTCCAACATCGGAGCTGTACAGCCTTAAATCATAATGTCTTCAGAGGTCAGACAGTGGATTGGAAAGGGTTATCAGCAACCTCAAGTGAAAGAGCTAAGCTAATTAGCCAATACTTTAATGAGATCCATAATGACACTAAACCTAAAAGACCCTCCTGAAAAAAGTCAGGTTGATTATTCTGTTGCGCTCATGGTGAGCGTGGTGCGCGAACGTTCAGCACGGACATAACGGCCGCATTGTGTGCAACGGGAAACTTGCTGTTGGACTTATGGAATTATACTGCATATTGAAAAGCCATACTGGTTTAACAACATGTGGCTGAATAATCATTACAGCAGAAGAGTTTCCAGAGCCCAGCTATTATACGCTGCTTCTGGTATCTTGTTGTAATAATATTCTAAGTGGAAATGTAATAAAAACAATGGGAAATATTTTTGGCTGCACCTTTGTGAATAGCTGTATTACCACGAGAAAAAATATTAAATATGTCTGTTTATTAACTTAAAAGTGTTTGACCCCTCTTTTAGTATTTTTGTACACGCCATAGAGGAAGTGTTAGCTAAGATCCCAAAATATTTAGATTTTCACTAAAAAGGAATATAAACAATGAACTAAAATTATAATTAATGCCAGACTTTTGGCAGAACTCTAAAAGTATCAGGGCTAGAAAATGTTATGGAGTGTGTTTGTGTTCACATTCCCACAATACGTTCCACAAGATTTCTCTGAAGAGAACATCTAACAGCATCGACATTCTCTTATCTACCCTTAGGTCAGTCTCACATAAACGGATTTGAATTGCAGATTCCATGATCGTCATTAGAGATGAGTGAGCACCCAAATGCTCGGGTCCGCGCTATTTGAGTCGAGCTTTTCGTAGAATTCGAGAGCTCTACTCAAGTAACGAACCCCATTGACTACAATGGGAGACTCGAGCATTTTTGTATGTGGGAACGCCGGGTCCCGAGCTTTTTTTCCCCCTAGGTTCGTGTGTTTCTCTCTCTCTCCCCTGCCTGCCAGACAAAAAATTTGCCAATGACGCGTGCTGCGTTGTGGCAGGGAGGGGCCAAAACAGGCATGTCACAGCGGGGAGGAGCCAAAAACTGGGACGGGGTCGAACACGGCTTGATGCTCGTTCGAGTAACGAGCACCATCGAGTACGCTAATACTCGAACGAGCATCAAGCTCGGCAGAGTACGTTCGCTCAACAATAATTGCCATCCACGCGGACAATATGCGGGTATTGAAAGGCATAGACTTTCGCCGGTTCGCTTGCGGGTAGGCATTGCGGATTCTGCGAGTGGAAGAAAAATGTCAGCATGTTCCATTGTACCGCGGATTCCGTGCATATAGGCTTCATTGATCCCTATGGATGCATTTGATCTGCAGTGCATACGCAATTACATTGCGTATGGACATGAATTCTCTCACAAGTTGCTAGGAGACCAGATACAAATGGATTAAAGAAAGCAGGAATTTGTGGGCAGACAATGCAGGACAGAGTCTGTGGAGCAGCACACCATCCAGACTGCGATCCACAACCTCCGCTTATTCTTCTGGGCTCTTCCTCCACAAGAAAGTTTTTTGTTTTTTTTAATGGTTTATACTTCTTCCAGCCAAGCCCAGAGAGTAGTATCCCTTTGTAAAGGCAAGGCTCTCAGAACAGCTCTCACCACGAAAGCACAAAGGAATGTCACCTGGGCGGTCGCCTAAGTGATAACGGGGTGTTTTTAGGGGGTTGGGCTACTTTCTGATGTCATTTCCTGCTTGTGAACTTTCTTCCACGTAGATGATATGCTGCCCATATGTGTACATCCATGTGGAAAACCGCACACATACGCGATCATTCGCAACTCACCTCCGCGATCATTCGCAGGTCTTCCGTTGCGTATATCCGCAAATGGAATCTGACCAATTCGTGTGAGCCTGGCCTTAAGGTTATATATCCAACCTAAATCCAACATTCAACTTTGTCCAGTATCTTAAAAGTCATGGACATTTTTTTTTTTACTTCAATTCATATATCTTTGGCTGAAAAGCTTTTTTGCATTAGGGACTTATTTAAAATGTTGAATTGTCTGGCCTTTGCAGCTTCTATATATCATAGTATATGATGATGATTATCCATCCAGTCAAGGCTTACCTTTGGTCACTTTATGGATCATCGTTCTCCATGCTTTCCTATCACTGGCCACTTCTTTCAGTTCTTCCATGTGCATGTTTGTATCTACTTTGATTGTGGCCAGCCGGCGTTGCCTTTGGCGTCCTCTTCTTCGTGACCCACTAACTGTGCCAAGCATCATTATTGTTTCCAGAGAATTAGCTTGCATGATATGTCCAAAGTATGAGAGACGTCGTTTGGTGATATTTCCCTCTAGCGATATTTTTGGTTTGATACGCTCTAAGACCATCTTGTTGGTGACCATTGCTGTCCATAGTATAGACAGAATTCTTCTCCAGCACCATAGTTTGAAAGCATCAATATTCCTTCTATCTGCCTTCTGGAGTGTCCAACTCTCACATACATATATGGAGATCGGAAACACGATTGCATTTACATGATTGCAGATTTTTGTAGCAATGCTAATATCTTTGCTCTTCCATATCCTTCCCATTCCTTGTATTGCATTGCAGCTAAGTAAAATTCTTTGTTTGATTTCTGGTTCTAATTCTCCATTGCTGTCAATGATGGAGTTCTGGTCTGGTCCACATCCTCCTGGTGCCATCTCAGTCAGATAAGTCCCTGGTGTTCTTACTTTTTACTTGTTGTTGAGCATCTGTTTCCTAGTACTATTGTGACTATTAAATAGTAACAGAGTATTTTAGCCTAAAAAAGTGACTTATGTTCACCCAGTTCAGGCTATTACCTCCCCAATGTTGATCCAGAGGATGGCAAAAATCCTCAATGAGATAGAAGCTAATTTCCTCATTTTAGGGAAAAAAATTCATTCCCAACTCCAGAATAATCTCTGGATCAACAACCCTTCTAAAGTAATTAGTGACTATAACATGTAATATTATAAAGCTCAATAAAGGTGTCCATGAGCATCTTGTACTCTTGTAGTGAGTTTACCATCACCACGTCCGCAGGCAGAGAGTTCCACAGTCTCACTGCTCTTACAGTAAAGAACCCCCTTCCATGTTGGTGTAGAAACCTTCTTTCCTCTAGATGTATAGGGCGCCCCCTTGTTACAGTCCTGGGTATAAATAGATGATGGGTGAGATCTCTGTATTGTCCCCTGATATATTTATACCTAGTTATTAGCCGTATTTTTTGTAAACTAAATAACCTCTCTGGGTATTGCAATCTGCTCATTCCATTTACTAATGTAGTTGTCCACCTATGAACCCGTTCAAGCTCTGATATATCATTCTTGAGTACCGGTTTCTGTATACAATATTCTATGTGTCGTTTTACTAGTGATTTGTAAAGAGAAAGAACAATTTTCTCATGATGTGCCCATATATCTCTTTCAATGCACCTCGTTATCATATTTGCTTTAGCAGCTGCTGCCTGACACTGGTTGCTCCAGTTAAGCCCACAGTTAACTAAAATCCATGTCAGTGTTTACCCAGTGGTTTCTTATTTAGTGTGTAATGGTGACATGTATTTCCTCTGCCCTTACATTTATCATTGTTAAACCCTATTTGCCACTTTTCTGCAATCCCCAATTTATCCAGTTCCTCTTGCAACCATTTACTGTTCTCTCTTGCGTTAATTGCTCTACATATCATCTGCAAATATTGGGAAAGGAACTTGTTATTTGAATAGCGCCAACTTATACCGCTTTCAGGTAATTTATTTTTTACCCCCAGCAGGCTGGGTACTCATTTTACTGACCTTGGAAGGATGGAAGGCTGAGTCAACCTTGAGCCGGCTACCTGAACCAGGCGGGGATTGAACTCGCAACCTTCAGGTCATGACTGCATACTGCTGCCTTATCACTCTGCAGCACACAAGGCCTTCATATTGATATTTTACTGTACAATCCTTCTACCAGATCATTAATAAATATATTAAAAAGAATAAGGACCAATACTGCCCCCTGTGGTACCCCACTAGTAACGGTGACCCAATCAGAGTATATACCATTAAAGGGGTTGTCTCGCGGCAGCAAGTGGGGTTATACACTTCTGTATGGCCATATTAATGCACTTTGTAATATACAATGTGCATTAAATATGAGCCATACAGAAGTTATTCACTTACCTGCTCCGTTGCTAGCGTCCTCGTCGCCATGGTTCCGTCTAATTTCGGGGTCTTCTTGCTTCTTTAGACGCGCTTGCGCAGATCCGTCTTCTCCCTTCGGCTCCGCTCGGCAGCATCAGCGATTTGGCTCCGCCCCCTTGTACGCATCATCGCGTAGCTCCGCCCCATGATGTGTGCCGGTTCCAGCCTCCTGATTGGCTGGAATCGGCACGTGATGGGGGCGGAGCTACGCGATGATGCATACAAGGGGGCGGAGCCAAATGACTTTTCTCCGATCCAGTCTAGAACTTACCTCCTTGTAGAAGCTGATCAGATTTTTGTGCTCTCTGTAGGCCCCACTCTTTAGGTACTACTTTTCATGTCCCACACACAGTAAGGCCTCATGTTCACGGGCAAAAGAAGAATTAAAATCCGCAGCGGATTTTAACTCTTCTCCTGCCCGCGGATCCGCATCCCATAGGGATGCATTGACCACCCGTGGGTAGATAAATACCCACGGATGGTCAATAAAAGTGATTTAAAAAAAAAATGGAGCATGAAAAAATCTGGACCATGCTCCATTTTCGTGCGGGTCTCCCGCGGGGACGGCTCCCGCAGGCTTCTATTGAAGAGACAAAAATTGGAATTTACTCACCCGCTCCGGATCTTCCCTTTGGCGCGGCTCCATCTTCTCTCCATCACGGCCAGATCTTTTTTCTTTGGGCCGGCGCATGTGTGGGGCACGTAACCGACATGCCCTGCGCATCCGCCGGGCCGAAGAAAGAAGATCCGGCCGCGACGGAGAGAAGATGAAGCCGCGACGAATGGAAGATCCAGAGCGGGCGAGAGGTAAGTTTATTCTTATTTTAAGCGCTCATGTCCGGATTTTCTCCGTGGACATGAGGCCTAAAAGTGCCCCCACTCTATAGTAATGCCTTCCTTATGCCCTCATTGTGTAATAATACCCCAAATAGGCCCCCACTAAGTAATAATGCTTCATATTGGCTTCCATTCAGTAGCAATTGCTTATATAGGCTCCCACTTAGTAATAATCCCTCCTCCCACTCCTGACCTTTGCAGTCAGCACCCACTCAGTTCAGCTGCGACTTCCAGTAGAGAGATCATGTGATCACATCTATGTGTCAAATGATTGCTCTACCCAGTACTCACCAGGTTGGCTGTATGGGCGTGGGCTCGGGAGCGGGAACAGTGGCACATCAACATAGGTGAATTGTTTTTTGTTTTTTTTACATTTTGCTACAACATTTTCGCCCCTCCACCAGCCCTAAGACCTGACCAGACCACCGGGAATTTTACTGGTGGGCTAAATGGCCAGTCCAACTCTGGGTCTGTCTGTCACATTACTTAATTCCCTTAGAACCCAGGGTATATGCCATCAGGACCTGGGAATTTGTCTATTTTAATCTGTTTTAAGTAGCTCTGCAATTCCTCCAGAGTTAACCCCTTGAGTGACAGGTGTCTTACCACCATGTCATGCCCACCAGGGCAGGTTTTTAAAATGGTCTAATTTAATTTCAAATTTTACAGTCGCGTTCCAAGAGCCATAACTTTTTCATTTTTCCATTGACTCGGCCATATGAGGGCTTGTTTTTTTGTGGGACAAGTTGTACTTTTTGATGGCATCATTTTTGGGTATATATAATGTATTGTATAACTTTTGTATAAAAATTTGTAGGGAGATTGAGGGAAAAAAAGAAATTCTGCCATTTGTTTTTTGGATTTCATTTTTACAGCGCTCAGTGTGTAGAATAAATAATGTGATAACAATATTCTCTGAATCAGCACGATTCCGGCGATACCAAGTTTATACAGTTTTTTAATGTTTTGCTATTTTTGGGGTCAGCAACGCTTTCTTTTCTCCTTAGGGAGAACAACTATACTATAAACTAAGTGAGGAGACTTAAATGGCCATGCACGCTCCTCTGGGTAATATGCAAATAAGGGAGATGGAATAAATCCTTCCCAGTGCCACCTATTGAAAGGCAGCATTCCTTCAAGCCAAAGTCAGACTTTTTATACAAACCTTGTTACAATGACCGGGAATTCAAAGCAAAGCCAAACTCCATGTACATACAGCTGTTTCAGGGTTTTTGCCCTTAATCAGTGTACAGTAGGAGTCTGGCTTTGCTAGTGAGAGGCCTGGGATGAGGGTCAGCAATGCTATCTTTTCTCCTTAGGGAGAGCAACTATACTATAAACTGAGGAGACTCAAATGGCCATGCACGCTCCTCTGGGTAATATGCAAATAAGGGAGATAGAATAAATCCTCCACAGTGCCACCTATTGAAAGGCAGCATTCCTTCAAGCCAAACTCAGACTTTTTATACAAGCTTTGCTTTGAATTCCCGGTCATTGTAACACTGTGGAGGATTTATTCCATCTCCCTTATTTGCTATTTGTGTACATTTAAAACATTTTTTTTCCCTAAAGGTTTGCTTTTGTGTCGCCACATTCCAATAGCCATATTCATTTTATTTTCCCATTGCCAGAGCCCCAGAAGGCCTTGTTTTTTGTGGGATGAACTCTAGTCTTCATTTATTTAATTTTTTGGAACATGTAAAATTTTGATCGCTTTTTATTCCATTTTTTTCTAGTGGCAAGATTAACAAAATCTGTAATTCTGGCATGTTTTTTATTTTTATTTTTCACTATATTTTCTGAGCAGTATAAATAATATTTTAAAGTAATTCTACAGGCCAGTATGATTATGCCAATACCAAATTCTAATAGTTTTTTCTTTTTCACAAAAAAAAAGTAATACAAGTTTAAATCACCTCCTTTTGCCACATCTATAATAAAAAAATCTTAATCATAAAAGAAAAATACATATTTGGTATCGCCGCATTCGTAAAAGTCCGACCTATGAAAGTAGTGCATTATTTACCCCGCACACTGAACGTAGTCCAAAAAAAAAAAAAAAGAACGCCACAAATGCACTTTTTCAGTCACCCTGTTTCCCAGAAAAAATACAATAAAAGGCGGTCAAAAATTTGTATCTATTCCAGATGGGTACCAATGTAAACTACAGGACATCCCGCAAAAAATGAGTCCTTGCTTAAGTATGTTGACGGAAAAATAAAAAAGTTATTGTGCGCAGAAGATGCAGCAGAAAATAATTTAAAAAAATTAAATGTCTTTGACAAAAAATACAAGTACTACAGCAAAAAAATATACCGTATATTCCGGCGTATAAAACGACCTTTTAACCCCGAAAAATCTGCTCGGCAGTCGGGGGTCGTCTTTACGCCAGGTATACAAAAAAAAAAAGGTGTCAAAAAAAAAAAATGCAGTACTCACCTCCCTGGGCATTCTGCAGCGCTGCTGCAGGCTGTCGCTCCCTCCTTGTCCCCGACAGAGCATTGCTTTCTGGATGCGGGGCTTGAAAACCCCGCATCCAGAAAGCTAATGCTGTGATTGGCTAACTCACGCGGCGTCAGCCATTCACAGCCATTCAATGACATCTTTGAATGGCTGTGATTGGCTAACTAACGCGGCGTCAGCCAATCACAGCCATGATGTCTGCTGTAAGAGCTGGTGCCTGGCTGTCACCTGGCCAAGCACCAGCTCTCCCTGCCACAGAGACCATCGGCTTGCTTCTGACAAGTGCAGGCAGAGCACAATGCCACAGCTTGTTGCATTGTGCTCTGCAGCTCCCATAGTGAAACATAGCCCGGAAATCTTCCGAGCTATATCACTATCAATAGTGGAGCTCGTTCCGGAAAACCTCCGGGCGTGCCACTCAAGGGGTTAAACTGGTGATACTTAAAGGGGTTGTCTCGCGCCGAAAGGTTTTGTTTTTTTTCCATAGGCCCCCCCATTCGGCGCAGGACAACCCCAAGGGATGTGTTAAAAAAAAAAATTTTTATTACTTACTCTGCGACGTCTTCCTTCTTCCTACTCCTTCCTTCACCAAGATGACCGCCGGGATCTTCACCCACGATGCACCGCGGGTCTTCTCCCATGGTGCACCATGGGCTCTGTGCGGTCCATTGCCGATTCCAGCCTCCTGATTGGCTGGAATCGGCACACGTGACGGGGCGGAGCTACGATGACCAGCTCTCCGGCACGAGCGGCCCCATTCACCAGGAAGAAGACCGCACAGCGCAAGCGCGTCTAAAAAAGCAAGAAGACATCAGAATTAGACGGATCCATGGCGACGGGGATGCCAGCAACGGAGCACGTAAGTGAATAACTTCTGTATGGCTCATATTTAATGCACGATGTACATTACAAAGTACATTAATATGGCCATACAGAAGTGTTTAACCCCACTTGCTGCCGCGAGACAACCCCTTTAATGAAGAGTTTAGTTTAGAACTTTGAATTTCACCTGACATTTCATTTTTCCGAGGGAATACAATGGTGTAAAAACTATTTCATAGATTTGCTTTCTCCCCACCACCCTCTACAATTTTTCCTACAATACTTTATTGTTATTTGCATCTACCCATTGTCACCTATTATCCATTTAGGAACAGTCTGGACAGCCCTCAGGTTCTAACCCCAGCACGGAGGCGCCACCCCGTTGCTATAGTGACAGCATGGGGGTGGGGCTAGCAAACATTCCCGGCATGCTGCGGCCTCTCTGCTGGCAGCCCCTCCCCCTCTCCTGACAGAGACCATGGCGCCAGCTTACAGCAAGTACCTGACAGTCCGTAACCCCTCGGCGTCCGGAGCGGTGCTCATCCTGCTCTACCTGCTCAACAAACGGAGGGGACCCAACAGCAACGGGTGGCTGGAGGCGGGGCGGCGCAGGAGTCTGTGAAAACTGCTGCAGCTGCAGGGTTACATGTCTGTGCTGATGCAGTTGCTGCAGACTTTAACAGCCCCCATGAGATGAAGAGATGAGCGGTGATGGTGCAGGAAGACAACAACTATAGATGTATTCAACACGAACATGACTGGTGCAGTGCGAACATCGTTATCACGCCATAGCATACTATACATTGTTATCATAGGCCGTCTACACTCTGCGTAGCCCGGCAGTCAGTGGTAGCCCAGCAATCCTGGTAGCAAGACTTGAACAGGACAGTCCTTTCCAGCTCCAGTATGATTCCATTTACTAGGCATGTGATGTATTTACTCCCCCCAACACCGCAGCTAGATACTATAATATACCTAGTTGTATAGTTCTGGTCTCCAGGCCATTACTCTAGTAAATTACATTATTGATTGTTGTAGGATTTTAACACTCTTTATTGCTGTCTGATATAATTGTGCTGCCTTTGATTTACTGTACAGTCTTAGGGCTCATTGACACAGGTGTAGGCGATTTTCGGTTGTCTGTGTCACTGCCACAACGCGACTGAAAATCGCTTGAACGGGTGCACAAATCTTGTGTTTGTGCGCCCGTTCAGACAGCCCGGTCTGGCGAGTATACGCCAAACCCAGGATACTAAACTGCTCCCCCTTTCCGACCCCTTGCTGGCTCTTGGGTAGGGGGCGAGATGGGGCAGGAGCTAAACTCCTACGCCCTCTCCGCCCCTTGTCGGCTGCCAACAATGGATGGGGTTGGGATGGGGCGGGAGCTTAGCAACTAGCTCCCGCCCTATCTTGCCCCCTCCCATTGCAAGCAGCGGCCAGGGGTGGAGAGGAAGAGGGAAGGGGGTGGGAGTTTAGCAGACACACTAAACTCCCTCCCCCCTCCCTTCTCTGGCAGCTCCCATATGAGCCTATGGGAGATGCCACTGTATTCTGGCCGGAAGATAGTTTCTTTTACGCCACTGGAATATGCCAATTTGAACTGATCCATTGTAAAGCAATGTATCAGATGGGCAGCGTATATAAGCCGGACGTGAAAACAGGGCCCATAATCGCTTGTGTGAATGAACCTTTAACACAATATTTTGTTTAGTAACTCGTACTTTAGGGCTTCTTCACATGGTCAGGCGTGAAAAACAGTGTGGCCTGCTCTATCTTTCTGCATTTTGAACAGCAAAGGCCCCCATAGAAGTCTGTGGGAGATTTTTTTAATGGAGGTACGCAAATACGCAAGGGGATGTGTGAAGCAAAGAAAAAAAGAACACATCTAGACCTCATTAGGCTTAATAGCCGTTTAATCCAGAAAAGGGGTATTTTGCACACATGTGTGAGCTGGTGCTGCGTGCGCAAAAATTACAGCACATGCAAATCAACTTCATGTGCAAATACATTGCGCGAGGTAAGCGTTTTTGCCCATACGCTTGTGTGAAGCCGCCCTTAGGACCACTAAACATGAGCATAAGCGTAAAAACACACACGCGATAGTATTTTCTTCTTTTGCGCAGTGAAGGTCGTGCTATTGTGTGCATATCTGCGCATTTTACTGTATTTTTTACATGGTGTGGGACACATCTGTGCCATGATTTGAAAGGCTACGCAGCCTTAATTAGTCCCTGATGTGTTGTTTTCCCCATAAAATTGCACAGTTCATTGCGCAATTGCTTGGGTATTGGATGTGCAATCCCCCATAGAACCCTATGGTGCCTGTGGTCAGTGAATGTGCATCAAAATAGAGTATTATGCTTTTTTTTTGCATGTGTATTTCACAAAAGTGAGAATGAACTCATTGAAAACAGTGAGTTCTAGTCTTTGTAATACTAGGGATGAGCGAGCGTACTCGGAAAATCACTACTCGCTCGAGTAATTGGCTTTATCCGAGTATCGCTGTGCTCGGGTCTGAAGATTCGGGTGCCAGCACGGAGCGGGGAGCTGCAGGGGAGAGCGGGGAGGAACGGAGGGGAGATCTTTGTCTTCCTCTCTGCCGCCCGCTCTCCCCTGCTCCCCGCTGCGACTCACCTGTCAGCCGCAGCGGCACCCGAATCTTCAGGGACGAGCACAGCGATACTCGGATAAAGCAAATTACTCGAGCGAGTAGTGCTTTTCCGAGTACGCTCGCTCATCTCTAGTTATTACGCATGCAAACATGCTCATGTGAAGAAGCCCCCAGCGAGAGTTTTACATGTTTTGCAAACAATTCTGCGATCATGTGATCTGGACTCTTTCCACCAAATGGAGTATAAATTGTGTGTTTTATTTAATCCATATGCCTTCTGGTGAAACAATACGTTATTGTGAAGCATTGAGATTGTTTTTATGACTTTTATTTGACTTTTTAGGCCTCCTCCACATGGGCAACACAGCGTAGCCATGAGAAAATCGCAGCAATATCATATTGCTGGTCAGTATGATATTGCTGCATCTTCTCGCGGCAATATCACGATTTTGTAGCGCTACAAAGATGCATGTTGCGCTACAAAGTCGTGCGACTTTGTAGCACCACATGCAAGGATTTTTTTTTTTGGGGGGGGGGGGGGTGGCTTGAAATATAAGCCCTACCCTGAAATAAGCCCTAACTGCAGAAAGGAAAAAAGTATACATCACCTAGAAGCGCTGTCGGGGGCTCATCTGCAGCTTCTTCACGGTTCCAGGCACTGTTCTTCTTCATCTTTTCTGGCCATGGATTAAAAAATCCCCAATTCCTGAAATGCTGGCTGTGATTGGCTGACGCTTAGCCAATCTGAGCCAGTGCTCGATGAATGGTTGTGATTGGTTCATCAAGCACTGGCTGTGATTGGCTAAGTGTTAGCCAATCAGAGGCAGCGCTTCCAGGAGGGGGCGATTTTTTAATCCCTGGCTAGAAGAGATTAAGGAGAATAGTGCCGAAGACCAGGGAGAAGATGTGGCCGGGCTGACAGTGCTTCTAAGGTGATGTATACTGTTTTCTTTTATTAGGTTATGGCTTTGACAGTAGGATTTCCTACTGTCAAATTTGCTTCACACCGCACGAAAACCGCATTTTCATGCAATGCAACAGAGGGGAAGGCTCCATAGTGAAACATGAGCTACAAAACCTCACGAGTCGCGTGCATATCATGGGACCTGCAAGCTTTTTGTGTCAGGTTGTCACATGCTGCCAAACACTGCATGTGTGAATTAACCCATAGGAAAGCATGGGCTTCACATACACGGGATTTGTAGCATTATAGCAAAGTGACAAAATCGCACAACTTTGTCACTCAAATTTACACAGTAGCCTACTATATGTGTAAGTTTGCCTTGCAATCCGTAAAGCATCCTGAGAGGGTATGACTAGGAATCAGGAATACCCTATGATACATCCCAGCCTCTAACTTCACTAATCATCTGTAAGTGCAGTTACTTGTAATGTAAATTTACAGTCCAATTAAACCATGCTACACTATCAGGTCTCTTCTGTCTTCTTCTTTCTCCAAGATCCTCTGTTATTCCGGAAAGCCATGGGAGCACCTAACTTGCAATATAAATTCACAACAGCACAGGACTTTTCCTAACCCTCCTTTTTCAAACTCATTTGACATAACCTCTAATTTACTTATATGCCTCACCCAAGTTCTGCTGAGCTGGAAAGCAGCCATGGAGAAGATTAAGACCCATTTACACGTAATGATTAATGCTCAAAATTCGTTCAAACAAACAATTTTGAGTTATAATCGTTGCATGTAAACGCGGGCATTGAGTAGTTTTCGCTTTAACAATGATTTTAAGCTAGCCATGGGATTAATCACATGCTGGGCTCTGCAAACAGCTCCTGGAGGCCCTTTTACATGCAAATGAAGATGATAAAGTGTTCATGGCCATTAACACTTCATGCAAAAAGATGGTTAAATCTTTCAATCTTTCAGTTCTTTAAAAGATTATCTTTGCATGTAAATGGTCCTTAAGAGTGGGTAAGCACCACCAATAGGTAGTTTCAGATTTGAGTATAACAGTATACATTATCAACACGTATTGTTTTTGATGGATCTCCAAGCTACAAATGGGCAGCAATGCCAGCAGGAAAGAGCAAAATAGTAAAAAATTTAAATATTTTACAGGGATTCAAAGAACATCAAAAAGAGCATTTCTGAGGACATCAGACCCAGCAATGGGTTTTTCAGTTTTCCCCAAAGTCTTCCTTTAGTTGAAATTGGGAAGAAAGAGTCTGTCTTCATGCAGTGATTACCCTAGAAACTTCAATTTAATCCCTCAATACGGATACAAGTAACATGAGCAGTCTTCATCATTTCAGCATCAAAAAGTCCAGCAACCGTCTACTGATGTGAGCCCTGTGTTGAGAAGATTGTAATACAGAGCTAATATAAATCTATAGGGCTAATCACATGGTCCAGGTTTAGTCTGGGCACCGCCGACGGCCGTATTCATGTCTGGAGACCTAGGGGTGAGCGCCACAATCCTGCCTTTGCTGTGAAGTGGCACACTGACCCCACTGCTGATGGTCTGTCTTGTGTTCCAAGCTTGTGGAGCATTTGACTACTTCCGGGTTAGCCTACTTCCAACCTCTAGCTCTGATGCCAGGCATACGCAGGACATGGCTTACTATCACTGCTAACTTTCTGCTGCCAGGACGCTTGTCTAAATGTAATTATATAAATGTTCATTTCTATTCTTCCTGAGAAAGGGGAATCAATTGTATATCCCCGAAATGCATTGAGTTTGTATGATTTGGCTAGATAAACTCTTCTGGTATTGAAGATTTGAAAACTTGTCGGTCTCCTCCAGTTGATTAGTTCAGAGCTTTTCTAGAATGGAAGAGATGAGCCCATTGTTCTATTCTTTGGCTCTCCCCTCCAAAATGTGGGTATAAAACCAATTCACCACATCATATCAATCAAGTCCACACCCTCTGAAGCTCTTATTCTTTTTTTTATATACTAAAAGGGTTATGTCATGAACACAGCGCATTCTCTAAAGACATCTGCTAATAGAAGTCAAATTCCTAAAACTGCAACCGGCCACTGCCTACATGTTGGTTATTTGCTACATGGCGGCTGACGCGGTTGAACTGAGTGTCTACTGACCCTTATATTTCAAGCCCCTCCCCCCCCCCCCGAAAATCGGGGAAGGGCTTATTATCGGGGTAGGACTCATTATCGGGAAAATGCGGTAAATCCCCGAACAGCCAAATAATATATTCAAAGGTGCAATCACTATATCTCTAAGCTGATGTTATTCAATGAATGGCTGTGATTGGTTAATCGAGCGCTTGCTCTCATTGGCTGAAGCAGCACCCGATTGACCAATCTGAGGGTTAGCTTGCTGGAGGCGGTGTAGTCAAGCCCTGCTACAAGGAAGAACTGCTTTGTCGGTGTGCAGGAGGAAACTGAAGCCTGCAGCAGCGACATAGACCCAAACGCCAGCTGCTAAGTAAGTATTATTAGACACTCTCCAAAAATAAGACACTGTGCCTCTTTTGATGCAAAAATTAATATAAGACAGTGTCTTATTTTTGGGGAAACATGGTAGGTGTGACATCATATGATACCTCACATTGGGTGGATCTTTGCTTGATTCATTCTTCCACCATACCTACCCACCATCAGGGCAGGAGGCTACACCAACCTCTATCTAATCTAGCCTAAAGAAAATTGCTCTCCATCCAGCGCTTTAATGCAGTGTAGACAGCTAGTTAACTGAGTCAAGACTATTTGACCAAGGGTTCAGTTAGCTATACTAACAAGTTTGCTGCCCTTTCTGCAGATCTAGATTTAAGTGGAGGGGTATTGTCTCCTCCTTTACTTACTTAGTCTAGACAGTCAGCAAACTGGGTCACTAGCATCTGACTGCAGATCTAGTGAGTTAAACTAGCAAATCTGCTGACCTCTTTGCAGATCCAGATTCAACCTGAGGGGTATCGTTCCCCTAATCCTTATCTTTTTCTCTGAGCGCTGAGACACTGGTCTATACAGCAGGAGAATGGTGTTATAGAATAATAAACCATCTCTACGTTACCGATACTATCAAATTGGGTAGACCAATGGTAGCTACACACCAATGGTAGCTGCTAAGAGGCGGTGTATAAATACTAAATTTACACCTGCCAATAAGGAGAGCCAATATCAGAATTATTTGGGACTCCTATAAAATCTATCTTGAGCCGTCCCAGAAAATTCTTTTGCAACTATTAAAAATCAAGATACACCAGCAATTATTCTCTTGCATAAACAACTATCTACCGAGATATATCCACATTGATTCATATATCTGTCAAACCTTCCACATTGATGGACATATGTATTCTAAACAATTGACCACCCGGTTCTTGAAAAGTCGTGGGTCCGACTGAAATGCATTGAACCATTCATTTTGAATCAATCACTGAATATCTCGATTCAGTCAGTGATTACATCATCTCACTAAGGTCTAGAATTTTTTGGCTAATTATGTATGAATATTAGAAGATGGTTGGTCAAGTCTATCAACCAAACCAGTGAATGAAAACACTAAATTGGGACAATATCTCATACTGAGGGGTGACTCTAACCTATTACACTACAAAATCTCAGATATATGGGCGACACAACTAGGGAGATTGACAACGCCCTATCCCCCCATGTATATATTGTCCTTCTAATGGGAAGTTCCTATGGCACAAAAACTGCGTAGCCATACCTGAGGCGTACAAACTGAGTCTAAAATCACACTTCCTGTATGTGGTAACACCGTGACCTATACCAGCACGTGTGTTCTGCTCATTGTTGTATTGTCTTTGTCTTATTTTCTCATCAGTGGATGAGTGTCTTGAGCCCAAAGTGTGTTTTTTAAAGTAAAAGTAATAAAATATTATAGTTTTAAGGGATCTTCTGTGATTTGGGCATTTTATAAATTAGTTCCCTCTGCCTCTGTGATTCTCTTTTATCTGGGATCCAATTGGTGCCTGTAAAGATTTTCTTTTACTTGCATAAACACCTTTAACCCCCTTAAGGACCAGGCCATTTTGGTCCTAAAGGTCCAGACACTTTGTAGGGATTTTACCCATGTCGTGGTTTTACTGCCCTATTTTTTTCCTTCAGTTACCTAAATTATTTTTGTTGCGTTTTTTTTTCCTGTGAGTTATAGGGCTAATTTTTTATATACTGTTTTCAGGTTTATTGGTGGTAAGAAGTTAAAAAAAACTTTTTTTTTTCATTTATAGTTGTATTTTTTTTATTACTTTATTTTACCGTAAATTTTAGAGATAAGCAAGCACGCTCGGATAAGGCAGTAACTCGAGCAAGCATCGCTCTTCTCGAGTAACTGCATTCTCATCCAATCTGGCTCGGGGGGTGGGGTGGGGTGGTGGGGGATAGCGGGGTGGAGAGAGAGATCTCTCTCTCACTCTCTCCCCCGCTCCCCCCCAAGCCTGCTCGGACGAGAATGCAGTTACTCGAGAAGAGCAATGCTCGCTCGAGTTACTGCCTTATCTGAGCGTGCTCGCTCATCTCTAGTAAATATACTATGGAAATCGGTTCCTCATTTTGTTTCAGACATTTTGATATATAATACGTACAGTTTTGGATTATAGGGCACATAGGGCGGCAGTTTTGATTTGTATCAGTGGTGGATAATTTTCTTTTTTAGGTATATATTTATACTTCATTCTGTACATTTTTAAAACTTTTTTTGTAACTTTTTTTTTTAACATCTATGTACCCCATGATGTCATATAAGACTTCTCAGGGTCGTTCACATGGTCTTTTTTTTTTCTTCTATTTCACACTTCCTACTGGGGCATCCATAGGAGCCTCAGTTACAGGGGAAAACATCCCCATGTGGTGACATCAGTCACTAGCAGAGTTGATCAGGGTCTGCAGAGGCCCTTCAGCTGTGCTCTGTCAGGGGGCTCCCGGCAGTCACGTGATTGCCGGATCGCATAAGGGAAATAATACTTCCACTTTCACTCTTTAGTACATATTTTTAAAGGCAGATAGGGCTTATTTTCAGGGTAGGGGTTATATTTCAAGCCCCCCCCAAATCCTGGCAAAAGAGCGCACAAAAGAGCGCAACTTTGTAAAGACACAAAATCGCGATTACGCCGCAAGAAGACGCTGCAATTTTGCACAGAACACAAATGCGATTTTCTCACTGTGATATCGCTGTTGCCTGTGTGAAAAAAGCCTAATATGCTTTTGAAATCACCACGGTCAGTGCTCTGATTGTATCAAGCGCCGGCCAATCACAGCTGGTGCTCAATAAACCAATCACAGCCATTCAGAATGACATCACTGAATAGCTGTGATTGGTTTATCGAGTGCCGGCTATGATTGGTCGTCGCTCGATCCAATCACAGCCCTGACTGCGGGGTTTCAAAAGGAAGCGAGGGACAAGACAGCGGGGAGAAGACTGCAGTAGCTGGCCGGACCGCCAGGGACACAGACACCGGCTAATAGGTGAGTATTGAGGTTTTGTTTTTTTTTACCTCACTCGAGTATACGCCGAGGGGTGCTTTTTCAGCACATTTTTTTGTGCTGAAAAACTTGGCTTATACTCAAGTATATATGGTAGTTTGGAAGGTTAGTCCGCTATATCTACTACGTTTCTCTAAAAACACTTTAGGTAGAATGATCAGTGTACATGAAAGGTTATAAATGAAGAATTAAACACGGTACTGCACTGCACAGCGAGGATTGCATACATCAGTTTCTGCCTTATATTCTTGGTGCCGAGGTAGAAAACTGGCTAGTTACAACTTAGTTTGAACCTTTGCATGAATTTGATAAAACGCATTATGATCATGCTCCAAATTAAAGTACTAGAAACTACAGCAACAGGTTCTCAGTGTAATAAGCCTAGAGGTCCATCAAATTCATGCAAAGGTTCAAACTAAGTTGTAACTAACCAGTTTTCTAACTCTACCTCCTAGTGGATGAATATATAGACATCTAACCCCATCCACACGGTGCCAATACTCTACCCTGTCAAATAAACATAACAAAGAAGCTATCTCTGGCATTCTACATTTAGAGTCAGACGGTTCAGATTTGTATCTAGCTACTCTTCAGCTTATTGTCTGTCCATAGGGAATCTTTCCCAACACGAAAGATCACAATCATTGGTTCCTGATGAACTGTCTTGAATATTGACAGGGAAATGCATCAGCCATTGTAGAGAATTTAATAACTAATACATTAACAGACAAAATAAAGTTATTCTCAATAAATGATGAAGTCGGCAAACTAGCGCAATACACTTAATGCGGGAACTGTGCTTCTTTTAGGGAACCCCTATATCTTAATAATAGGAATAGGAAGCGCATTGATACCTGACTTGTATTTAAACCTACCAGGTTCATATGTGTTTCTGGTTTTGAGAGTTACTATAACACCATGTGCTGTCACTATATCTCGGACAGTATGGTGCTATAGTCTATAAATTCTGAACCACCCCTAATATCAGCGACACTATTCTTTTTCCATAGCGGACCCTTGGAACTTTTACATCTGTACCTTTAGTTGTTGGGTACCCACTGTGTCATCTGGAATATCAGCAATCCTATATAGGGTCCTCTGAGACTGTTTTTGTTTATGTATGTCTGTTTGTCAGCCCTTTTTGTGCTTTTTAATCAAGTATTAATAAAAATGTACCATTTTATCTAATAGTCTCTTCTGTGAAGGGCTCGTAATAGTATACTTACAGACTTTTTTTCTGCCCCTGTGATTTTCCAGTATATAGGATAAGAGTAGAAGGCAGGGCTGCTATTATTTATGGGTGGTGATTTATGATGTGTTATCTGTCACTTAACAACAACCAGGACTTTAGCTGTCTTTTCCCCTCCTCTAAAAATGAGATGTTTTCCCAGAAATATTGATTAAACATGTCACATCCAGACAAATAGCATGCACATTCCACTCTACATCCAACATATTTCATACCAAAATATATCCGGTATGCGTTAAAATGACTAACTGCATCTTTTATATCCAAGAGTAGTGGCAACAGTTGGTGGTGGCTATAATGAAACTTTATTCTCTGCTTGTTGAATAGAGCACCTAAGCTACTAGTAATATAGTAACACAGGGGCATTTATTTGTATTATGCCCTGTATGCCATATTTTTGGAATACAAGAGTTGCAGTTTTGGGGCATTTGACAAAATCGTGACTTTTTGGACTTTTATGACATTTTAGATATTATCATAATTGTGATCAAGGGGGACTGGTCTTCTCAGCCATACATAGTGTTCGGCCTCTTTCACACAAAGGTCATTTTAACGCTCCGATAGCAGTGGTTAAAAATTGCGACTATCAGAGCTTAAAATTGCATGTACAAAGAATAGCTGTGACCAAGTCACGGCTATTCTCCGCAATTTTATTGTCCATTCACATGCCTGGCTGCAGTGAAATAACAGCACAGCCCTGAAATCCCTCGGTCAGTAGAACAACTTTTAAATGATTTAAATGCCTCAACTAGAGGCACCTGTAGCTGTTTAGCAGTGCTCGCCACTGCTAAACTTCCTCCCCCTCTCTTTGCCAGCCGGCTCCCATAGACTCCTATAGGAGTCTATGGAGTCTCCTGCATTGTGCTGTCAAAAAATAGGACAAGTGCTATCATTTGATGCAGAGGATTATCGGTGTTAAAGAAACAAAGCTATAGTGCTATCTTTTGATGAGTCGTTTCTTTTTCTGCGTCACAAAAACATTCGTCCAAAGGAACCCATAGGAACCCATATTGTTCTATGTGCGAGCAGATTCACACTGTGTGTCTTAGGTTTGCCATAAAATTGTATTAATGAATGCAATTCCACAAATCCAGTTCATACTTTCTATACAGCTTAAAAGGGATTAAATATGGAAGGAGTTTAATGAAATTCTAATGACCACTGAGGAAGAAGCGAAGTTCACTTGGAAACACTTCTAAAAGAGAAATTTTAAGTGTAACTTTTAAATGGTCCTAACTGGACCGCAAAAGCATATGTTACTTGCACCCATCATGTTATCGCTTGTGGGAAGGAGACCTGGAGCTGTTTGAACACAGCCCAGCAGAAACATCTTGATACGAATGCATATGTGCATGGAGCTACAGGTCTCAGCCAAACACATAATGTGAAAAGACCCTGAGTATGATTGTAGTTATGATACCTTTTAATGGCTAACAAAAACAAATGTTAATGTGGGCTTTAGAACCTATGGAGGGTCCTTCTTCAGGCTTAAATGAAACAGATCCGTAGAGGCATGCATATTTATACACACATACGGTACTTATGACAAGGCACAAACATGGATGTGATTAACTTGCACTTAAAATAATACTACAACAGAAATACAAACATCTTTAAATAGTCACTGATAAAGATGTGAAGGTTTTATGGTCCCTGAATTAGTATTAGGGGGGTCACCAGGTCAGGAGTGTTATCTGTGCTATACGAGATAAGGAGCTGCAAGACCTGCTCATATGTACTGACTGTGGACAGGATGCAAGTCCCCAAAACACAACAGTACTATAAGATCCCAGTGACATTCACATGTTCCATGTCTGATGTTGTGTACTTGATCTTGTGTAGTAAATGTCCTGTTGGGGCCCTTTATGTTGGAGAAACAGGATAAAAATTTAAAGTGAGGATGAGGTCTCATCGTCACACAATTAAACAGAGAAAGACAGAATTACCTGCAGCAGAGCACTTTTCTAGTCATGGACATAACATAGAAGATATGAAAGTTATTATACTGAAAGGCAATCAAATCACAAAGCCATAGAAGAATTTGAGAATATCAATTTACCACTTTCAACAGAGGGTTAAATTGTTCAAAAGGATTCATGCATGCAAATACCACCCATAGCCTCCTATGGAGGACCACTGCTTCCTGTACACGAGCGGAAATCAACTGTGATTTCCGCTCGCGGCAGAAGAATTGAGTATGGATCTTTTTCATTTAAGCCTGCAGCAGAACCCTGCAAAGTTTCGAAAGCTCGCATTAACATCATGTATTTTTGTTAGCCATTATAGATGAGCGAGTATACTCGCTAAAGGCAATTGCTCAAGCGAGCATTGCCATTAGCGAGTATCTCCCCCACTCGAGACGGAAGGTTCGGGTGCCGGCAGCGGGCACGGAGCTGCGGGGGAGAGCGGGGCGGAACGGAGGGGAGATCTCTCTCTCCCTCTTTCCCCCCCGCTCCCTCCTGCTGACAGACGCTACTCACCGCTCCCTGCCCGCTGCCGGCACCCAAACCTTCTGTCTCGAGCGGGGGAGATACTCGCTAAAGGCAATGCTCGCTCGAGCAATTGCCTTTAGCGAGTATACTCGCTCATCTCTATTAGCCATTAAAAAGTATCATATCTACAAGATTACGTGGTTTCTCTTACTGGGAACAATCACATTTTGCTCTACTGGCTAACATGGTACCAAACTTTTTTGAAGGGCTTTATCACACAGCCATAGGCATTTTTATGTGTGCCCGCCGGCACTGTAAAAACGTGTGAACAGGCACACAAATCTAACATTTGTGCACCCGTTGAGACAGCACAGCCCCAGCACATGTACGCGGAGGCCACAATGCTGTTGAGCTTCAGGAGACAGCTTACCTGTCTCCCCCTTCTTTCACCCTCTCCGGCTCACCTCCTCTCTCCTCACCTCCGGCTGTTTGCAATAAGAGGGGACGTGATAGGGGGCGGAACTCAGATCCTGCTCCTCGCCACCCCTTATCTGCAGCCAGCAATGGGATGGTGTGGGGCAGAGCTTGGCTTCGCCCCCGCCCTGCCCCCTCCCATTGCAAACAGCCACAGGGGAGGAGAGAAGGGGGGGAGTTTAGCAGTCACACTGCTAAACTCCCTCCCTTCTTCGACCCATGTCATTGGCTCCCTTAGGAGCCCATACAACATCCAACATATTCCAGCTGGAAAGATAGTTCCAAGACTATCTTTCTGGCCTGGCGTAAAAGCGGCCCGCAAGAAGCAGACAGGAGAATGCACACCAAACACTGTGGGGGGACAGAAAGGGGGGGGGTGCAGTAACAGCTACAGCACTCAGTCCAATGCACCCGACATTGCAGTGTAGTACCAAGATCGGGTCCACGATCCTGATACCCAGTGGCAGGCTGCAAACAACTCCACAGTGCAGCAGAGAGTCTTCCTGGCAAAGCTCAGGTACCTCCGATCTAGAAGAGGCTCTTCTACCTCACGGGGCACATAAAGTGACGTAGCGGGCCACATTTAACCTGCGGGCCTTGAGTTTCACACAAGTGATCTAGAGTCTACAGTTGCAGTGAAAAAAAACTCAGGAGCATTTTGGTTTTATGTGGGTGAGGTTTTTGCTTTTAGTTCTAAAAATTTGTTGAGTGCCTACAAATTCCTCTTAAATTTCATAAATGGGATTTTGCTAAATGGTTTAGAATTTCTGGAGCCTAGAAATATTAGATTATTTTTCTTTAATTAAAATAAGAAGATTGCAAGCATAGTGGAAAACAATTCAGGAGTGTTATGTTTCTTTTCTAAGAAACTGTAAGGGGTTGTATACTGTATGTATTTATTTTGGCTTGAATGTGAAGATGTGAGCACATATGGTATACTATATAGCTGTGCTTGGGATTTCACAGTGTACAGTGAAATGTCATCAAGTTGTAAGTGGACACTAGAAAAATGTATTCAGTAGTACTTCCTGCAGCATGCAGGTAATCATCATAGACAGTACAAGTTCTGGCCATCCCTCACTGCCTGGTTATTCAGGACTGCTTAGATGCATTATCCTAGACCTTGGCAATCTGTACAATATAGCTTATTGTTCACCAAAATTCTGATTGCTGTATGTATCTTGCAAGGAAATCCATTACACTACAGAATATATTGAGAGTTGAGAGAGGTGATAACTAATGCAAAGGGTTGCTCGGATGATAAGGTCAATGATTAATTTTTTTAATACAATAGGGGACAAAACAAGGATCTCTCCCAGCATCTATTTATACCCAGGACTGTGTCGGTAACAAGAGGGCATCCTCTACGTCTAGAGGAAAGAAGGTTTCATCACCAACATAGGAGGGAGTTCTTTACTGTAAGAGCAGTGAGACTGTGGAACTCACTGCCTGAGGATGTGGTGATAGTGAACTCAATATACAAGTTTAAGAGGGGACTAGATGCCTTTTTTGAGCACTATGATATTACAGGATATAGACATTAAATGACCAGCGGGGTTGTTGATCCGGGTCTTGGATTCAGTTAGGAGCTTTCAAACATTGATCCAGGGATTATTCTGACTGCCATTATGGAGTCGGGAAGGAATTTTTCCCCCAAATGGGCTGAATTGGCTTCTGCCTCATTGGTTTTTTTTTGCCTTTCTCTGGATCAACAATGGGGGGTGGAAACAGGTTGAACTAGATGGACAGCCTAACATACTAACATACTATGTTACTATGTTATTCTGCCATGGAAATACAAATAGATTGTAATATTTCGCGCAATCTCTAAAAATACAATGTTTCACTGGAATCCGAGTTCCTGCAACTCATCAGATAAGAGTATGATTGCACAGCTGTACTGTGAGGAAAACAATTCCCGTCCATGAAGAGGAAATGATAGATGACAAGATGATATAGTTTGATGTCAAGTATGCTGTATCAGGAAAGCATGTAAGTGATTGTAATAGATGGTTGTCTTTAGGTTGTGTTGGTTTACAAAAACTATTTCCTACCAACCCCAATTAGGGAATTCTAACTGGCTACAAAGAGCATCTCAATCAACGTAATTAGTGCAGTGTAAGGGTCAGAATCCAGGTGCAGTGAGGGTTTCAGATGGTAACAAATAGAGGTCAGGAGCAAGTCAGAGGTAAGAAACCAGCCAGAGGTCAGATATCAGCAGTAAGGGATTTAGATCACTTATGGTATTGTAGGTCATTGGTACACACATATCAGCAGTAAGGGGTTTAAACAAAACATGGTCTTCCAGTTAGCTAGGGGTTGATCCACGGACGGTTGATCCAAGAGTCACATACCTCTCCCTGCTCCGACCTATGTCCCATGTCGCTGCTCTGGGTCTCTCCTATGATATCGCGTTTACAGTCTGCCACAGCCTGTTTCCAGGCATCACAGGCTGCTTCAGCCAATGACAGGGCTCAGCGATAAAGCGCTGATCAAGAGCGAGGACCAATCGGTGGCACAAGACACAGTGGGGAGCAGGGAGTCTTTGTTTTATGTCAGGGATAACTGGGCTTTATAGGAGAAAAGATCTCAGCCACCCCTTTAACAGTAAGGGATTTAGATGAATCATGGTTTTATATAGTACTCAGACATTGGTACATGCATATTAGCCATAGCAATGTGGTTCATTTTGGCTGTAGACAGCAAACCTGTCACTGTATGTGCTACTGTAGCTTTTATTACATACTGCAAGTATTAAACAGCCTTATAAGACATGAATTAATCATTGTGCAAAATTGAATAACTATAAAATTTCTGTTCCAGAAATTGGTCCAGTCACAATCACAACGGATCCAGAGACGTTCAAGAATGAGCTTAAAGAATTATACGTACAGGTCAGTAAAAGTATTACAGGGTCCTAGCAGAGGATTTAATATCAAAATATCGGCATTCTATCCTCATGTACTATTTATTGTACAGCGTCATACTGTAACTCATATATTTTCCACAATGTCATAATTTTTTCCTTAAACCGTGTACGCTATTAATCTTCTTGATTTTATTTAATGGTTTCTCGTGCATATTTATTAGTGATAATGGTGATAGCAGTAACAGTCCTTTTTAGAATACATAACTGAACATATTTTTTACATAGCTGGCATTATTGGTTCAAACTTTTAATCAACAAGTCTATTAGCTTCACCCCATTATTTAAGCATACGCAAACACCTTACTTGTGTTCCCGCCTTACTAAAATCTGCTCAAAGATTGGATACAAAAACCCTATGAAATAATCAGATACTCTCCAGAGAATACTCTCTGACAGCTCTGCACGATATCATAAATGTTTATGATGGAATACCCTTTATTTGGGTTAAGGATTCTTAACCAATAGCATTTTAGGGAAAAGGCTGCAATTTTTTGAATTGGTTATGCTTTTCCTGGTGTTTTTTTGCCTCTTTTGGGGTGGTGCAAAAAATGCTACAGCCAGATGTTTGTTATAAGCCAATAGGGAATTGTAAACTGCACTGGAAGCAGTACAGATTCTTGTGGCTTTTTTTTGCTGCATGTGTGTATTTTTTTTTTTCCAATTTTTGTAATTTCTTTTTTCAAAATGCAGAATGCTCTACGTGTGGCCTTTTTTTTAGGTGTTTCTCAATAGACTTTTCGATAGGAAAACAAAACACCGCAAGGAAGCGAATGTCAAAAATGTGTGAAGAAAAAATGCCACCCAAAATTTTTGCTATAAAAGCATGAAAGTCATGAAATCTTTTTTACAAGCCCTCCAAAATGCCACAAAAATGTGAAGGAAATGCATTTTTTTAATTGACTTTGATGTGAGTTATTGATTTAAGAAGAGCAGCTGTTCCTCAACAGGTACTGTAACATTTTCAGAGCTAAATAGAATTGACTGGACTTGTGGGAACATTAAAGTTTTTGTTAACGCTGACCTTTAACCATGATTTTCACTGTAGACCAAAGCAAAGGATATCTATTTGGAAGTGGTATATCAATCATGGGAGGATGCCCTCTAGACACCGCGGGTGGGGAATGGTGATGGAGACCCTATGGGTTGTGAACCTTGAGTCATGATATGTTTCACAAATGACTGCTCTGTATGAAATAAAAGCCATCAGGCACTGGAATTGAAAGAAACTCCGAGTCTCCTGAGCCTTTCTGCACCTGTTCCAACCATCCCGACGAAAAGATGGTGATCCTGATAAGCGAGTAACCCCCAGGTTGCCACACTTGTTATTACCTATTTAGACATTGAGAGAACTGGTGGTATTTAGGAGGGGATAGATTAAGAGCGAATAGGTTGTTGGTTGACATAAGAATCTGCAGGTTGTGTACAAGTACTCTTTATAGGGTACAAAGTAAACAACTAAAGTAAAAGATGACACAATAGTTAACTTTTTCAGCTCCAAATGATTTATTTTAGACCTCATGTCCATGGGGAAATTCAGACCCGCCACAGACTCTTCATGCAGTAGTCAAGTGTTTTTTCTTCACATAGCTTCTTAAGAACTGTCATTAATCTCAGTTAAACTTTTGGCTTTGCTTGTTTGCTGTTTTGGAGCAGATTTGTAGTAAATGGAAGGTACAAAGAAGATTATGTTTATTATGCCACAAATCAATTTTAGGGTTATTATGACATATATTGCTATAGACTAATACATACACACCTATCAGCCATAAGTATATACACACCGATCAGCCAACAAGTGAACTGATTAACATTTGTTGAGACATAGCAATGGCAAGTGCAACAGTCAGTTCATGAAACTGATATCTTGGAGGCAAGAAAAATGGGCAAGCATGGGGAACTGAGCAACTTTGACAGGGCAAAGTTGACATGATTAGACAAGTGGATTAAAGCATCTCCAAAATTGCAGATTTTGTGGAATATTCCCAGTCTACTCTGAATAGTGCCTACCAAAGTGGTCTGGCAGCAGGGTCATGAATGTCCAGAGCTCATTGATGCCAGGGGAAGGGAAGACTAGCCTGTTTGGTCCAATGGTATAGAAGAGTAACAAATTGCTGAAAACGTTATTGAGGCCTATAATAGGAAGTCTCAGAACACTTATTGCTTAACAACTTACTGTGTATGAGCCACATAGATGTAGACCAGTCAGAATACCCATATTGGCCCCTATTCACTACCAAAGGCACCTACATTGGCATCGGAAGTGGGCCATGAAGAAATGCAAGATAGTGGTCTCGTCTCATGAATATCCACATAAAGTAATTGACAGTTTCTCTCCAGCAGCTCCATAGTGATATATCTGTCAATCATAGGCTGTGGGTAACATGAAGGAGCAACCAAAGCATCACATGAGTAAATTAGACTCCTGCTCATGATCCAGCACAACCTTCATTCTGACAGAGGCACAAATAAAATTGTTGACCATTTACTCCTACATGTAGCCTCTTTAGATCTATTAAACAGGCATCATTATTCTGATGACAGATTCCCTGAATGTGTAGTGCTCCAGAGTAGGGGCCCCACAGCACTTATCTAGCTACCTCATGTGGTGTATGTGTGTGTGTAGATGTATTGTCAATAGTGTTAACTTGTGTGCATTGGCCTAGACAGGTCCCTAAAAGGTCAATGTCTGGTGTCTGTTGCAACTAACATGTGATTGACTGAGCATAATTCACCCTAACCTGCTCTGTGCCTTGTTAGTCACTACTATCTAGCCCTGCGATTGGGTAGCGAGGATTCCCTCTAGCTCAGGATTGGTTAGTGGGGAGATATAAAAGTCAGAACTTGTGTGTGGTGGTTGTGTTTCTGAGGAGAGAGTCCAAGATGTAGACTAAGAGAGAGCTAAGGAGGAGATCAAGCCAAGCCTCAGAGTAATCAAGCTAAGCCTGGGCTCAAATCAAATCTGAGCTTACGTCAAGTCCAGCTTAACCTGGTCTGGGTCAAGTCAAATAAGCCTGAGGAATTCAAGTCGTGGAGCAGAGTCTTATTACACCTTAAAAGAAGGCATCTAAGTCAGGGCAGATCCCACGCAGCTGGAAGGAAATCAGGCCTTGTAACCGTGGGTTTACCGTATCCCTGCCTAGTCAAAGGTCAGTGTGTCCACAAGAGATCTTGCACTCTTCCTTCCATTCCTCCACCAATATCCTTCTAACAGAGCAAGCCTGCAACTTAGTCTGGCAGCCACCACAGTAGAGAGAGAGAGAGAGTTGAGAAACTCACTGTATGTTAATGCGTGTACATGAAAAGTTATGGAAGTTCTTACTGCATGCCAATATACCAAGTGTGACTGTGTGCTTGAATCTACAAGAATCAGTAAACTGTGTGACTTCGGTTTTACTGCAACCTGTTTGGACTTGTCTCTTTATTGCACTACCACAAGAACACTAGCATTCAAAGGCACTGGCATCACATTAGACATTACACGAACTACAAATGGCTATGCCAAGAACCTCCTTGCAATCCACCTGCTGCACGAGTCTCTATTCTAGGTCGGGTAGCAACTACCGTGACCAAACCAAAGTTAGAACATCCACTCAAGCTACTTCTGCCAGCTGCCAACTGCTGTTCACTGCAAATGTAAAAGGGAATTTATAAGATGACATCTCTGTCATTAACATCTCAAAACTGCTTATAAATGGTAGCAAGTCTAGACCTCCTAAATAAATATGACCCCAAACCAGACAACAGTTACTCGCCTCTCCACATTCCTTTAGTGTTCTTCATTCCCAGACATCAGGACTGTCTTGAATGGTGCCCAAGAATGAAGACAACTGCAGGAACAAGGAGAGGACTATGTGGTCAAGACTTGGTGCAACACAGAGACTTGTCTGCTCTTCTCAGATGCCTTGTGACTGAGTTATCTGAGGGAAAGTGCTGCTGCTGGTGCTGCTGTAGGGAGAGTGTTAGGAGTGAGTGTAGGCTTCAAGAACCCCAACGGTCCTTCTCAGGGCCTCATCTATCCGTGTGCAGTACTGTGGAGGGTGCTGTTAGCAGTGTTGCACAATTTTTTTTTTTCAAAATCGGCTGTCTGCAGAGCATTGCGCCCTGCAGTAATAGTCCAGGGACAGAAGTGGTGGTTAGGCAGGGAGAGTGTTAGGAGTGAGTGTAGGCTTCAAGAACCCCAACGGTCCTTCTTAGGGCCACATTTAACCGTGTGCAGTACTGTGCAGGCTGCTGTTAGCAGTGTTGCATTTTTTTTTTTTTCAAAATCGGCTGTGCAGAGCATTGCGCCCTGCAGTAATACTACAGGGACAGAATTGTGTAGGCAGGGCCAGAAGACATATTATTGATTGAATATAGTCAGTGGGCCTTTTCTTTTTAAAAAAAGGGAAAAATTCTATGTGCCCTGCCTCTGTCAGTCCTCAGCGTTCTGTGTACGTGTGTGGTGGGTGGAGATAGTAAACAAATCATACGCAGCCAGCTACGTTTAACAGCAGGCTTGCGCCAATTTATTTCCTGCCTTCCTGGGAAAAATCACCGCTCTGCTGCACTTCATATAACTGCATTTCTGTGGAACAGATTTCTTATCTGATTGAATATAGTCAGTGGGCCTTTTCTTTTTAAAAAAAGGGAAAAATTCTATGTGCCCTGCCTCTGTCAGTCCTCAGCGTTCTGTGTACGTGTGTGGTGGGTGGAGATAGTAAACAAATCATACGCAGCCAGCTACGTTTAACAGCAGGCTTGCGCCAATTTATTTCCTGCCTGGCAAATCAAATCACTGGTAATACACCATGCTGAGGGGTAGGGGTAGGCCTATAGGACGTGGACGCGGGCGAGGACACGGAGGCCCAAGTCAGGGTGTGGGCACAGGCCGAGCCAGTGCGGTGGCCAGGGGTAGAGGCAGGGCCAGACCGAATAATCCACCAACTGTTTCCCAAAGCGCCCCCTCGCGCCATGCCACCCTGCACAGGTCAAGGTGCTCTACGGTGTGGCAGTTTTTCACAGAGACGCCTGACGACCGACGAACAGTGGTGTGCAACTTTTGTCGCGCCAAGATCAGCTGGGGAGGCACCACCAACAGCATGCGCAGGCATATGATGGCCAAGCACCCCACAAGGTGGGACGATGCCCGTTCACCGCCTCCGGTTTGCACCACTGCCTCTCCCCCTGTGCCCCAACCTGCCACTGAGATCCAACCCCCCTCTGAGGACACAGGCACTACCGTCTCCTGGCCTGCACCCACACCCTCACCTCCGCTGTCCTCGGCCCCATCCAGCAATGTCTCTCAGCGTAGCGTCCAGACGTCGCTAGCGCCACAGTTTGAGCGCAAGCGCAAGTACGAAGCCACGCACCCGCACGCTCAAGCGTTAAACGTGCACATTGCAAAATTGATCAGCCTAGAGATTCTGCCGTATAGGCTTGTGGAAACGGAGGCTTTCAAAAGCATGATGGCGGCGGCGGCCCCGCGCTACTCAGTTCCCAGTCGCCACTACTTTTCCCGATGTGCCGTCCCAGCCCTGCACGACCACGTCTCCCGCAACATTGTACGCGCCCTCACCAACGCGGTTACTGCCAAGGTCCACTTAACAACGGACACGTGGACAAGCACAGGCGGGCAGGGCCACTATATCTCCCTGACGGCACATTGGGTGAATTTAGTGGAGGCTGGGACAGAGTCAGAGCCTGGGACCGCTCACGTCCTACCCACCCCCCGAATTGCGTGCCCCAGCTCGGTGGTGGTATCTGCGGGGGTGTATGCTTCCTCCACTAAACCACCCTCCTCCTCCTCCTACGCAACCTCTGTCTCGCAATCAAGATGTGTCAGCAGCAGCACGTCGCCAGCAGTCGGTGTCACGCGGCGTGGCAGCACAGTGGTGGGCAAGCGTCAGCAGGCCGTGCTGAAACTATTCAGCTTAGGAGAGAAGAGGCACACGGCCCACGAACTGCTGCAGGGTCTGACAGAGCAGACCGACCGCTGGCTTGCGCCGCTGAGCCTCCAACCGGGCATGGTCGTGTGTGACAACGGCCGTAACCTGGTGGCGGCTCTGCAGCTCGGCAGCCTCACGCACGTGCCATGCCTGGCCCATGTCTTTAATTTGGTGGTTCAGCGCTTTCTGAAAAGCTACCCCCACTTGTCATACCTGCTCGGAAAGGTGCGCCGGATCTGCGCACATTTCCGCAAATCACACACGCACGCTGCCACCCTGCGGACCCTACAACATCGGTTTAATCTGCCAGTGCACCGACTGCTGTGCGACGTGCCCACACAGTGGAACTCTACGCTCCACATGTTGGCCAGACTCTATGAGCAGCGTAGAGCTATAGTGGAATACCAACTCCAACTTGCGCGGCGCAGTGGGAGTCAGCCTCCTCAATTATTTACAGAAGAGTGGGCCTGGTTGGCAGCCATCTGCCAGGTCCTTGGAAAATTTGAGGAGTCTACCCAGGTGGTGAGCGGCGATGCTGCAATCATTAGCGTCACCATTCCTCTGCTATGCATCTTGAGAAGTTCCCTGCAAAGCATAAAGGCAGATGCTTTGCGCTCGGAAACAGAGCCGGGGGAAGACAGTATGTCGCCGGATAGTCAGAGCACCCTCCTGTCTATATCTCAGCGCGTTCAGGAGGAGAAGGAGGAGCATGAGGAGGATGAGGAGGAGGGGGAAGAGACAGCTTGGCCCACTGCTGACGGTACCCATGCTGCTTGCCTGTCATCCTTTCAGCGTGTATGGCCTGAGGAGGAGGAAGAGGAGGAGGAGGAGGATCCTGAAAGTGATCTTCCTAGTGAAGACAGCCATGTGTTGCGTACAGGTACCCTGGCACACATGGCTGACTTCATGTTAGGATGCCTTTCTCGTGACCCTCGCGTTACACGCATTCTGGCCACTACGGATTACTGGGTGTACACACTGCTCGATCCACGGTATAAGGAGAGCCTTTGCACTCTCATTCCCGAAGAGGAAAGGGGTTCGAGAATGATGCTATACCACAGGGCGCTGGTGGACAAACTGATGGTAAACTTCCCATCCGACAGCGCTAGTGGCAGAAGGCGCAGTTCCGAGGGCCAGGTAGCAGGGGAGGCGCAAAGATCAGGCAGCATGTACAGCGCAGGCAGGGGAACATTCTCCAAGGCCTTTGCCAGCTTTATGGCTCCCCAGCAAGACTGTGTCACCGCTCCCCAGTCAAGGCTGAGTCGGCGGGAGCACTGTAAAAGGATGGTGAGGGAGTACGTAGCCGATCGCACGACCGTCCTCCGTGACGCCTCTGCCACCTACAACTACTGGGTGTCGAAGCTGGACACGTGGCCTGAACTCGCGCTGTATGCCCTGGAGGTGCTTGCTTGTCCTGCGGCTAGCGTCTTGTCAGAGAGTGTGTTTAGTGTGGCTGGGGGAATCATCACGGATAAGCGTACCCACCTGTCAACCGACAGTGCCGACAGGCTTACACTCATCAAGATGAACAAAGCCTGGATTTCCCCAGACTTCTCTTCTCCACCAGTGGACAGCAGCGATACCTAAGCAATACGTAGGCTGCACCCGCGGATGGAAGCATCGTTCTCTCTCACCATCCAAAACGGGGACATTTCTGCTTCATCAATCTGTGTATAATATTCCTCCTCCTGCTCCTCCTCCTGAAACCTCACGTAATCACGCCGAACGGGCAATTTTTCTTAGGGCCACAAGGCTCACTCATATAATTTTTCTAAACAATTTTTATACGTTTCAATGCTCTTAAAAGCGTTGAAACTTTAACTTGAACCAATTTTTCGTTAAACTGGGCTGCCTCCAGGCCTAGTTACCACTTAAGCCACATTAACCAAAGCGATTAATGGGTTTCACCTGCCCTCTTGGTTGGCCATGGCCAATTTTTTGGATGTACATTAGTACTGTTGATACAGCAATTTTTGTGGGCCCTCGCCTACAGTGTAATCAAATGAATTTTTAGCCCACCTGCATTACAGCTGACGTTACATCCGCTGTGTTGGGCAATGCAATGGGATATATTTATGTACCGCTGGTGGCTTCCTGGCACCCACCCATGCTGTGGGTCCACAGAGAATTATAAATGCATCTGTTTCCACATCTAAAGAACCCCAGTCAGACTGGGGCATGCAGTGTGGGCCGAAGCCCACCTGCATTAAGCACGACATTACTACCTCAGCTGTGTTGGGCAATGCAATGGGATATATTTATGTACCGCCGGTGGCTTCCTGGCACCCACCCATGCTGTGGGTCCACAGAGAATTATAAATGCATCTGTTTCCACATCTAAAGAACCCCAGTCAGACTGGGGCATGCAGTGTGGGCCAAAGCCCACCTGCATTAAGCACGAAATTACTACCTCAGCTGTGTTGGGCAATGCAATGGGATATTTTTATGTACCACCAGTGGGTTCCAGGGAGCCACCCATGCTGTCGGTCCACAGGGAATTATAAATGCATCTGTTTCCACTTCTAAAGAACCCCAGTCAGACTGGGGCATGCAGTGTGGGCCGAAGCCCACCTGCATTAAGCACGAAATTACTACCTCAGCTGTGTTGGGCAATGCAATGGGATATTTTTATGTACCGCCGGTGGGTTCCAGGGAGCCACCCATGCTGTCGGTCCACAGGGACTTCACAATAGGGAGTTGTACCTGCCTGTGTCTATGAATTAAAAACCGCGGTCTGACTGGGGCATGCAGACACCTTGACAGAATGAATAGTGTGTGGCACATAGGTTCCCCATTGCTATGCCCACGTGTGCAGCTCCTGATGGCGGTGGCACAGGATTATATTTCTCATTGCTTCTGTACAGCATTGTGGGCTATCGCCCCACCCCTTTTAAAGAGGGTCGCTGCCTAGCCGTGCCAACCCTCTGCAGTGTGTGCCTGCGGTTCCTCGTCATGGCAGACGCACTTATAAATAGACATGAGGGTGGCGTGGCATGAGGGCAGCTGAAGGCTGCGCAGGGACACTTTTGTGTGCGCTGTGGACACTGGGTCGTGCAGGGGGGGTTGGGCAGCATGTAACCCAGGAGAAGTGGCAGCGGAGTGTCATGCAGGCAGTGATTGTGCTTTGTTGGAGGTAGTGTGGTGCTTAGCTAAGGTATCCATTGCTAATGAGGGCTTTTCAGAAGTAAAAGTTGTTGGGGGGGGGGCCCACTCTTGCCGGTATTGTGGCTTAATAGTGGGACCTGTGAACTTGAGATGCAGCCCAACATGTAGCCCCTCGCCTGCCCTATCCGTTGCTGTATCGTTCCCATCACTTTCTTGAATTGCCCAGATTTTCACACATGAAAACCTTAGCGAGCATCGGCGAAATACAAAAATGCTCGGGTCGCCCTTTGACTTCAATGGGGTTCGTTACTCGAAACGAACCCTCGAGCATCGCGATAATTTCGTCCCGAGTAACGAGCACCTGAGCATTTTGGTGCTCGCTCATCTCTAGTTCTCTTATGTTCGAATTTCCTAAAATGTTTTGGTATATGCAATAGACTTCCATAATTTGGAATATTTGCTTTATCACCTTAGATACATTATAGATCATTATTGGTGTGATAAATTGGATTTATGGTCTCCTTAATATGTCCCAAGTGTTTATAGATTGATTTCTACACTTTGCCTTAATAGATACAATCACTTTGTTGTGCTGCTTTTTCTACCCACAATACAGGGTGGTGGTGACTGTCCGGAGATGAGTGTTGGAGCCATTAAAATTGCCCTGGAAATATCTCTACCTGGATCTTTTATCTATGTGTTTACTGATGCAAGGTCGAAGGATTACCAGCTCGCTAATGATGTCCTGCAATTAATACAGCAGAAACAGTCACAAGTGAGTATTAAGGCAAACCTAACTGTAACTGTTTCAAACAGTTCCCATCAAGTTACGTTCGGCTTTTGTTCAAATTCCGTTTAACACGGGATACAGGATGAACACTGAGGATCTGATGTTCATTTCTATCAGGAAGAGCCTTGCTCCAACAGTGGAGTAGGTCCTCGCCACTGGCTGAGAGCCGTGGAAGCAGTGACTTCTAGAAATGCTATGAGAGCCATTTATACTTACTGATTGTGCCACTAAAATTCTTACTATTTTTGAATATAAGCACTAAATTACAGTAGCTGGAGCAATGCCTCCGAGTGTGACAGAAAAATGACAAATATATATAATTTCTTTTTTTAATAGTGGCTGCTGTAGATATAAATGTATGATATATATGTTCTTATATTTATTGTTATTCCACCTTTGACACCAGAATAGTTGCTTGCATAAAGAACAATTGACTAAGGGTGCCTTCACACTTGCGAGAAAACACAGAATTACGAAACCCCTGCTTTTCAATGGTTTCATTGCCATTTGTAATGTATTTGTAAAATTTGAAAATCGCTGCCTGCCCTACCTTGTTACATTTCGCTTTTTTTTTTTTTTTAATCTCTCATGTTTTCCTATGGAGTCTCCTTTTAATTGCATTGCAATGCACGAACTTGCGATTTTCGTGCGATGCAATGCATTTCTAACCTTAGAAGCTCCTATTGTCTATCGCACGATAAAATCACAAGCAATGCATGATTTGTCACAAGAAAAAGCATCGCTAATGCTTAAAACTGCAACTTTGCAACTATTTTCTCATGGCAAAATCGCGTTCGCCAGTGATAAGGAGCCCTAACATAATATTTTTTTTGGAATGGCTCTCTTGATTCCTACTGAATTGATCCATAAAAACGTGCTGAGATGTAGGGATTTTACAATCTCCCCTCAAGTAACCATCTACTGTACAGATCGTTTCTGATATCCTGTGTTTGTGACATGTTCCTAGATTAAAAACTGTTGTAATTTGCCGTCTGCATCAGGTTGGAATTTAATGAAGCCTGCAAGTTATAATTGGAAGGCTCTCCTGGTACAGGGAGGCATTCTGATAACGGCATTGCATTTGCTACTGTATGCATTCAGTTCCCTTTCTTTAAGTCATCTTCCCTTTAATGCAATGTCACAATTAAAATTCCTATGCAACATTGAAATATTGGACGTGCACCTTTATTACTGTGTTCTGCCAGGTTGTATTTGTGTTGACTGGAGACTGTGATGACAGAAGTCACATCGGTTACAAGATTTATGAAGAAATTGCTTCTACAAGCTCCGGCCAAGTATTTCACCTGGATAAGAAGCAAGTCAATGAGGTAAAGTAAACCAGCAGTTGTAAGCTCTTCACTCTGTTCCTGTACGACACCATAATTACAATTACCTGCCATTTGCAATTAATTGTTTGTTCCAATTTTTGTAACTTAATGTAATATTTTCTACCATGTTTTGGAATGTCACCATCTGCGTTCAGCCATACAATGTGACCTTCTTTTTAGAATAAATCTATATATTATGCAATACTAGAGATGACAGCCAAGGGCACTGACACATATTTCCAGAATTATACAAAGAAAACCTTATGATTCATAATCCAAACAAGTGTTAGCATTAAGATGCATGTAAATAGTGAAGATGCATGAAGATTTG
Source organism: Eleutherodactylus coqui (assembly GCF_035609145.1). Classification (NCBI taxonomy): domain Eukaryota; kingdom Metazoa; phylum Chordata; class Amphibia; order Anura; family Eleutherodactylidae; genus Eleutherodactylus; species Eleutherodactylus coqui. Next base: position 232,678,904 of record NC_089839.1, on the reverse strand, counting down.
ATCGCACTGCAGAATATGTGAAAGTTTGTTGAATGTCTCAAGTTTTGTTTACAAAGGAAAGAACTGTTTAGAGGAATGTTCCAACTGTTTATGACAACAATGACAAACTTTCTTAAGTCAAGTAACTACAAGAATGCTCAACTGTATTCCAGATACTTGCTGCTAGAGGCCACAGGTCAAAGGAGAGAAGTGCACTATAAATATTTTATCTGAGCTTTGTAAACGCAAACATTCCAGTAGTCTGGCATATTTTTATATATCAAGGTTATACAGAGGTCTGGCTAGATGGCTCATTTTATGGATTTTGATTAATGTATCTAAATCATTAGTGGGCAGCCATATTTTTTTACAGTTAAGCATGGCCTTAGCTGACTTTGCTTTAAATAAATAAAAGCATTTAGCTTGCTTTAGAATTATTATTATTTTATTATTATTCACACTTTTTTGAAAAAAAAAAACGTGCCAAAACATGCATGAACAAGGCTCCGTACCCATTGAAAGCAATGGGATGCTGGCAACCCCTGCAATGATTTTCAGGGAAGGGCTTTAAATATAAGCCCTTCCCAGAAAATTAACCCTAGGTGGTGTAAAAAAAAAATACTCACCTGTCCGATGCTGTCGGGGCTTGGAGCATCTAGCCGCTTGGTCCCCGACACCGAAATGAAGTTCTTTCAGCAGGCAGGGATTTAAAATCCCCGCCTCCTGAAAGGGCTGCACCTGATTGGTGAGCGCTCAGCCAATCTCAGGAGGGCGCTCAGTCATCAATGAATGACAGCTGAGCACTGCCTGTGATTGGTCACAGCGCTCAGCCAATCACAGGCAATGCTCTGCCATTCATTCAATTCAATGCAGTACTGTCACAGTGTTCAGTGATGAGGGGACTCCCAGCAGGGAATATTGATGCGCCTAAGTTTGCATCTCGAATAATGTGGAATGGAACAATATGGATGGAATACTACTGTTTTATCGCAGGTTCCAAGGTGAGAATAGATGGGCTCACATACACACAGGCCAATATTGATCAAGTTTACCTAAAGTGATAAAAATAGACATACATGCAAGATATCAAGAAAGATATCACCATGTAAGACACAGGCTCGGACTGGCCCACTGGGGAGCCAATGAATCTACCGGTGGGCCCCAACTTGGTCTAGATTTCCCCTTTCCCAACAGCCTGGTATGTAGATCAGTCGATATTCGATATTGAGAGTAGACTTTAACAACAGCCTTCCATGGCTGCTTTACATAACTTATCTTGCATGGTAAACACTGCAAAAAAATACACAATATCAGAATTGTTGTTCGCCTCCCAAAAATGAAACAGAATTAAAAAAGTGCTTCCTGTAAAAGCTACAGCTTGCCCTGAAAAAAAAAAAAAACAAGCCCTCTCACAGTCCCATAAACAGAAAAATAAAAGTTTTGAGCATAATAATAGACAACATACAGCATTTTTAATGGGCCTCTTATGTGCAGGCTGGGCATAATATTGTGTGTGTGTAAAGGATGGATATACAGACAGAGTGAAAACACTAATAACACAAAGTACAATATTAAAAAATGTAAAAGTGGGGAAACTGTGGATCTGACCCTAATCTACTGATATGAGTAGACTAGAGATGAGCGAGCACTTAAATGCTCGGGTCTGCGTTATTCGAGTCAAGCTTTTCGTAAAATTCGAGAGCTCTACTCGAGTAACGAACCCCATTGACTACAATGGGAGACTCAAGCATTTTTGTATGTGGGACGCCGGGTCCCGATTTATTTATTTTCTTTTTCTTGGTTCGTGTTCTCTCTCTCCCTCTCTCTCTCTCTCTTTCTCCCTACCAGCCAGCCAGCCAAAAAATTTGCCATTGACGCATGCGCTGCGTCACGGCCGGGAGGGGCCAAAATAGGCACGTCACAGCGGGGAGGAGCCAAATACTGGGGCGGGTTCGAACGCAGCGTGACACTCGTTCGAGTAACGAGCACCATTGAGTATACTAATACTCGAACGAGCATCAAGCTCGGCAGAGTACGTTCGCTCAACTCTAGAGTAGACCCTACCTAAAAGTGGAGTGCTTACCCCAATGAGAAGGACCCCAAGTCAGGAATCTGGGGTGTCTCTGACTTTCCTTAGATGGTGACAGGGAATGTGGCAAAGGTTAGATGTTGCAAAAGAATATCAACCACAGATGTAGCAACACACCAGATAAAAGAATTAATCAGACTTATCTGAACTAAGATGTAGGGCTGGACCAAGACCAGTAACACCTTCAGACCGAGTATAACTGGCATCCTCTGTGAGGAGGAGCTGGAATAAGGCCTTAGTCACACGGGCGTTTTTTCGCGCGATTTGCGCATCGCATGACGGATGCGCATGCGCAAATCGCGTGACCGGCGCCGAAAAATCGGCCGAAAAAACGCCCGAAAATCTGCTCCTAGCCGCGTTTCATTAGAAACGGGCCGGAGCTGTCCAGCGCATTGCATTCAATGGAGCCGGCAATACAGCCGTCTGCATTGAAAGCAATGCGCTGTGGGCGAGCCCGGGATGAATTGTCGGGAAGGGCTTAAATATATAAGCCCTTCCCTGCAATTCATCCTAAAATGTGTTAAAATAAAAAAAAATTGTATACTCACCTTTCCGCTGCAGCCGGAGTTCTGCCGCAGCCGCTGTCAGTTCTCCTGAACTGCTTCTCGGCACTATTCAGCCGGCGGGGCTTTAAAATCCCCGTCTGCTGAATGAGTTGCCTCTGATTGGTCACAGCCTGACCAATCAGAGGCAGGTTTCACTCACACACCCATTCATGAATTCATGAATGGGTGAGTGACTGCTGCCTCTCATTGGCTCAGCGGGACCAATCAGGGGCAGCTCCCGCTGAGCCAATGAGAGGCAGCCCATTGCTTTCAATGGAGACGGTTGTATTGCCGACTCCATTGAATTCAATGGGCAAACATCGTTCTTCTCTGCCACAGCTGTTACAGCTGTGGCAGAGAAGAATGATTTGTATTCTATATGTTCTCAATGGGGTCGGCGCTGCTGCCGCCGGCCCCATTGAGCGCATATAGAGAAGAGAACAGGAATCGCAGATCGCACATAGGTGCGATCTGCGATTTCTGTTCTATAATTTATCGGACGAGCGCATAAAAAGCGCTCATGTGTCCGATACCATTGCAAAGCAATGGTTTTATAAAACCGCCGGACGCATGAGCATGCGCAAATCGCGGCTAAAAACGCCTGTCTGACTAAGGCCTAAAAGTGTACAAAGTAAAGCTGATTGGCCCACTGAGAAACTCACCTCCCAGCTGACCAGTCTATTCACATACCAACAGACAAGTGTCCCAGTCAGTGTCCAGCAGGAAAATGAAAACTATCATGTGCCGGTGTGAGGATCATGTGTGAAGGCTGATGCTATTACATCACCCCACTCCCAATCTTCTGATATAGCTGGTGAGTGTGGTGAGCCGTGAGAGGTTTATTTTATAAAAGTAGTAAAACATAACAAAAACAATAGAATTTTGTATTGCTGTAATAGCACTGACCCGTAGAACAAAGTTAATATTTCATTTGTTCTGCATAGTGAATATTATAAAAAAAACAAAAAATAGACAGAATTGTATTTTCTTCCATTCTACCCCATATCAACATTTTACAATATATGATATGGTACTTCAAATGGTAATGTACCATTAGAAAACAAAAATTCAAGCCCTCACATGCCTATCTGGATGAAAAAGATAAAAAAAAGCTTTAGCTCTTGGAAGGTGAGGATAAAAAGACAATGAAAAAATGAAACTGCGACAGGCAGACGTTAATTCTTATTATTGCACCACTACTATTGCTCTAGCTAAGTACATGACTTCATGTTGCAGTCCTCTTGGCAATAATAATACTCCTTTTATAATATTCTATTGTAATGTGTGATGTAAACTTTGCTCATCATGATATGTCTGGATTCAGGTATTAAAGTGGGTGGAGGAAGCTGTTCAAGCCTCGAAGGTTCATCTTGTGTCTACTGACCACTTGAGTGGTGCGTTAAACACATGGGAAATTCCACTTGATCCAAGTCTTAGGGAGGTTACTGTGTCACTGAGTGGACCGTCTCCAAATATTGAACTCTATGATCCACTTGGTAAGTATCATGACAAGGATGAAATAGTTAACTCTCTACTAATGAGCTCTACTAATTACCTGTTGAAATTATTTTAAGGAACTTTAGCTGAGTGTTTGATTGTAAAGTCATCGTAAACTGTTCACTTGACAAAGAATTAGCTCTCACATTCCTTATTGCAATATTCTTTATATATAAAAGGCAAAGCATATCGGTGATGACTGATAATCCGCATCCAATATTTTGAGGGAAAATTATAGCAGAAATCTGTGTTCTTAATGGGGTTTACGGGCACAAAATGGAAATTCTAAAAATGCTAAAATCTAGGAGGTACAGCTAGGTAGTGGCACTGTACCCTTTATCTGCACTCCAGATCCTCTTGTTCGTCATCTGCAGCAACCGATCTGCCGCTGTGTTTACATGCATTCTTTCTACAGTAAACACAGCAACAGACTATTTCCTACAACTTCCAGCATGCATAGAGCTTGCTTACCACCAGCACTGTAGCTCCGCCCACTGCTAACAGGTCCTACAACTTACAAGTAAACACAGCAACAGACTGTTTCCTACAACTTCCAGCATGCATAGAGCTTGCTTACCACCAGCCCTGTAGCTCCGCCCACTGCTAACAGGTCCTACAACTTACAAGTGCCAACCTCTAGCTCCGCCCATTGCTAACAGGTCCTACAACTTACAAGTGCCAACCTCTCTCTAACTGAGAGTGCCAGAGAAAACCTACTGAACAGACAGACCAGACCCTCCGGCACTCTGAACTACACATGAGCAATATAGCACAGTGCTTCCACCCCTGTCCTCCCATCATGCACTGCTCACTGGATGTTGGAGGCTATGGACAGGGGAGGAAGTAGTAAATACAAACAAGATGTCAGAGGAAGTGGAGATGTTTTCAGGCCAAGGGTCATGTGACAGATGCAAAATGAAGAAAGTAGCAAGACCAGGTACAGGGAGCCTATTAGAAAGTGACTTATTGTGATGTACGATCTGACATCTGATGTGACACCCAGGATAATGTAGGAAGTGAATCTTTTTGTTATAGAGTCGACACTTGTCTCTCAGGGGGATGTTCACAAATCTCTGAGTATCTATTACATCACATACATAAGTTTATATAGTGAGTAGGCAGGCTTATTAAAAGTTACCACTTATTGGTTCATCTTATCTTTACATCACACAAAGAAACCAGGAAGAGTATTCCACTTACAGCCATGTGAGCCCAGCCTAAATGTGTACAACACTGACTTCAATTGTAATCCCCCCTCACCCCGTCTAGAGGTAACAGCAGACAGACAGATTCTTATTTTTTAACTCAATGAAAGAGGTTCCTGAAAAGTGTCAACAAGGTACTTGTAACAGAAAATCAGATTGCTTTCATTTGATTTAATTTACTAAATGGCCTTTGAAATGTTGGATGTAATATTTTATTATTCACACTAGTTTCAGTAAAGCCCCCTCAGTATCTATGCAGGGGGATCAGTGATCAGTATAAGACCTTTCTTACTGCTCTACAGGCATATTAGGACATTAATCAGCACATAATGTTGGATCTGAAGACTGCATTGTTTCAATAGGCCATGTTGTAGTATCCTTTCAATTGCAAATTAATCACATCCATGTCTGTGCCTTGTCATAAGTATGTTTGTATGTATATTCATGCCTCTTGGGATCTATTTCATTATGCCTGAGGAAGGACCCTGGATGGTTCAAAAGCTCACAATAACAGCATGTATTTTTGTTAGCCATTAAAAGGTATCATATCTACAAGATTACTTGGTTTCTCTTGCTGGGAACAAACACAATAGACCATAGTGCATGCTGCTGTTTTATATCTGATATTATTTCGTAAACCATAGGGGATATTGGATGATGTACATAGCACATAAGTTGCTGTTATAAGACAAAATATTTTTTCTAATTTCAGGAAAGCAGATAAAACCAGAAACAGGCCTAAATGAGTTATTAAATATATTTAATTCTGCCAAAGTGTTCAATATTAAAGAACCAGTGCCTGGTACTTGGAAAATAAAGGTAACACGATCTATGCTATTACTCTGTGACATGTATGATGCTGGTTCCAGCCTAAGAGATGTGATAAAATAAAGAAGATACATATTTCTACCAGCAGTTACTTTCCATTCTTCTGTTTCTTCGGACAAGGCTAAACTGTGAATATCAACCCCTTAATGGCTGCCCATGCGTCTTTTTATGGTGGTAGTTCGTTCTGATGCATTTGCTTTTTTACAGTGCTTAATCAGAAGCTTGCCATGCATCTCTCGTGCCAGCGGGCGCAGCTTCTTAGCAATCAGATTACAGCTTGGCACTTGCTCAAACAGCGAGGACTAGAGAAACCTCTGATTTCCACTATTTAGTCCTTAGTATGCTGCAGTCAATGTGACCACGGCATGAAAAAGGCTGATAGAGGGAAGGAGCTCCCTCTGTCACCCATCAGACCCTCGAGATGCAATCATGGGGTCCTGATAGATCGCCATGGCAAGCAGAGACTTGAAAATGGCCTCTAAGTGATCCATGTATGGTGGCCTATAAGGCTCAGCCCCTGGCTGAGCTTCATAGACTATATGATACAGTGCAATACTGAAGTATAGCAGTGTATTATAAGAAGCATGAGAGATAGAGAAATTGAAGTCCCATAGTGTAACAAAAAAAAAAGCTGGTATGCATTGGTACTTTTTTATTGTAGAGGAATGCAAAGTATTCTGCACTATCTTATAGGCCGCCTGCAGACGGCTGGGTTGGATCCCACTGCCAGAATTTTTGCAGTGAGATGCGGACCGTGTCCCGGCAGAGACCTGCGGCTCACCCGCTCCCGGCGTCTCCTCTTCTCTGTGATATGTCGGCTGCCGCCCAGCCGGCGCATGCGCAGAGCGGAGCCGGTGGGTATCTCTTAACATTTCTGTGCCGGCCTCTGCGAGACCCGCACAGAAATAGAAGACGCCGCGATTTGTTTTCCGTGTGTGTTTTCACTGGGACAAATCACGGCTGTGTCCATAGGATTGTGTACATGCATGCAATACTATGCAGGCGGGCACGGGGGAAAATTCTGCGGGAAATCCCGCAGCGGAATTACCGCCCGTATGCAGGGGGCCATACAAGAGGGATGCAGTCATAAAAAAATATAGTTTATGAGGTTTTTTTTACAATGGTTGATGTATGCTGCAATATGTCTATGCAGTAGAATATAGTATAAACTTTCTTCTGTCAGAGAGGAATACTCATGATGAATACTTCCAATGGAAGAACAAAACAAGGTCACACCAAAGTCTTCATAAATAAGCCTGAAACAGGAAAAAAGTCATGCAATTTTAGTATGGTTGGGGCTCATGCATAGGCTTCCTTCTGAACTTTAAGCACTTAGTGACCGCCCATATGCCTTTTGACAGCACTCACTAATGGGCTTTATTCTGATGTGGCGACTTTTTACAGGGCTGCATTAGAACAACGTCATGGCTCTCCTGTGCTGTCTGGTGACAACTCAGCACCTACCTTAACAGTGGGAAAAGGAGAAGCCTCTGATCCCCTCTGTTTAACCCCCTGTCACCCATCGGACCCAGGAGATGCAATCACAGGGTCCCAATGGGTTGGCAAGGCACTTGGAGGCTTAAAGATGGCCTCCGGGTCTGCCATGTATGTTGGCCTATGGGGCCCAGCAATATAGGCAATATAATACACTGCTATACCAAAGAATCGTACTGACCAAAAGAATGATATTATCACATTATTTATTCTGCATGCTGAACAATGTAAAAAAACAATGGTAAAATGATTTTCTTTCTCCCAACCCCCCCCCCCAAAAAAAAAATATAATTTTTTTTAAATACATTATATCTACCCCAAAATGATGCCGTATTGGGTCTAGGAATGTGACAGCAAAAAAAAAACTGAAAAATTGGTCATCGGGGCATAAACTGGGCCTTTCACTAGGGGTTAGAGCAGTGGTTCCCAACCTTTTCAGCCTTAGGGCACCCCTGGGAAAAAAAATTATGGCGTGGCACCCCTACCAAAAGGGGGTGTGGTTAGGGTGTGGCCAGGGGCGTGGTTAGGGTGTGGCTTATTACGACATATTATATATTCCGCTTTGAATGTCAATTTTTACGTGGGATTTTTTTTACAGGGGCACCTCTACCTAAAATGTTTACATGATGTACAAAATCTAGTCATTTACAACTTTTTAATAATCATTTTTAGCTATTCCCTCCCTCCACCATTTTACATGCGGCCATTCCCTCCCCCACGCATATTAGCCTTTTACTCCCCAACTCCACACCATTCGCAACCTGATTTGTTGTTTGGATTTACGCATTCACGGCGATTGGTTGTTTAGGTTGGCTTCTGTAGAAGTGGGGAGTGGCTAATATGACTCCCCCACCATTTTACATGCGGTCATTCTCTCCCCTCCCTCCCTCCACCATTTTACATGCGGTCATTCTCTCCCCTCCCTCCACCATTTTACATGCGCCCATTACCCCCCCTCACGCACCCACCACCACCTTACATGCACCCTTTACCCCCCACCCAACCCCACACACCCACTACCACCTCACATGCGCCCATTACCCCCCCATGCACCCACCACCACCTTACATGAGCCCATTACCCCCCCACGCACCCCCCACCACCTTACATGCGCCCATTACCCTCCCCCACGCACCCACTACCACCTTACATGCACCCATTACCCTACCACCCACCACCACCTTACATGTGACCATTACCTCCACCGCATATTAACTCTTTCCACAAGACTTCTGCCCTATTCAGCAATTCCAGCAACCTGATTGGTTGTTTGGGTTGGCTGATTCACGAAACAACCAATCAGGTTGCTGGAGTTGCTGAATAGGGCAGAAGTTTTGTGAAAAGAGTTAAAATGCCCCCCCACCACACCACTTTACATGCGGCCATTACTCCCTGGAGTCCAGGGCATGCAAAAAGCAATGCAGCCCGACACCTGTCAGTCACCCACGGCTCTCTGCCTGCTCCCTAACGCGCTGCGACAGTCGGCACCAGAGCTGTTACTCACCGTGGTCCCCTCGGTGTTCCAGCACTGGCGCCCTGCAGTTTCTCCTCTCACTGGCCACCCGGTGAGTAGATGCTGTGTGTGCAGCGTTCCGGCCGCTGTTTCCATGCGCTTTGCTCTGTGGCCGCAGGCTCTCTGTATGAAACACGCCCCCAGTCAGTCAGAGGCTGGGGGCGTTAACTTTTACGAACTGTGCTGTCTGCATTTTGTCGCCACCCGCATATTCCGGTGGCGACATAAAACAAAGAATACAAGAATACTAGCCGCGGAGCTGCGGCACCCCTGGCAGCCTCTCGCGGCACCCCAGGGTGCCGTGGCACCCCGGTTGGGAAACGCTGGGTTAGAGTATGTATTTTTTGACAAAACAGAAAATGTGCATATTTTATATTAGAATAATATTATATTATTGTGATTGTTTTTCAGACCTCGAGTAATGGACGTCACTCTGTAAGAATCACCGGAGTCAGTACCATTGATTTCAGGGCAGGATTTTCAAACAAGCCCACCTTAGATTTCAGTAACACCTTCAGCAGACCTGTACAAGGTGGGTTTTTTTGTTGACCTTGGCTCAGTCCAAAGTGATTCGTGGTTAGCACTGTTGCCTTGCAGCCCTGAAGTCCTAAGTTTCCATCTGGCCACAGGCAAAATCTGCATGGAGTTTGTATATTTGCCTGTGTTTATGTCCAAAAGCATACTAATTGGTGAGTATAAGGGCGAGCACCCACTGGCGTTTGCCTTTTCCGCGGGGAAAAAACGCAGCGTTTTCGCCGCGTTTCCCGCGATTTTTCCGCGCGTTTTTCGCGGCGTTTTCGCGGCTTTTCCATTAATTTCCATGGAGAAAAATAAGGACACATATGCAACTGACAGTTCCTATGTTAAAAACGCAAACGCAACGCAAAAAAAACGCCAGTGGACAGGAACACATGTTATCTCTATGCCTGTGCAGGAAAAACGCAAAACGCAGGTAAAAAAACGCCAGTGGGTGCTCGCCCTAAAGGCAGAAAATACAGAGGTGTGCAAGAACAAAATAACATCGAAGGCTTTCATAAAATGGCATCATATGCTTTCAGTGTTTGATAATGAAAACCTTAAGTAAGCCGCATAAAAGCTCTGTAAACATTGTAAAGGTTTTTTCTTTATTACATTTTAAAATGTTTTCTTTTTTCTATTATTTACAACAGTTCATGGAGGTTTAATGCAGCTTACTTACTGTTTTCAGTACCAATCACCGAATAGAGCATGTCAAATCTTTTTTTGCATACCTCTGTATAAGGTCCTGTTTAATATGTATGTGCTATATAAATAAAGGTGATTATAGTGAAAGATGAGGAGAACATACAGACTCCATGCAGATGTTGTCAGATTTGAAGCTAGTACTACAACTCAATAGGGCTAACTGCTGAGCCACAGGACCACCACCGATATTAAGCATCAATTTTAGGGGTATTGGGGAAGTTCCTGTTCAGTTCAAAGTAATTTGGTTCGAGACTAGAGATGAGCGAACGTACTCGTTTCGAGCAATTACTCGATCGAGCATCGCTATTTTCGAGTACCTGGCTACTCGGGTGCAAAGATTCGAGGGGCGCCGGGGAGCGGAGGATGGCGTGGTGGAGCGGGGGTAGCAGTGGGGAACAGGGGGGAGCTCTGTCTCTCTCTAACTCTCCCCCCCACTCCCCTCTGCAACCCCCCGCTCACCCACGGCGCCACCCGAGTAGAGAAGTACTCGAAAATCGCGGTGCTCGAGTGAAAAAGGGGCGTGGCCGAGTACGTTCGCTTATCTCTATTCGAGACCAATCTTTTTTTATGAAACTTGGCAAAGCAGCCTAACAAACTCTTCAAAAGTTCACTTATCTCTAATGGCTAACCAAAAATTCTGATAAAGCCTTGAAAGCTTGCACTGTTAACAACATAATCTCTGATTAGCCATTTCTTAATCGACAGAACATGGAAAATCATGGTTAATTGCACTAATTATTGTGTTTTTTCACTTTGTAATGTCATTTTTCTTACAGGGATTCCCACATATGTTCTCTTGAATACAACAGGCTTACAGCATCCAGCAAGAATAGATCGTCTTGAGTTGTTAACTACTTCAGGACTTCTTCTAAAGACCATCCCCATCAAATATTATCCTGATAGAACCCTCTATGAGATATGGAATGTAACTGAATTCATTCCACCAAAGGAATCATTTTTCCTAAGAATATCTGGTTATGATAAAGATGATTACCTGTTTCAGAGAGCTTCAAGTGTTTCATTTTCTAATATTGTGCCAGGTAATTACTGAGCATTAAAAGAACCTTGACATACTTACTTTATCTTTGTGTCAGGGCTCCTGTAGCCATGGTCCTCAAGACCTCTCAAAGAACAAGTCATCATACATAATACTTTAGTGCTCAAGTCAGTAATCCCCATTTTGTTCTCATTTTGCTACTGCTGTTCCACTCTTGAATACAGTTTGGATAACTTTTAAATCATTTCATCACTGCTCAGGAATATAAGAGAAACACATATCAAGGAGAGCGCCTTGCACACCGACTAGAGCCTTTAAGGATATATACGGATATAATTCAACTCACCCGGTGCTAGGCAGGCCACCTAATGGTGACCCACTTGCACCTTCAATCCAAGTAGATGTATATTGGTATCTTTTCTGAGGATTCCCCGATATCCAGTTACCTGGAGAGCTGCAGATCACGCAATACCCGCTCCTTTTGCAAAGGCCGGGTGAAAAATAAAGTGAAGAAAATAAAAAAACTTATTCTACTCTTCTTAGGAGATGCCTTGTTTTCCAAAAGCCTCTAGAGGCTTTTGGAAAATGAGGCATTTCCTAAGAAGCGCAGAATAAGGTTTTTTATTTCTTCATTTCCTCAGGAATATAATAACATAACCAGTTACAAGAAGAAAAAAGTGAACCATTGGGAATCACCTGATAAAATGGGGTCACAATCAGAGGCATAATTTGAAGCTTCTGGGCCCCAGTGCAAAATCTGTAACAAGGCCCCTAACCATAATGCTTTATTCATACCAGTAGGCCTACTATATGGATAACATATGCCTTATGGGCACAGGAGCAACTGCATACCCTGTAATTATGCCCCTGGTCACAATTAATAACATGCAAGCAGTTGTACCATTCATGACTTTTGTAGATCGCATTGAGTAAATAACCACAGTAGAGGGAGAAAATGTAAGTGAACCTCTGTGTTAATAATGTCTCCCAGAGCTACTTGGCAAAAGGTGTTTCAGTTAACGAGATGAGATTTGAAATGTGGATTTCCTGGGCGCTTTGTCTATTAAATAAAGGCACACAGAGCTTGGCTACCAACAAATGTTTTCCTCAAAAATGACTGGGGTTGATATCCTGTTCGGTGGGTCACCACCCATCTATGGCTGACATCTTTGGTATCGTTCACATGTGCAGGCTATTAGTATATGCAGTCACTCCTCCCCAATCTGGGCTGGGTAGAGTGGGTGACTGCATATTAGCCTGCCAGGAACAAGCTGCTCCTCCACACATTATTGTCTGGCTGACTACATATTTTCAGGGCTTAAGGCCATTGCGCCTGCCCTACGGCGATTGTGCCGGTGGCGATTGTGCCTGCCTTATGGCGATCGTGCCTATGGCGACCGTGTCTGCTTTGCAGACCTTCAGGTATTGTATTTTTGGCTTTTTCAGTGAACAGGTCTGATAGGTAGAGTATCAGTAAGAAAGCCACTGCTAAGATTGCAAAAAATATTTGCTTGGGCCAAGCAGCACCTCCAATGGATCACTGAAGAATGGAAGAAGATCTTATGGACTGATGTATCAAAACTTCACATCTCTGGTACATCACGTAGTATTTTTGTATGCCACCGAGTAGGTGAAATAATGGTTCCTGAGTATATGACACCAACTGTCAAACATGGAGGAGGAAGCGTAATAGTCTGGAGTTGTTTTGCTGGTTCCAGAGTTGGCAACTTGCACAGGGTGACTGGCACACTGGACAAAAAGGGCTACCACAGCATTTTGATATGAAAAGCAATACCTTCTGGTGTACATCTAGTTGGGCAGTGGTTCATATTACAGCAAGACAATGATCCAAAAGATACTTTTAGATTGTGTCAAAACTATTTGAGAAGACAATAAGAAGTCAGTAGGCTTCAAAGAATCGAATGGTCTGCACAGTCTCCAGACTTAAACCCCACTGAGCTTGTTTTAGATCAACTTTTTACAGAAGCGTGAAAGCAAAGCAACCTACAAGTGCAGCACATCTGTGGGAATGTCTGCAACAATGTTGGAAAAAATTTCTAAACAATATCTGAATACAATTATAGAAAGAATGCCTGGGTTGTGTAAAGCTGTTACATCAACTAGAGGTGGCTACTTTGAAAAATCAAAAATCTAGATTTAATTTGGTAGAACAAAGCTAATCCATTATTGTTGTTCATCTTAATTTATTCGTCCTATGCTTCCATTTGAAAGCACATGTGAGACATTAAACTGTGTAAATATCAATAAAAACAGGAAAAATTGAAGTTTTCTAGAATTTTTGACTGGTAGTGTATGCCATGGCATGATAAGCCCCTGCATGGCATGTACCATCAACAGATAGTTGAAGTGGCTGACATTGGAAAATCCTACTACTGACTGGAGAAGGCTGGACTCAAAGACAGTACTAAGTACCAGATGCAAAGAGACAGAAATCTACTACACTATACAGGATCCAAAGTGCACACTGTGCAGAGAGGCCTCAGAGACACATAGTGGCAACATATAGTGGCAGGGTGCAAGATGCAAGCAGGAACAGCATACAGTGAATGGCTGGAATTGTGTACAGGAGCATCTAAACAGCATATGGTCTAAACTCTCCCAAATCTAGATGGGAGACTCTGCAATAGTTTCTGGAGAATAACAAGACTAAGATCCTGTAGGACTTACAGAGACAGGCAGAAAAACAGGCACTAACCAACCAACCAACCAACCAATCATTGTTATAATTTACAAGGACCACAAGACAGTGGTGGTGATAGATATAGTGAGTAAAAATGACAGTGTAGTGACCTGGACTGGCACTACAGGATAAAAGTACTTTACCTGCAAGTTAAGATCAACTGTTCTAACTACCAGTTCATTTAACAAAGTGTAGTTAGGCTGGAATTCATTTAATAAGAAGAGGGAGTCAGGAAACTAAAGAATTAAGGTTGTTGAAGCACCATCGTAAATCAGTTAGTTAGCAGAGCTGTTACAGGGTCCCTGAGTGGAGAAAAGGTGGAGGTTTCGGTTCATTGTGTGTTGCGCACTTAAAAATTGATAACAGTGTTAGAAGACAGAAGTGAAGACCAGTATGTAGGGAGTATGGAGTGAGGCAGTGAAGAAGTTACTCAGAGGGGAGAGTAGCCGAGATGGACATGGAGGATGCCAGCAGTGAGCCTTGACCCAGCATCTTCCTTCTCCTCTGTTCTGCTGTAATTAGAGACTCGTTATGTAAACTTTCAAGAAATCCTGTGTGCGGCAGCCCATAAATCCCCCAGACAGATGCTGAAAAACTGTTTGTTTTCCCAAACCTGATGTCCTTTCGAGCCAGCTCTGCTTTCTACCGGACGACAACTTCAGACAAGAAGTAAAGAATCTTCATAAAAGTTTGTGAGTACTCAAGAAACCATGAGCACAGTGTTTCAGGAATAGGAAAACTGTTACTGGGGGTTATAAAGGATATTTTCTTGTCAGTTCTTTCTGTATAGCTCTTCCTTAGCTCAGGTGCTGTCTTCTCAAAGTTTGTTTATCTATGTATAAAGTGTTAAACAGTGTATATGCAAGTTGCATATGCAATTTCTGGAGCATAAGAATAATGCAGACAACCACAAGCCTGAAAGTAAATGGTGTGCCTGTCATTTACCTACATATTAGTGTTAGTCTTATTTCACTACCAAGCACTCTTAATCCAGGCACTGGTGTCACGATCACCTAATTCCATTAGTTGTCCAGATCCTGTTGTATACCTTCAATGGTGCACAAGATTACAAAGAGCGTGCTGCACTCATTGCCACCATGACATGGCTCCTCAGCCACATTTTAGAAACTGCTCAGAGAGTGCAGGCCTCTTGCTGCTTGTCGCCTGTTGCAACATCAGAAAGGAGTATGAATAGCTGGAGAAGTACTTGGGCCTGAAAGAAGAACTAGAGAGGATGTGGAGAGCAAAAGCCAAAGTGCCATATATATATGTGTGTGTGTATATATATATATATATATATATATATATATATATATATATATATTAGTATAAATTGGGCAATGCTGTTTACTATAAAATTTCGTTTGGCATAACATTTGGGTCACTGTTTGCTGTGTATATCATGTATATGTCACACTCTTCTCATTTTACTCATAGGTCCTCCAAAGGTATCAATGCCCCAAGTAACACCTGGCTACTATCTTCAACGTGGTCGCATTCCATGCTATGTGGAAAGTCTTATACCTGTATGGGTGCATTTTAGAAAGAACGGCATCAGACTTGGTATAGAACAACAATTTCAGTATGTATAATTGTTCTGTGAAATATCCTTTCCCATGAATTTCTGTTATCTAACATGTAGGAGATTAATATTAGTATTGTATTTTGTGATTCTTTAGTATCATCATGATATGTAACTCAACTGATTTCTTATTCTGGCATTAAAGGGGGCTTCCTGGGGGCCTGCTGTTCGGGATCCACAGCGATCAGCTGATCGTCCAGTCCACTGCCAGTTCAGTAGGGCTGGACATCCTCATCAAGGTCGGAGGCAGAAGCGTTATAGAGGGCTTCACTTCCATTAAACTGAATAGGAGCAGAAGTCTGCTATTACACTTCTGGCTCCGACACTGGGATTGGACACAGATGTGTAATTGTAGGGAGCAGTCCTGTTGATTTCAATAGGAATGAAGCCCTCTATGATGCTTCTACCCTTGACAACGATGACGACATCCAGCCCAGCTCTACTAACAACTAACAGGGAGACGGGTGATCAGCTGATTGCGGGAGATCCCGAGCCGCAGATACCTGGAAATTAACTATTGATGACCTATCCGCAAGAGATTAGCTTCACTGGAGGAACTAATAATAATTTATAAAATGATTTTACTTGTAGCGAAACTATAGAAGCCGTCTGGGATATCGCTAATGTGTCTTCAGATGATGAAGGGTACTATGAATGCTTTGCTATTAGCACAGCTGGAAGTGGGCAAGCTCAGACCTTTCTAGATGTAAATGGTAAGTAATATGGAAAACAAATACAAAACATGAAAAATACTCACTGTATCTGTTAGTCATCTAGATGGGGAGAATGAAACTTGAAATATCATGCTGCGTTTGCTTGCATGATTGATGTTTTCACAATATTTTATATATATATATATATATATATATATACTGTATATATAAAATAAAATATACTATTAGAGATGAGCGAGCATACTTGATAAGGCAAACTACTCGAGCGAGTAGTGCCTTATTCGAGTACCTGCCCACTCGTCTCTAAAGATTTGATTTGGGTGCCGGCAGGGGGCGGGGAGCGGCGGGGGAGAGTGGGGAGGAATGGAGGGGAGATCTCTCTCTCACTCTCCCCCCCCCCCCGCTCCTCCCTACTCACTCCCGCAACTCACCGCTCACCTGCGCTGGCAGCCGAATCTTTAGAGACGAGCGGGCAGGTACTCGAATAAGGCACTACCCACTCGAGTAGTTTGCCTTATCGAGTATGCTCGCTCTTCTCTATATACTATATATATATATATATATATATATATGTCTATCTAGCTATCTATCTATCTATAGTGCAAGTGTTAGGGGGTAAGGAAAAAATGGTCCCCAATGCAGCCAAAGCCACTGTGCCCCACCCGAAAAATGGTCAAAATGCCAAGGGTGATAGCAGGTGTGCTGCTTGTTTTAAAGGCAATGTCATAAATTTTACAAGGAGTAATAATGTAAGATGAACACAACACTCAAGCATGGGCCTGCTTCAAGGAACAGCTGTAGAGCTACCAAAAATTTTACTAGACAAGACAGCAGGTGTGCTCCTTGTTTTAAAAACAATGTGATAAAGTTTGCGAAGGACAAATTCTACCAGGTGAAGACAACAACCAAGCACGGACCTTCTCCAAGGAACAGCTGTAGAGCTAAAGCTGTGTCTTGTGCTTTAGAAAATTTGAATTTTGGGAGAAGGAGGAAGAAACATGGCAGAAGCAGAAAAAGGAGAGCAGCAGCAGTTCCTCCACCACCAGCAGCAATTTCACCTTGAGAGTAGAGTGAGCTCCCCCAGGAAACATGAGGCTGTAGCTCTGTATTTCCATATTGGCATACTTTTAATTTGGAGGGAAGTAGAAAGAGGAAACATGGTGGAAGTAGAAGAAGAACAGCAGCACCACTAGCAGCAGCAACAGCAATCTGAGCGCACAGTGCGGTCTTTGATACAAATCTATGCTCAGTCATATGTGAACAAAAATTGCCAGCGTGCTAACTAATAAGTGGGATCTGCCTTCGGGGTTCAGAAGTCAGGAGTAATCCAGGCCGGGTACATTTTTATAAACTTCAAGTGTTATCACAAGCCCCAGCTGTGCTGAATACCCTTCCTGAAGGCAGAATGTCAGCTCATATTACTGGCCACTATGTAGGCTAAGCTTGACTGCAATATATACAATATATCGATGTCTAACTAGAGATGAGCGAACATACTCGTAACGAGTACTTACACACCCGAGTACCGCCATTTTCGAGTACTTCAGTACTCGGGCGTAAAGATTCGGGGGGCGCCGGGGGGCGGGGAGAGGCGCGGCGGTGCGGGGGGGAGCAGCGGGGAACAGGGGGGAGCCCTCTCTCTCTCCCTCTCTCCCCCACTCCCCACTGCTACCCCCCGTGCCGCCACGGCGCCCCCCGAATCTTTACGCGCGAGTACTGCTGTACTCGAAAATGGCGGTGCTCGGGTGCGTAAGTACTCGTAACGAGTACGTTCGCTCATCTCTATGTCTAACTAAGAATTGTGTTTTTTGTTTTGCATGCTGTATAGAACCTCCTCCTGTACTTAAAGCTACAAATAACATTACTATCAACATTGGAGAAGAAGCCTTATTAATATGTGATGTTGTGAGTTCAGTGCGTTACAATTTAACTTGGAGAAGAAAAACCCTTGATCTAAGACTGGCCAATGCTCCTGGGATTCATGTCTTAAGCGATAATTCTCTTAAGATAACAAAAGTAAACATCAGTGATGCTGGAGAATATGTCTGTTCTGCATCCAATGAAGGTGGAACAACTGCAGTCAACGCATATCTGACTGTACAAGGTACTTGTTTTTGCATAAACCCTCACAATCGTGAGAAGAACTTACTGAAGATGTTACCCTCATGTGGATTTAAGCTGAGGACCTGAGTTCTGTAAGGCAACAATGCCAACCATTGTGCCACCAAGTTAAATGGGCTGAGCAAACTCATAGACATGTATAGTATTAGACACAAACTATCAACAATTGTGTCTCCCCATTTAACTTCACCACAATGGTGCTTAATTTGCATGAAGTTATTAATTTCACAGCTCACATTGTTTTCCCTACAGATCCACCAAGAGTTGTTGTTGATCCCAAAAATGTAGCATTTACTAAAGGATCTGGGATTAAATTAAAATGCTTGGCAACAGGATATCCTGCCCCTCAGATAGTCTGGACTCACAATGACATCTTTGTCAGATTCTCCACAAGGTACCTTATGATTGTGGTTTATGATGACTTAATTCCATTTCAACAGCTATTTCCTTGGTGATTCAATTGTTTAGCCTTTTAAATTTAATGATCTATCTATCTATCTATCTATCTATCTATCTATCTATCTATCTATCTGTCTGTCTGTCTATCTATCGGTCTATCTATCTATCTATCTATCTATCTATCGATCGGTCTATCTATCTTATCTATCTATCTATCTATCTATCTATCTATCTATCTATCTATCGTACACCTATCTATCTCTAGGGGAGACACAGACATTGTGAAAAAACTGTCTATGGGCTCCTTGCTCTTCAAGAGCTCCCACCTTAATCATTTTAGTTATTTGGTATTAAGTTTGTCTTATACAATTTCACCATCTTGGTTCCTTTACCTATAGTGGTACACTGCATTTTCTTATTATACGTAACAATTGTGTATTGATTAACATGAAAATGGATTACTATGAAAGACTGTGGGTGAACATGCCACCCATACAGTCGATTCAGCTGCACTGGGGTTCAAAGGGGCACTTCCAGCAGCACCAGGACTTTGTTCTTCATTCACACAGTTCTGCTGATGGTGCTCGCTCTATGTACAGTATAACCTGACTCCTGACATCTGTCTGGGATGATTTTGTGAATCCTGCATTGAGCAGGGGGTTGGTCTCGATGACCCTGGAGGTCTCTTCCAACTCTACCATTCTAGGATTCCTCTCACATGTGCTGCTTTCAGTAGAAGGTGGAGGAACGATGTTAAGATATATGCACACGGACAATATTTCTGGCTGATTTTCAGACTGAAAAATCGGTCCACAAATTGGACAGAAGGAGCATTCATTCATTTGAATAGATGTATACACACATTTTTTTTTTTAGTCAGGCTGATAGAGTGAAAAAAATTGCAGCGTGTCCTATACTTGTCTTATATAGCACGTCAATGTGCCCACGTGCATGTACCATTTATACTCTACACAGAAATATGAGTGTCGATTAAGACCATTATTAAAGAAGATAGCTAGGACGCTGCTGCCAGAAGTTTGGAAGCGGTGGCTGTAGAATGCAGGAGTCACAGAGGGACACTGTCATTAGTCTGAAGTTTTCTTTCTTCTTGACAATTTTCATCTAAGAATCTCTGGCAGCCAATCCTAATGAATTGTAGGGATTCTAAGTAAAACATAATACAGCTCAATTTGCCAATATGAACACATTACCAGCAATTAACTTTGAGCTGTAAAATAATAATAATTACAATCACAATGTAGCTCAAGTAGAACCATAGAAAACAACAACATGGGCCAATCATTTATTTTTCATGGACACTGGAAAAAAAAGTCTACTCTTTTTATGGGTTGTCAAAAAATTTATGGACAATTGAATAAAACATAGTATTGTTTTGTAAAAAACAAAAAACAAAGGTGCTGTGGTTTCTTTAATTTAGTCATTAGTGGGTATAGGTCCTATGGTCAGATATAGAGATGAGCGAGCACCAAAATGCTCGGGTGCTCGTTACTCGGGATGAAATTATCGTGATGCTCGAGGGTTCGTTTCGAGTAACGAACCCCATTGAAGTCAATGGGTGACCCGAGCATTTTTGTATTTCGCCGATGCTCGCTAAGGTTTTCATGTGTGAAAATCTGGGCAATTCAAGAAAGTGATGGGAACGATACAGCAACGGATAGGGCAGGCGAGGGGCTACATGTTGGGCTGCATCTCAAGTTCACAGGTCCCACTATTAAGCCACAATACCGGCAAGAGTGCCCCCCCCCTCCCAACAACTTTTACTTCTGAAAAGCCCTCATTAGCATGGCATACCTTAGCTAAGCACCACACTACCTCCAACAAAGCAGAATCACTGCCTGCATGACACTCTGCTGCCACTTCTCCTGGGTTACATGCTGCCCAACCCCCCTCCCCCCTGCACGACGCAGTGTCCACAGCGCACACCAAACTGTCCCTGCGCAGCCTTCAGCTGCCCTCATGCCACACCACCCTCATGCCTATTTATAAGTGTGTCTGCCATGACGAGGAACTGCAGGCACAGACTGCAGAGGGTTGGCACGGCTAGGCAGCGACCCTCTTTAAAACTGGTGGGGCGATAGCCCACAATGCTGTACAGAAGCAATGAGAAATATAATCCTGTGCCACCGCCATCAGGAGCTGCACACGTGGGCATAGCAATGGGGAACCTATGTGCCACACACTATTCATTCTGTCAAGGTGTCTGCATGCCCCAGTCAGACTGGTAATATGTACCTTAACAGTAACCGCGTTGGTGGTAATGTGGTGGTGACTGCGGACCTAGTAGCGCGGTTGTATTTTGTTGGTTTTCGGAATGTGGCCAGGATTAAGTTGGCCGTGGCGGGGGATGTTTTTGAGGCACTACGTGTCCTCTCCACGTGTCCGTGGTTATATGCACCTTAACAGTAACCGCGTTGGTGGGAAATGGCCTCGCCGCCATCATGTCTTTGTGAAGCCTCTGTTTCCACACCCCAGAGACATACCATTAGCAGCGGTATAGGCAGAGCCCATAATTCGTAACATTTCAGCCGTAGCATTAGGACAGGCCCCACTAACATATCACTAGCAGCATTATAGGGGGAGCACAGTATTAGTTCCATTTCAGTAATAGTAGCACTCAAGACAGGCCCCAGTAACAATTCCGAAGCAGCAGTATAGTGGGAGCGCAGTCTTCGTTCCATTTCAGTAATAGTAGCACTCAAGACAGGCCCCAGTAACAATTCCGAAGCAGCAGTATAGTGGGAGCGCAGTCTTCGTTCCATTTCAGTAATAGTAACACTCAAGACAGGCCCCAGTAACAATTCCGAAGCAGCAGTATAGGAGGAGCATAGTCTAAGTTCCATTTAAGTAATAGTAGCAGCCTACACAGGCCCCAGGAACAATTCCGAAGCAGCAGTATAGTGGGAGCGCAGTCTTAGTTCCATTTCAGTAGCTGCAGTATAGCCAAGGCCCAAGTTACATTTATGTAGCTAAAGTGTAGGCCAACCCCACACACCTTTCTGTACCATGAGTGCAGGCGAAGAACATAGAAATTGCTATGATTACACTGTAGGTGAGGGCCCAAAAAAATTGGTGTACCAACAGTACTAATGTACCTCAGTAAAAATTGGCCATGCCCAACCAAGATGGCAGGTGAAACCCATTAATCGCTTTGGTTAATGTGGCTTAAGTGGTAACTAGGCCTGGAGGCAGCCCAGTTTAACGAAAAATTGGTTCAAGTTAAAGTTTCAACGCTTTTAAGAGCATTGAAACGTATAAAAATTGTTTAGAAAAATTATATGAGTGAGCCTTGTGGCCCTAAGAAAAATTGCCCGTTCAGCGTGATTACGTGAGGTTTCAGGAGGAGGAGCAGGAGGAGGAGGAGGAATATTAGACACAGATTGATGAAGCAGAAATGTCCCCGTTTTGGATGGTGAGAGAGAACGATGCTTCCATCCGCGGGTGCAGCCTACGTATTGCTTATGTATCGCTGCTGTCCGCTGGTGGAGAAGAGAAGTCTGGGGAAATCCAGGCTTTGTTCATCTTGATGAGTGTTAGCCTGTCGGCACTGTCGGTTGACAGGCGGGTACGCTTATCTGTGATGATTCCCCCAGCCGCACTAAACACCCTCTCCGACAAGACGCTAGCCGCAGGACAAGCAAGCACCTCCAGGGCATACAGCGCTAGTTCAGGCCACGTGTCCAGCTTCGACACCCAGTAGTTGTAGGTGGCAGAGGCGTCACGGAGGACGGTCGTGCGATCGGCTACGTACTCCCTCACCATCCTTTTACAGTGCTCCCGCCGACTCAGCCTTGACTGGGGAGCGGTGACACAGTCTTGCTGGGGAGCCATAAAGCTGTCCAGGCCCTTAAAGACTGTTGCACTGCCTGGGCTGTACATGCTGCTCGATCTCCGTGCCTCCCCTGCTACCTGGCCCTCGGAACTGCGCCTTCTGCCACTAGCGCTGTTGTATGGGAATTTTACCATCAGCTTGTCCACCAGGGTCCTGTGGTATAGCAACACTCTCGAACCCCTTTCCTCTTCGGGAATGAGAGTGGGAAGGTACTCCTTATAGCGTGGGTCGAGCAGTGTGTACACCCAGTAATCCGTAGTGGCCAGAATGCGTGTAACGCGAGGGTCACGAGAAAGGCATCCTAACATGAAGTCAGCCATGTGTGCCAGGGTACCTGTACGCAACACATGGCTGTCCGCACTAGGAAGATCACTTTCAGGATCCTCCTCCTCCTCCTCCTCCTCCTCCTCAGGCCATACACGCTGAAATGATGACAGGCAAGCAGCATGGGTACCGTCAGCAGTGGGCCAAGCTGTCTCTTCCCCCTCCTCCTCATCCTCCTCATGCTCCTCCTCCTCCTTCTGAACGCGCTGAGATATAGACAGGAGGGTGCTCTGACTATCCAGCGACATACTGTC
This sequence comes from Eleutherodactylus coqui, assembly GCF_035609145.1. NCBI lineage: Eukaryota > Metazoa > Chordata > Amphibia > Anura > Eleutherodactylidae > Eleutherodactylus > Eleutherodactylus coqui. Next base: position 232,655,628 of record NC_089839.1, on the reverse strand, counting down.
TTCCCCCGGCTCTGTTTCCGAGCGCAAAGCGGCTGCCTTTATGGTTTGCAGGGAACTTCTCAAGATGCATAGCAGAGGAATGGTGACGCTAATGATTGCAGCATCGCCGCTCACCACCTGGGTAGACTGCTCAAAGTTTCGAAGGACCTGGCAGATGTCTGCCAACCAGGCCAACTCTTCTGAAAAGAATTGAGGAGGCTGACTCCCACTGCGCCACCCATGTTGGAGTTGGTATTCCACTATAGCTCTACGCTGCTCATAGAGCCTGGCCAACATGTGGAGCGTAGAGTTCCACCGTGTGGGCACGTCGCACAGCAGTCGGTGCACTGGCAGATTAAACCGATGTTGCAGTGTCCGCATGGTGGCAGCGTCCGTGTGGGACTTGCGGAAATGTGCGCAGAGCCGGCGCACCTTTACGAGCAGGTCTAACAAGCGTGGGTAGCTTTTCAGAAAGCGCTGAACCACCAAATTAAAGACGTGGGCCAGGCATGGCACGTGCGTGAGGCTGCCGAGCTGCAGAGCCGCCACCAGGTTACGGCCGTTGTCACACACGACCATGCCCGGTTGGAGGCTCAGCGGCGCAAGCCAGCGGTCGGTCTGCTCTGTCAGACCCTGCAGCAGTTCGTGGGCCGTGTGCCTCTTATCTCCTAAGCTGAGTAGTTTCAGCACGGCCTGCTGACGCTTGCCCACCGCTGTGCTGCCACGCCGCGCGACACCGACTGCTGGCGACGTGCTGCTGCTGACACATCTTGATTGCGAGACAGAGGTTGCGGAGGAGGAGGAGGGTGCTTTAGTGGAGGAAGCATACACCGCCGCAGATACCAGCACCGAGCTGGGGCCCGCAATTCTGGGGGTGGGTAGGACGTGAGCGGTCCCAGGCTCTGACTCTGTCCCAGCCTCCACTAAATTCACCCAATGTGCCGTCAGGGAGATGTAGTGGCCCTGGCCGCCTGTGCTTGTCCACGTGTCCGTTGTTAAGTGGACCTTGGCAGTAACCGCGTTGGTGAGGGCGCGTACAATGTTGCGGGAGACGTGGTCGTGCAGGGCTGGGACGGCACATCGGGAAAAGTAGTGGCGACTGGGAACAGAGTAGCGCGGGGCCGCCGCCTCCATCATACTTTTGAAGGACTCCGTTTCCACAACCCTATACGGCAGCATCTCAAGGCTGATAAATTTGGCTATGTGGACGGTTAACGCTTGAGCGTGTGGGTGCGTGGCGGCGTACTTGCGCTTGCGCTCAAACACTTGCGCTAGCGACGGCTGGACGGTGCGGTGCGAGACATTGGTGGATGGGGCGAGGACAGCGGAGGTGAGGGTGTGGGTGCAGGCCGGGAGACGGTAGTGCCTGTGTCCTCAGAGTGGGGTTGGATCTCAGTGGCAGGTTGGGGCACAGGGGGAGAGGCAGCGGTGCAAACCGGAGGCGGTGAACGGCCTTCGTCCCACCTTGTGGGGTGCTTGGCCATCATATGTCTGCGCATGCTGGTGGTGGTGAGGCTGTTGGTGGTGGCTCCCCGGCTAATCTTGGCGCGACAAAGGTTGCACACCACTGTTCGTCGGTCGTCAGGCGTCTCTGTGAAAAACTGCCAGACCTTAGAGCACCTCGGCCTCTGCAGGGTGGCATGGCGCGAGGGTGTGCTTTGGGAAACAGTTGGTGGATTATTTGGTCTGGCCCTGCCTCTACCCCTGGACACCGCACTGCCTCTTGCAACCTGCCCTGCTGCTGCCCGTGCCTCCCCCTCTGAAGACCTGTCCTGTGTAGGCGTTGCACACCAGGTGGGGTCAGTCACCTCATCGTCCTGCTGCTCTTCCTCCGAATCCTCTGTGCGCTCCTCCCTCGGACTTACTGCCCTTACTACTACCTCACTGCAAGACAACTGTGTCTCATCGTCATCGTCCTCCTCACCCACTGAAAGGTCTTGAGACAGTTGCCGGAAGTCCCCAGCCTCATCCCCCGGACCCCGGGAACTTTCCAATGGTTGGGCATCAGTGACGATAAACTCCTCTGGTGGGAGAGGAACCACTGCTGCCCAATCTGAGCAGGGGCCCGAGAACAGTTCCTGGGAGTCTGCCCGCTCCTGAGCATGTGTCATTGTAGTGGAGTGAGGAGGCTGGGAGGAAGGAGGAGTAGCAGCCAGAGGATTTGGATTTGCAGCACTGGACGGCGCAGAATTGTGGGTGGATGATAGTTTGCTCGAAGCACTTTCTGCCATCCACGACAGGACCTGCTCACACTGCTCATTTTCTAATAAAGGTCTCCCGCGTGGACCCATTAATTGGGCGATGAATGTGGGGACGCCAGAAACGTGCCTCTCTCCTAATCGCGCAGCAGTCGGCTGCGATACACCTTGATCAGGAGCTCGCCCTGTGCCCACACCCTCACTTGGGCCACGTCCACGTCCTCTAGGCTTACCCCTACCCCTCAGCATGCTGTATTACCAGTGATTTCCCAGGCAGGAAATAAATTGGCGCAAGCCTGCAGGACAAATAGAATGTTTCCCTTTTTGGGAAACGGAGGGCCCACTGACTATATTCAATCAGATAAGATATGTGTTGCACAGAAATGCAGTTATATGAAGTGCAGCACAGTGGTTACTTTTCCCAGGCAGGAAATAAATTGGCGCAAGCCTGCAGGACAAATAGAATGTTTCCCTTTTTGGGAAACGGAGGGCCCACTGACTATATTCAATCAGATAAGATATGTGTTGCACAGAAATGCAGTTATATGAAGTGCAGCACAGCGGAGACTTTTCACAGGCAGCAAATAAATTGGCGCAAGCCTGCAGGACAAATAGAATGTTTCCCTTTTTGGGAAACGGAGGGCCCACTGACTATATTCAATCAGATAAGATATGTGTTGCACAGAAATGCAGTTATATGAAGTGCAGCACAGCGGAGACTTTTCACAGGCAGCAAATAAATTGGCGCAAGCCTGCAGGACAAATAGAATGTTTCCCTTTTTGGGAAACGGAGGGCCCACTGACTATATTCAATCAGATAAGATATGTGTTGCACAGAAATGCAGTTATATGAAGTGCAGCACAGCGGTTACTTTTCACAGGCAGCAAATAAATTGGTGCAAGCCTGCAGGACAAATAGAATGTTTCCCTTTTTGGGAAACAGAGGGCCCACTGATTATATTCAATCAGATAAGATATGTGTTGCACAGAAATGCAGTTATATGAAGTGCAGCACAGCGGAGACTTTTCCCAGGCAGGAAATAAATTGGCGCAAGCCTGCTGGACAAATAGAATGTTTCCCTTTTTGGGAAACGGAGGGCCCACTGACTATATTCAATCAGATAAGATATGTGTTGCACAGAAATGCAGTTATATGAAGTGCAGCACAGCGGTTACTTTTCCCAGGCAGGAAATAAATTGGCGCAAGCCTGCAGGACAAATACAATTTTTCCCTTTTTTGGAAACGGAGGACCCACTGACTATATTCAATCAATAATATATGTCTTCTGGCCCTGCCTACACAATTCTCTCCCTGTAGTATTACTGCAAGGCGCAATGCTCTGCAGACAGCCGATTTTGAAAAGAAAAAAATATGCAACACTGCTAACAGCAGCCTGCACAGTACTGCACACGGATAGATGTGGCCCTAAGAAGGACCGTTGGGGTTCTTGAAGCCTACACTCACTCCTAACACTCTCCCTGCCTAACCACCACTTCTGTCCCTGTACTATTACTGCAAGGCGCAATGCTCTGCAGACTGCCGATTTTGAAAAAAAAATAATTTGTGCAACACTGCTAACAGCACCCTCCACAGTACTGCACACGGATAGATGTGGCCCTGAGAAGGACCGTTGGGGTTCTTGAAGCCTACACTAACTCCTAACACTCTCCCTATAGCAGCTCCGGCACCAACAGCACTTTCCCTCAGCTAACTCACAAGACATCTGAGGCGAGCCGCGGGAGGGGCCGACTTTTATACTCGGGTGACATCTGATCGCCCCAGCCACTCACAGCAGGGGGGTGGTATAGGGCTTGAACATCACAGGGGGAAGTTGTAATGCCTTCCCTGTCTTTCAATTGGCCAGAAAAGCGCGCTAACGTCTCAGAGAGGAAACTGAAAGTAACCGGAACACCGCGTGATGCTCGTTAAGAGTAACGAGCATCCCGAACACCCTAATATTCGCACGAATATCAAGCTCGGACGAGTACGTTCGCTCATCTCTAGTCAGATATTGATGGTGAATCTAGTTCATTTTTCTTCAATGCTGATGTCAAAAATTAACTTTAAGAAGAATGCCTACATTTTATATAGCAACTGCATTTTCATTTATGGCAACCTTTTGTTTCGTTATGGTAGACATATATTAACACAAGATGGGACATTTTTTATAAAAAATGCCATGGAGAAAGACTCTGGAGTTTATACTTGTCTAGCAGCAAATGCTGCCGGAACCGCTAGGCAGTCATCAGTTCTTGTCTACATTGGTACGTATGAAGAGAACAGGTAAATAGATTTTCTGAATTGATAGTGACTACTGGGAAATAGCAAGCATCCATGTTTGTTGCTAATGACATCAAGAGTTCAGCTGATTTGAATTGGTGAATATTTTTTTCCTAGACCCCTCATATCTGCAGAGGTCAGCACCAGAAACCTTACAGACTGGCCATATAAAAATTTGGGTTATAGAGTAGTTATATAGAGTATAAGAAATTGTCTGTAGCTAAGCTATTTGGTATGGTGCGCTAACACTTATGTCTTTAAAAGTCATGTGTACACAGTGGGTACATGAGCTCTTTCTTATATGTAGAGTAACTATAGGGCAATAAAGCCAATCAGCTATCAGAATGATCCTATTTTGATCAATAGAATAACCCTTGCATGCCAGATTTCAAGTATACAAATTTGCTTCGTTTCACTCAAGTCCAACTTGCACAAAAATAGTGCAACTTTTAAGCTTTTTTGTGCCCCATTACCACTTTTACAAAAGTGGGGGGTGTTTAGCAAAAATGGGCAGGCAGGCAGATTTACTCTAATTTATGCTAGATACTTGTGTAAAGTATAGCTGAACACTACACTAGTTTGTAGCTGGCATAGATTTCAGTCTGGTGCATGGACTGCCCAGAAATGTTCCAAGTTTATTACAATTTGTGCATCTCATAATTAACTTGGCACACTTTACTCTGGGGCAGATTTCACTTAGATCAGTATACAAATCGCCAGTCCTAATAAATCTCCCTGATTGTGTTGGACCTATAGACTATGGGAATGACACTGGCTGCTGTACACACATCACCTTCATCCACTCATATAGAGAAATGGTTTTATATACAATGAATAGTGTTTTCTGCTTTTTTATATTTTTAGAGTCCTCATTTTAAAATGTTTTTATAACAACTGTGACACTTATGTTCTGTAAATTCCATTTTAATTCCGACAATATCTAATTGTCATTATTTCCTAGAGGCACCAGTTGTGACAGTTATTAAAAAAGAATTGTTGGTTGCGGCTAATGTAGAAACTGTAATGGAATGTAGAACGTCTGGCGTTCCAAAGCCCCATGTGCTGTGGTTTAAAGGTATTGGCGAGCGCAAAGCATTCCCACATTACATTCTGTTTAAGTTCTTATTAATATATTTTAATATCTTTTGAATTTCTATTTAATTCAGATAATTTACAATTAAATACATCATCATTAATATCCATTGAGAACCATCTTGGAACTTTGACAATTAAAAGTACAAAGTATTCTGATGCCGGAGTTTACACCTGTGTGGCAGCTAATGAAGCTGGAAAAGCAAGTGGACAGGTTTCATTGAGTGTTGGTTGTAAGTTCATAGATTTTGTCTCATATACGTATAATAATACTTTCATATTGATATTGAATAATATTTCACGCATGACAACTTTCTTCCAGCTGCACCAGTCTTCATTGAGACGCCACATGATATAGCGATGGATATAGGATCAGATCTGATGGTGGCCTGTAATGTCCAAGGAATTCCAGAACCAAAAATAAAATGGAAAAAAGTAAATACCACATCAGCTTCTTCAAAGCCACTTACATATAATCAGAAAACTGGCACACTGCAGATCAAAAGTAAGTCTTTGTGCAAAGATATAACAAATACCCATGGAGCCCAAAGCAAAACGTAATGGGATCCCACTCAGCCTTCATCATTATAAGCACTCCAGTGAAGAACATTTTTCCATAACAGCACCCCTCGCCGCATTGTTTGTTACCCTCTGCACTTCTTTTATGTAAAGTGCACTCTCTTCCATATAGTTTAGACACCTTTGTGATACATATCAGACACCATCTTCCTGCTTTCTCTTCCTCTTTACTGTGCTATCACCCTACGATGCCTCAGCACAGCATTACATGACCAGCTAGAGGCAGTACCATTTTTATCTGCAGAGAGAACAGTGTGATTGTCATTATCTTCAATATTGACCAAAATAATGGAAAGATAATAAATATACAGTCATAAAGGATGAACTATCATCTTCTTCATTATGATGTAAGGTGGTGGAGGAGCATGTGTGCTCCAGCACAGAAGGGATAAGGACCGCTCTAACTGAAGCCCCACCTGCTATGATATAGGCATGATGTTGCTCAACAGATAAATGCTGGCTTCTTTGGCTCCTCCAATCTTTGGAGTATAAGTGTCAGACAGGCACTATTGGAAGGGTGGTGCAGTTACAGAACAGAGAAAGCAGAGGGCGGCACAGGTACCAGCAGCTGAAATGGTGGAGGCCAGTTGCCACCCAGCAAAGAAGAGTGCCAACAGTAAGTAAGCGGTTTCAGTCACATGTTTGTCCGTATCCTTATACTAAGTAGTGTTTAAGAACCCAGAGGATCGAGGGGTCTTGTAAAGTTCTCCACGGTGGTTCTGTGCATACAGAGAGGAATGAAGTGACATACATAGAGCAAAGAAAAGGAGAGTGCGCTGGTGCATTATCAAAAGAGAGAAAGTGAGGTCTATTAGAGAATGGAGAAGAGAGGCTCTGAGAAAGAGAGAAAGGCCAAATGGAAAGTGGAGAGAAGGAAAGTTCTTGCACAATCAGAGAAGTGCAATGAAAGAGACATTCCCTGGCCAGGTGTGTATGCTGATGAGGGCTCTATGAAGGGTCTGTGTGAGGTCACAAAAAACAAAAGTCCCACCTTATCTTCATGTGCTGCAAGCCTCAGTTCCGCAAGCAAGTATACTCACAAGCTGTTGCCATCCGGCTACTTCTGGCTCTGAATAAACGCAAAACAATCCAATTGCAGGAATACAGCTTATTGTGGAAAAAACTTGCTTTTTATTTTCTTTATGGTGCTTGAATAATACAGAGAACGCGTTTCGGTTATGAAACCTTGTTCACCTCTGACTTACAAAGCCATTATGCAAACCTTAAAAAGGTTTAGTGAAAATAAGTGAATTAAAAACATATGTGCAATTAACCCATGGCAATCTGCTATTTCAATTACCAAAACCTGTCCCTCCTGCAGGAACTTGTCTTGGTTTCTACATAAATGCATAGTATATCCAACAATACATAAACACGAACATTAATCTATAATATGCTCCACTTAATAACATGAGATATGAAATCAATATGACATCGTTACAGAAGCAAGAAAAAATAATGAATAAAAATAAAAATAAAACAATGAAGAAATGAAAGGAACTTTTCAGCAGCAACACAGAAATTAGACACAAATTACCTCATTACCTCATATTAACAATTTGTGTCTAATTTCTGTGTTGCTGCTGAAAAGTTCCTTTCATTTCTTCATTGTTTTATTTTTATTTTTATTCATTATTTTTTCTTGCTTCTGTAACGATGTCATATTGATTCATATCTCATGTTATTAAGTGGAGCATATTATAGATTAATGTTCGTGTTTATGTATTGTTGGATATACTATGCATATATGTAGAAACCAAGACAAGTTCCTGCAGGAGGGACAGGTTTTGGTAATTGAAATAGCAGATTGCCATGGGTTAATTGCACATATGTTTTTAATTCACTTATTTTCACTAAACCTTTTTAAGGTTTGCATAATGGCTTTGTAAGTCAGAGGTGAACAAGGTTTCATAACCGAAACGCGTTCTCTGTATTATTCAAGCACCATAAAGAAAATAAAAAGCAAGTTTTTTCCACAATAAGCTGTATTCCTGCAATTGGATTGTTCTGTGTGAGGTCAGCTACAGAAAGACAAAAGCAGTTTATTTTGCCCTAATGTATAATATGACTCAAACACAGGTCTCCGAAATCAAGGAGCACCTTGTGGATTTTGGGGGTCTCTTTTTATTGGTCCAATTTTTCATTGCCATATTAAGAGAAGCATCAGGTTTTTTTTCATGCACGATACTGCGTAAGGGCTCAGTCACATGGGCGCATTGGCACCCGTACACCAGCGCCGATGCGCCCATTTGACTGACAGTTAGAAGATGTCCGTACCTGAAGACGGCCATCTCTCTGCAGCGCTGATGAAAGAACACATGATGGCAATGAAGCCGGTCACATGTTCTTTCCTCCGGCGCTGGCTGCAGAGAGACGTCCGTCTTCAGGTACGGCTGTTCGCTACCTGCAGTGACAGGCGACAATGCGCCCGTGTGACTGAGCCCTGAGGCTTGTTTTTTGTGGAATACACTGACCTTTTCATTGGTACCATTTTGGGATGACGACAAAATTTTAGTTTGTTTTTTAATTGTGCTTTTAGGAGATGAGCAGTTAAAAAAATGCAATTCTGACATTGTTCGCTGTGCGGCATAAGTGACATGTCAGGGCTCAGTCACTGCAGGTAGCAGACGGCCATACCTGAAAACGGACGTCTCTCTGCAGCGCCAGAGGAAAGAACATGTGACTGGCTTCATTGCCGGTCATGTGTTCTTTCATCAGCGCTGCAGAGAGACGGCCGTCTTCAGGTACGTCCGTCTTCTAACTGTCAGTCACACGGGCGCATTGGCGCCGGAGTACGGGTGCCGATGCACCCGTGCGACTGAGCCCTTATGCTGCAGGTTAGTACAATTGCGGCACTACCTAATTGGTATATTTATATTTTTATTATTTTACTACTTTTGCACAATAAAATCATTCTTGATAGAATCTTTTTTGCATCACCATATTCACAGATGCAACACTTTTTTATTTTCTCTTCTGTGGAGCTGCTTCAAAGCTATTTTTTCACAGAATGAGCTTATGCTTTCACTGGCACCATTTTGGGATGCTTAGGACTTTTTGATCATATTTTATTGCAGGTTTTGGGAGCTGAGGTGTGTAAACAAAAAAGCAACCCTGATATTTTTCCGCGTGCCGTTGAGTGGCATAAATGATATGTTCTTATTATTCTGTAGGCCATTACGATTCCAGTGATGCCAAATTTAGATGTATTTTTTTTATATTTTACTGTTTTGAGACAACAAAAGCATTTTCCATTAAAAAAAAAAATTGTATCTCTGTATTCAGAGAATCATAACTTTTTAATTTTTCTATCAATGGCGCTCTATGGAGGCTTTATTTTTGCGGGATGAGTTGACTTTTTATTGCAGCATTTCTGGGGTGCATACAACTCTTTGATTGCTTTTTATTTTTTGTGGGCCAGGATAACTAAAAACAGCGATTTTGTAATTGTTTTCTCTTCTTTTTTAATGGTGTTCACCATGTAGGATAAATAACAGGATAATTGTATAACAGTGATCATTAAGAACACATGGATACAAAATCTGTGCTTTTTTTAATTAGTTTTTTTTCTACAATAAATTGTGTTTTATTGGAAAATGGCAATTTTGAATTTTGGGATTTATTTTTTTGAAGAAGGGGTTTGAAAATATATATATATACACATATTTTTGCATACTTGTTCATCCCACAGGGAAGCCTGAAGATGCAATCATTTGATTGCTTAGATAATACACTGAACTATTTTCATACTACAGTGTATGGCCTTTGTCACGTTCATCACTGTCAGTACATCCTGTTAATGTTAGTGATGAACACAGACCCTCACAGGCCACCATATTTGGGAGACCCATGGCAACCATCGGCACTCCATGATCGGATCACGGAGGAGCCAAAGGGCTGGAGCAGATCCTCTCCAAACCCTCTAGATCCCACTGTCTACACTGACAGTGGCATCTAAAGGGTTAAATCGCTGGGAGCACGGTTGTAGACGGCTGCAGACGGCTGTAGACGGCTGTAGATTACAGCTTCTAAGCCACTTGGTAATCAGCACAGTACATGTTTGGCAGGATGCGGTAACTACCAGTCTGCTGAGCCGTACAAGTAAAGGGTTAAAGGGATTTTCTGGGACTCCAATAATGATGACTTATCCTTACAATAGGCTATCAATACCTGTTGGGTGGAGATCCACCATCCAAAACTCCCGCTGATCAGTTGTTCAAAGAGGTCCCTTCACTGTGTAGCAGTCACAGCCCCATACACTTTGCAGTGGCAGGGCCTGGTATAGCAGCTCAATCCCTTTCACTTGAATGGGGCTGAGTTGCTCTCAGGGCACATGATGAATGAACGTAACATCACTGGCTTGAGAAAAGTTCTGTTCAAATAATTATTATAATTATAATTGATTGATTGAGGTCCTGATTGGCATACCCCCACCGATCAGATATTGATGACCTATCCTAAGGTTCGGTGATTAATATTGCCATCTTGAAAACCCCTTAACACGAAAGGATTTTACACCTGGCCCACCCCCAACTTATTGCTCGGATGCATAGGTCCCAGTGGCATTGCCTCAGTCTATTACGATATATACCCCTCCCCCCAAAAATACACATATTAAAGCTTATCTACTACTACTGTCTAAAAGTTAGACAGTCCTAAGATAGACAGTCTTAAAATGCTCCAGATTTATCACAGTTGCTCTGCTGAATGATAAATTTAAGGACCGTGTAGTATAGGTTAAGACTAGAGATGAGCGATTATACTCGCTAAAGTCAATTGCCTTTAGCGAGTATCTCCCCCGCTCGAGACAGAAGGTTCGGGTGCAGGCTTGGGGGAGCAGTGAGTAGCGGCAGTCAGCAGGAGGGAGCAGGGGGGAGAGAGGGAGAGAGAGATCTCCCCTCCGTTCCGCCCCGCTCTCCCCCGCAGCTCCATGCCCGCTGCCGGCACCTGAACCTTTCGTCTCGAGCGGGGGAGATACTCACTAAAGGCAATGCTCGCTCGGGCAATTGCCATTAGTGAGTATACTCGCTCATCTATACTTAAGACCTTTTATTTGGCTTAGTTTATGCCAAAAATTGACCCAAAATGTTAGCACAATTTTTGTTGCAATTTAGGCTGCAAAGGTATGTCCCTTTGTCTTTGGAGCAAAAAAAATGGTTGGGAATCAGTGCATTCAATGTCTTGGTCTTCTCCTTTTGGTTTTTGGGACTGCATTGTTGACATCCATTGCACTGAATGATCAAACGGCTCCTCAGACTTATCCATATGGAATGCTTCAGAGAATGTGGGGGATTGGGGCAGGGTGTAGTAGAGGGGAAGTGTTCATGGCTGACTGCTCTGTGACTGGGAAGAAAAGGAGGTGGTGGTACTTGAGGCATTCTGTGCCATCTACTCATTGGCATGTTCTGCATGCTTTGGGTATAACGCAAAGGGGGGACCACTTCTAAGGAATGGCAGTTGGCTTGCATCGTCTCCTGCAGAAGCTGGAGCTGTTGCTACAGTGGTAGCCACTTAACTTGCCAATTTGAACCGTCATCTATCACCTCCATCGCCACTCATATATCCCTATCCCTTGCTATCTTCATGTTTCCTTTTTATTTAGTTTTTTTTTGTTCACTTTTTAGTGTCATTTTATGTAACTTATTAGCTTTATTAACCTCTGTTAGCTGCGTAAAGCCTGAAAATAATTCATAGTGGCCGGATTGGTGACTTTGAGCAATGTCTGATGACGCTGCCGTGCACTACGTATATCTGCTGTTTCCCTGTTTGGTTTTCTTTTTTTTCATATTAACGGAAAAAACAACACCAACTAAATATTTGGCCCTAACAGATCATGTGTTATATAGGCATATGAATGCGATGCAACTTCACTGTCCGGTGCTCAACAGTAAAATGGCTGCTTGTTACACTATGCGTATGTTATCTATGGCTAGGTCACGTGATGCAGGCATCTACTGAAATTGCTGCCCATTTGCAAGATGGAGGACACATTTGGTGAGATCAGCAATGTGTCCTGGCTGCTGATTGCCTGCACACTGACCACTGCAGCAAGCATTATGGGAAATTTGATTTTCCTGCGATATTCGCCAAAAATCAGCTTAGATTGTGAAAATCAAGACAATTTTATTGCCTGACCGAGCAAGATGAGCAACACTACTCTACAGTACAACTACTTGTCAGCTGTGTTGGAATGAATAAAACTTACTAACTCCGTGATCTTTTTTAGATCTTTGGGTAGGAGATGATGGTACATATGTCTGTGAAGCCGAGAATCCTCTTGGGAAAGTTCAGTCACAAGTTACTGTCACACTGACTGGATTAGGTAAGATATTTGAACTGAAGGGTAGTTTTTCTTCCTTAGACATGTACAGGGGTTCTCTCATCAAGACGACCACTTGCCATTTTTCTAGTAGAGAATATGGATATCTAAGAGGGTGTGATAACCCGTTAGCCTCAGCAGAAAGCCACAATCTCTCACTCTTTAAGACCTGATAAGTCTATATATTACGAGCCACTTATATTTCTACATGAACCTGGGATCTGTCCTGAAGTTAGGTCCGAGCCTCCGAAAACAGATTTCAGATGAAACTTTTCAGATGATTTCAGATGAAATTTTCATTGACCAATAAGGTCTCACTCTGAGCAGCTTTTTGTTTGCTTCCAACATTTTACGAGAGAGAATAACGTGGTTGACCTTATTGGTCTCTGTTTGAGCTATGGAAGGCTATCGTTTCATCCCGGGATTCTGTCTGAATTTCGTTTTTGGGATTTCAATAAAAAGCCCAGGATGAACCCTGGGGCATATGGAAAATGAGATGTTAACAGGCTCAAGCATGGACAGCTTTTCATCTGAATGTCGTCCCAGCAGGGAAAAATCATGAATTGCTGGAGCTCTGTCCTGCAGTATGTCCTCATTATGGGGGCTTCTGATGTTTGACCTGTGGTGATCAGCTGACCCTTATTGGTTTCAGTTTAATAAGAGGTTATCATTAGAGATGAGCGAGCATACTCGTCCGAGCTTGATGCTCGTTCGAGTATTAGGGTGCTCGAGATGCTCGTTACTCGAGACAAGCACCACACGGTACTCGTCTCGATTAAACGAGCACTGACCATTGAATTCAATGGAGCCGGCAATACAGGCGGCTCCATTGAAAGCAATGGGCTGCCGGCGAGCGCGGGATGAATTTTCGGGAAGGGCTTAAAAATATAAGCCCTTCCCTGAAAATCATCCTAAAATGTGTAAAAAGTAAAAAAAAAATATACTCACCTTGTCCCGGCAGACGGAGTTCAGCCGTGGCCAGCCGGCAGTTCTCCCGAACTGCTGTGAGTAGTATTCAGCAGCCGGGGATTTAAAATCCCCGCCTGTTGAATGAGCTGCCTCTGATTGGTGAGGCTGTGACCAATCAGAGGCAGCTCATTCAGCAGGCGGGGATTTTAAATCCCCACCTGCTGAATACTACAGAAAGCAGTTCAAGAGAACTGCCTGGGAGACGTGGCTGAACTCCGGCTGCAGCGGAAAGGTGAGTATACATTTTTTTTTAATTTTTACACATTTTAGGATGATTTTCAGGTAAGGGCTTATATTTTTAAGCCCTTCCCGAAAATTCATCCCGCGCTCGCCGGCAGCCCATTGCTTTCAATGGAGCCGGCTGTATTGCCGGCTCCATTGAATTCAATGGGCTAACATCGTTCTTCTCTGCCACAGCTGTTACAGCTGTGGCAGAGGAGAACGATCTTTATGCTGACAGTGCGGGGGGCGGGTGTCTCAGTCTTGCCACTATTGTGGCTTAATAGTGAGACCTCGGAGCCCGAAATGCAGCCCTGCATGTTGCTCCTCGCCTGCCCTATCCATTTCTGTGTTCTTTACATGACTTTGGTGATTTGCTAAGATTTTCTCAAATGAAAACCTTAGCGGAGCACCAGTCATATACAAAAATGCTTGAGTCGCCCATTGACTTCAATGGGGTTCGTTACTCGAAACGAACTCTCGAGCATCACTGAAAGTTTGATTCGAGTAACGAGCACTCGAGCATTTTGGTGCTCGCTCATCTCTAATTATCATGTAGAGTCAACTCTAATGCCAGAGAATTTAGTTGCTTATGTATTGAAATTTATAGACGCAGTTCTGTCCTCAGATGTAGCCAAATTTTTTCTTGTATTTATAGCCATTTAGGACATTTAATTCCTTTTTAGACTTTTCTATGTATAGAAACAGAAGACACATTTTCAGTGGCTCCATGCATCTGCTGTAGCTATTAATACTGTTCCCTCAACGCAGTGCACTTGGAAAATTATGACGTCAAAATTTCACTTCCCGTTGAGATGTTTTGGGCTCGGTGACTCCATTATAATGTTACTTTGTCTTTCCTTTCCAGAGCACATGGGTTACTGGAACTCAGCCTAAGAATAGGTCCTAGGGTAATGTTTTTTAATACTGTGCAATTTCATCCATATACTTCGATTTGTGTTTCATTAAATCCACATTTTAGTGATTCCTGTAATTGGAGAGAGTCCTCCCATGGTGAATGTTATTGAAGGATACCAAATCACCCTGCCTTGTGTACTCATAGCTGGAAATCCACTGCCAGTCAGACAGTGGCTTAAAAACAACCAAGTGGTAAGTCACTTACTTCTGTTCATTTATTTCCACTACTAGCATTCATGGCATTGTCCACCTTAGACACTAAACCTAAGGATGATATTTGAGACATGGATTGTGGCTGCAGCCTCAGATGCTGAGTGTGGAACTATAGATTATTTTGTGCTGCTATACAGTCAGCCGCTGATGTTAAAGTCACAGTCCGTGCCTCCAATATCCTATTCATGCTCAATCATGTTTAGTGTGTCAATTAGCACAGCGCCATATTTCGCTCCCTTCCCTCTGCATCCTACTCCTTGCTCAGGTTTTGAGCAGCACACAAATTGTCCTAGTTGTATTCTAGGATGAGTTTCTAGCAGAGAGTATGGATGACAGGCAGCCATTTTAATTTTAAACAGTTATTGCTAGTGTTGCTCGTTGTAATCGCAAAAGTGACAAAATATCTCAAAATCGGATACGGTCTTCTCAACCTGATTTTTAGTAAAAATTAATTTCACAAATAAGACGTGTGTGTCTTAGCACTTTGCTAACAACTGAGCCACCACACTTGTCTGTTCTGCCCCAGAGGAGGGAAAGAACAACAAGAATAAACACAAAGAACATAAAATACTGATCTGGATGTTGCCCTTAAGCAGATTTGAACCTACAGCTGCAACACTACAAAGCAGCAGTGCTAACAACTGAGCCACCACACTTGTCTTTTCTGCTTCAGAGGAAGAGAGGAAGAAAAGAACAAGTAGAATAAAGACGAGGTGAAGATAAAAACAACATTGACTGGAGAAGATGATTGGGGGGAATGGGAAAGGGAGGGAAAGGAAGGGAGGAAGGGAGGGAGGAAGGAAGGGAGGAAGGAAGAAAGGAAGGAAGGAAGGAAGGAAGGAAGGGAGGAAGGGAGGGAGGAAGCTTGCTTGGTGGCTCAGTGGATAGCACTGTTGCCTTGTAGCTCTGGGGTTCCAAGTCTACGGTTGACTATCTACAACATCTGCATGGAGTTTGTATGCTCTCTTTGTGTTGATTGTTCTCGTTCTTCTCCATCCTCTCCTTCTCCGAAGAAGGGAGAAGAAGAAAAAAAAGTGTAGTGCTTTAGTTGTTACCACTGCTGCGTTACAGTACTGGAGTTCTTGGTTCAAATCTGTGGAGAGAGCACCATCTGGATGGAGTTTATTAAAGTTCACGCAAATATTATCCTTGAACCTAGGACCTCAGCATTGAAAGGCAAACAGTGCTAAAAATTGAGCCGCATTCTTAGAAGAAAACACGACAGTGAAGCTATATTTTTTCCCATTGATTTCAATGGGAGTTGGATTCGGCTGTCTCAATTCACAATTATTTTTTGAATATTAGGTTGAGCACTCCCAACCAGAGTATTTCGATAATTGCACTAGTAGTTACTCCCTAGCAAAACAAGCATATGTAGTTAAAGGTAATTATGAATTTATTTATATTGTTGTTTTCATTTCCCAGAGAACCCCTTTAACTGTGACTGTATCTTTACATCTATATGTGCTATGAGTACAGTAGGGGGCAACATTAGAAAAGACTTCATTAAAGGAGTTGTGCCAACTTTAACATTTAGGGGATACGTTTTTGATGAGTCGAGGTTCGACTACTGGGACAGCCACCCATTGCGAGAACAGGGATCCTATGTACCCATAAATAAATGTAGCCACAATCAAGCATGTGCAGTTCCTTTAATTTCAGTGGGAGTACCAGAGATTGCTGAGTCCTAGTACTCGATAAATGTCGTAAATAAACAGTGTATACATGATATGTACTGGTACTGTAGGTTTTCTAACATGCTTATGTTCTTTAGGTGGTTTCAAACCCATATGTTAGCGTCCGGACAGACGGAAGTCTTCATCTAGAAAGTGTTCACTTGAAAGATGATGGAGAATATGTATGTACAGCAACCAATGTGGCTGGCACAAGTAAACGACTAACAACTGTGAATGTATATGGTAAGGCAGAGTATGGCATTGCTACTAGAGAGTCTGTATCAGGCGTATAACAACAAGCATTTGGTACAAATACTGTATGTTAGAAGACATTCTAAACATGCTTCATACTGTATATATAAGCATACTGTATTACTGTATTTTTCATCACGATTGTCATAAAGGTACATTTTTAAAGCTAATCAACTTTAATGTTGCACGCTAACTACAATATCCTTAGGCCGCTTTCACATGGGCGACAAAATCATGCGATCTTCTCGCAATGCAACTGCGCTACAAATCATAGGTATGTGAAGTCCATGCTTTCCTATGGGTTCCTTCACATTTGCGATGTTTTGAAGGCTGCCACATTGCGACAAAAAAAAAAATCGTGGCATGTTCTATACAGCTGCGATTTGCAATCTTTTTGTCGCCCATGTTTCTCTATGGAGCCTTTATTTTAGAAGCATTGCATCGCGCAAAATCGCAGTTTTCGTGCGATGCTACTTCAACATAACTCCTACACTACTGTATCAGGATTTTCGGAGGGAGATGGGGGGGGGGGGGGGGGGGGTTAAAATATAAGCGTTACCCCCAAAATAACCCCCAGGTGCAATCACAGCCCTCTCATTGGTTGCTGGCCAAGGGATTTTAGGGCTACGGCAATTGCGACTATCGGAGCTTAAAATCGCATGAAAGAGGAATGGCCACAACCAAGTAGCAGCTATTCTTTGCGACTTTGCAAGAAGCAAAGTCGCAAAGAATAGCTGCTACTTGGTTGTGGCTATTCTTCTTTCATGCGATTTTAAGCTCCGATAGTCGCAATTTTTAAGCATGGTTATCGGAGCGTTAAAAGTACGTTTGTGTTAAAGAGGCCTCAGGGTGCTTTCACACTCACACTATGGATTCTACTTTCCTACTCTGTTCAGGGAGCAGCAAAGTGGTATCCCATAGCTGAATGGGGCTCCGGGCGGGCCCCATTGACTATACTAGAGTCCGCCCACTTATTGCCCAGCTGCCCCAGCTGGACAGAAGAAAAATCGCTGCATGTAGCACAAAGTTTTTTGAAGTATTTTCAGCCAGATCTGCGGCGAGACCTCCGACCGGTGGTTGCGACGCAAATATGAAACCACCATTAGCCATTTCTTTATACTAACCAAAAAACATGCTTATTATCATAGCTTTACAATTGTCTTCTGAGTCGATTTTAATGGGAGGCAGTGGCACTATCATTCCAGACCACTGCAGAGTGCATTAGGTTGTGAGTCTTCCAGCGCACCATAGTTCCTTCACATTAGGAAAAAAAGTGGGCAGGGCATGGCAGGAGGGGGTTGGCTACGGCCCATCAAATTCACTATAATTTATGCCAGAAACTGATATAAAATATTGCGGAAATCTATGGTAAGTTTTATCTGCCGTAAATTTGGGAAAGGGGTGTATGGTCAGCCCAATATGCACCAAATATACTAAGGAGCTTGATCCTATTATTACATTTGAAGCCTCTTGCTCTATTGTAAGTTATCGAAGAACGGCATTTTTACACAGCGGTCTTCCATAAATGTGCCTCACAGTGTCACAATATATTATAATACAGAATCAACAGTGTAAAACGTACATATTATCACCATTATATCAAAGCTTTTATGGTCAAAGATCAATGTAGAATGAGAGTGCTTGAGTAATGGTTAACTTTTTTATTTAGTTAGCCCAATCATTCAGCATGGACCTCAGATATTCAGCACAATAGAAGGAAATGCAATATCACTACCGTGTAAAGCCAGTGGAGTCCCTAAACCATCAATTATTTGGAAAAAGGTAATTATAATGCAGTAAATCTGTAACAATGTAATTAATTTATAAATGTTATGGTATTAAATATTGTTGGGCTCAAAAACAGGTGACGTTTTTTATTTTGAAGGGGACACTTTCCATAGCCAGTAGAGTAGCACACCACAAGGGTGGTACGGGGCACAGCACTGCACTGCTTTTCTAACTTCCAGACACAAAATCCAAGTTTTCTGCAGCTACCACTAGGGGGAGCTCATTGCTTAGAGGTTTTATGGGTTCCTATTGAGTTCAAGGTTGAATGTAGAAATCCATATGCAGCTCTCCCTAGTGGATTTTGACAAAACCCACTTACTCACAGCGTAAAAAATCCACAGCATGTCTTATGTGTTACAAAAATGTTGTGGACTTTCACCACAGATTGTATTAATTTCATTGCTTGAAATCCACTGCTGTTGTATATATCAACTAAAATCCACAACAATGACATGTGGTGAGGATTTTCATGTGGATCTATTTCTGGAAAAATGACTTAATGTTCACACTTACCCTAAAAGTACTTCCACGGTACTTCTGCTGTGGAAAATCCGATCCAAAATCCCCTTAATTTCCGTGTCTAAACTGCGTCTTAATTATCCTCATTGGTGCAAATTTAGAAATAGATTTTGGTGCAGATCTGCAGTTGATTCCACCCTTTCAATAGAAGGAGTCAAGTCTGCTGCAGATCCTCTATTCCTGAGGAATGAATGTGAGGGCACACGGGGCCAAGAGGAGAAAACCAAACTGAACTAGAGGCAGATTGTAACAATGTTGATTGTGGGATTACAGCAGGCGAGGCAGAGAATGAAGCTCCAGCTAAAGTACAAAAATAAATCACAGCACAAATAATAAACTGCATTACAGTACAAAAACATTTGGTGAAGTTCTGTGACACAAAACTTGATGGGATATGAACTGTGCTGCATGGTGGAACAACAGAGCTAAACTCGCAGCATCAAATAACTGTAGTTACAGCATGGAGTAGTGGAACCGAAGTGCAGAGTGGAATAGTACAGCATGGTACACATCCAGGACATCAGGAGTAGGTTTATGGCCAGGGGCAAGGTTCAAGATGCAGGCATAAGCCTAGGCCTCAGGAACAAGACTCAAGATACAGGGTACAGGGATAAAAGATTAAAACGTCCATTTTGAGCGATGGAAGCACCCAAGTCTATAACTCGGGACATATATTCAACCCAACTCAGGAGTCCAAATTCCAGCAACAACCGTCCCAGGCTCTATGCAGAAAGTCCTAAGAACATGAGTTGTAATAAAATCAAGCCCCTAGAAGGAGTTGTTGTTTTGCTGCAAAAATATGGAAATAATTAGAGTTGTGGCCCTAAAAGTGGTTCCACCATTGGCCTATAAAAAGGCTCTCAGAGGCTACTTTATGCCTCTATGATGCAATTGAAGAGATTTAACAGAGTTTTATAGGGGGCGCATTATTGGACTGCAAGAATCTGGATGATCGTATTAATGAATTGCCCGGCATCTGACCAGACTGTTAGGAAGTGTTGGGGCTAGTGCATGCCTGAGGGTATGCACACAAGGTGACCAGCCTCAGGATGCCCTCGACAGACCACCTGTAGAGAGGATCGTCTGATCATCCGACAAGCAGCTCCAACTGTTTCGTTGTCTACCATCCAGAGACAGGTGGCCATCATTACAGACCCCAGTGTCTATCAGAACCATTTCCAGGTGCTTGGTTGAAGGACATTTGGTCTCACAGCACCCATTACCTGCGCTTCTCCTTGACACCCACCCACCATCGCCTTCATTTGTAGTGGTGTCATGAACGACAAAGCTGGACTGCTATGGAGTGGAACCGGGTTGTCTTCAGCAACAAATCCAGGTTTAGTTTGAGCACGGACAAATGTTGTGTTTGTGTCAGAAGACCTAGAGGTGAGTGCTGAAATTCTGCCTTTGCTGAGGCACAGCACACTGAACCTACTGCTGGGGTGATGGTCTAGAGGCAAACACAAGGGGGTCACAGAAATGCCTCCACAACATTGTCACATTTCTGTGGCCTGTCCGGTCACCAGATTTATCACCAACAGAACAAGTATGGGACTGCCTGGGACACCAACTTTGACAGACCACGAGTTTGCATGATCCAGAGGCTCAGTTACAGCAAATGTGGACCAATATGCCGTGGGATACCATATGGAACCTGTATGCCTCTAAGCACATACAGATGTAGCAAAATTGTACATGATTTTTAACATATTAGAACTTTTTGTGTCATAGTTTTTTTTACCCTTTCAAGTACTTAACAATGACTTCTGCTGTGTTAAGATAAGAGGACAATAGCTTGTTAATGTTTTGAGAAACTCTTCTACATTTGTAAGTTTTAAGGGCCTGTTATCACAGTGATATATTTTGGGATATTTTGTTAGCCTCTCTATCAGAGATATGTAGTGATTGAAGTAGTACAATAACTAGGATACAGAGTGACAAACAAACTAACCAGGCACCCAGGAACAAGAAACTGGAGGTTAAAGGGGTTGTCCCGCGCCGAAACAGGTTTTTTTTTTTTCCAACCCCCCCCCCCCCCCCCCCCCCCCCCCGTTCGGCGCGAGACAACCCCGATGCAGGGGTTAAAAAAGAACACCGGACAGCGCTTACCTGAATCCCCGCGCTCCGGTGACTTCTTACTTACTCGGTGAAGATGGCCGCCGGCATCTTCTCCCTCGGTGGACCGCAGGGCTTCTGTGCGGTCCATTGCCGATTCCAGCCTCCTGATTGGCTGGAATCGGCACGTGACGGGGCGGAGCTACACGGAGCTACACGGAGCCCCATTGAGAAGAGGAGAAGACCCGGACTGCGCAAGCGCGTCTAATTTGGCCATTAGACGGCGAAAATTAGACGGCAACCATGGAGACGAGGACGCCAGCAACGGAGCAGGTAAGTGAAAAACTTTTGATAACTTCTGTATGGCTCATAATTAATGCACAATGTACATTACAAAGTGCATTAATATGGCCATACAGAAGTGTATAGACCCACTTGCTGCTGCGGGACAACCCCTTTAAAATAGTCCAGAGCTCCATGGGATTGGCCCTAGAACAGTTGATGAAAGATAAGAGGAAAAAAGAGGGAGCGGGGCACGTACTTGAGAGTTCCAAAGTCTATAAACCGATGTTTTGGTTTGGGAATTTTATTTTATTTTCTCCTCCCTTAATCCTATGTATGGGAGTGAAATTGATGAATTGTTGATGAGTCTAAGAGGGTGCAGCCAGTCCAGAAAACGTCACACCTTCCCAGGAGGAATAAATATAGGAAAAAAAGTGGTTGTAGGTGCAATCCCTTTTCTTAAAAGGGCATGAGACGTATTTTTAAGTTTGACTCCTCTGTAAAGAGAACACACCAATGTTGGGGACAGCGGAGACAGGACGCAGGTGAGCCCTGGCAGCTGAAAAACAATTAAGGAGTGCTGGCAGCTGGATCCTTATTTCCCGCGGGGATGAAGAAAACATCTGCTGCATATGGCAAATGTGTTATTCATCCCCGAAGCGAACACAGCAGTGGCAGACAGGTAAGTATATATATTTATTTATTTATTTGTACACTGAAAGTGATAATTTTCAGGAAAGAGTTTATATTTAAAGCTCTTTCCTGAAAATCACTTCAGGGGTGCCGGCAGACCATTTCCTTCATACACGCGTGTTTTTCCGGGTACATGTGTGCGCACCTATGTACGCACCGATGTAAGCACACGCTCGTGTGAAGGCTCCCTTAATAAGCATGTCACTTAGACACCAGAGCATTTTGGAGATTAAGCAGTTACAGCATGTGATTGCTAAAAGCCAGATCCAGCTTTAGCCAATAATAAAAAATGCCATCATAACATAACTTCTGTTCCTTTATTGTTTTTGTCAAATCACTACATTGTATTGGGGTTTATTTTTTTCCATTATTTTTAAAATGTATTTTTTTCTTTGTAGAAGGGAGAGACAATCCTTCCGAACAATGATTCTGTCATACTTGAGACAGATGGAAGCTTGTTCTTATCTACTCCGGGAGGAGAGGATTCTGCAGAATATATGTGCACTGCAGTGAATGCTGCAGGATATGCAGCCCGTAAAGTCCAACTAACAGTTTATGGTAAACTCTAAACAAGTATTACTACGTACTGTAGATAATTGTTACTATGTCTAATTTTGTCCACAAAAATAAATGGCAATCTACGCTTTACCCCTAGAAATTTAATACACTTTTCCCCAGAAATAAATTACACTACACCATGCCCCCAGTAATATTATACATTGTGTCCCCAGAAATAAATTGCAACACACTGTGTACCCAAAAATTAATTATACTACACTGTGCCCCCAAAATAGACAGACATGGTTACACTAGTTTAATATACACATAATTTTAATATTTTGCCCCCATATTATGAATGCAAATTGCATTTTTGTTCTTCACAGAATTAGAAACCTCTTAAAATATAACTTTTAATAATAAATCATTAAAACTTCAGGATTAAGGACAAACACACTTATATAGATTCAGGTATCTCTGTATGAAATTGTCACTGAAATAGAACTATTTCCCTCTTCAAGGCATGGTTAAAGGGGTTGTCCCGCGCCGAAACGGGTTTCTTTTTTTTTCAATAGCCCCCCTGTTCGGCGCGAGACAAACCCGATGCAGGGGTTTAAAAAAAAACCCGGATAGTACTTACCCGAATCCCCGCGCTCCGGTGACTTCTTACTTACCTTGCGAAGATGGCTGCCGGGATCTTCACCCTCGGTGGACCGCAGGTCTTCTGTGCGGTCCATTGCCGATTCCAGCCTCCTGACGTGACGGGGCGGAGCTACGAGGAGCAGCTCTCTGGCACGAGCGGCCCCATTCAGAAGGGAGAAGACCGGACTGCGCAAGCGCGTCTAATCGGGCGATTAGACGCTGAAAATTAGACTGCACCATGGAGACGAGGACGCTAGCAACGGAACAGGTAAGTGAATAACTTCTGTATGGCTCATAATTAATGCACAATGTACATTACAAAGTGCATTAATATGGCCATACAGAAGTGTATACCCCAACTTTGTTTCGCGGGACAACCCCTTTAACACTCAGTAGACAGGCTATGACAGTGTGCCATTCTTAGTATATCAATTAATCTACTTGCATGGATAGAAGGCAATACTTCAGAGGGGGTCCCTACCGGAGATAACCCAAATCCGTTTGATATCAGTCTGTCTTCCTAAGTAGTTGTTTGTATAGATCTATTCCATTGACCACAAATGTTCGGTCAGGGTAAGCAGTACAGAAGAATGGGTTCTTTAATGAGCCGCTTCACAGTTACCTTACAGAGTTTTAGGATTCTTATGTATTGTAGTCCTGTAGTTTTAATGATTTATTATTAAAAGTTATATTTTAAGGGGCTTCTAATTCTATGAAGGACTTAGTCCTCGGTCTCCGTCTTAAGAAGTCAGTTAGGACAAGTGATATAGTCATGAGTCGGGATTTAGGGATTGATTATTCCACCTGTATTCCCCTTTTCTGTTTGGGGGAAACCTATTATTTAGGTTTTACTAGTGTCCCAAGGCTCTCACTCTAAGGAAAAAGTAGGGTGAGGTCTTAATAAGTACTGATCTTCAATCAATAGGTTATAAGCAACACCAAATATCCTGGTTTAATTGGCAGATACCCTGCTATTATTGGAGGGGACCACCACTAGCATAGTTTTCTAACACTATATGAGGGTATTTAGGTCCCTGAAGATTGTACCTCTAGTAAAATGCGTCGGATCATCAGTGTTAGTAGTTGCTCTGGGTCTTCTAGCCCATTACCATGTTGGGCAGGATTCACAGACTTCATTAGCATAATACTGAACTTAGAAGTATAGTCTCAGCTATTGAACTAGAAAGCTATCAGCCATTTATTCAATAAATTGGAACCTATTGGCTCTATGTCTACAATAGAACTAGGGGGCAGAGATACTGACACAGGTTGTTTTTTTGTGTGTTTTTTGTTTGTCTATGGATGGGTGATTTGGCTTAATCCCTACTAGTGTTTTTAGCAAGAATCTAATAAAATTTGGTTTTAAGAGTCTAGTCAGGGAATTTATACATTCTCTCATGTGAGTGCTTCTATAGGAACCCATTGTTTCCTTTAGAAGCGCTCTTTTTGAGCACACAGAAAATTCACTCGTCTGACCGAGCCCTTATAAGTCATTGCAGACCCCTCTGCCTTGGTGAAGTTTTTTTTTCTTCAAATTGCATCTTTGGGTCTAAGGATCTGAATTAATAGCATAATTAATAGCACAGAAGGCAAAGCTAAGCTTAATAAAAAAAACAATACATTTTTTGTTAACCAGCCAATAAAAAATAAGCAATAAAAAGTTATCTAAAAGTTATATGTACCCCATACTGGTACCTATACAAATTACAGTTTGTTCCACAAAAAAACAATATAGTAACATAAGGCTGAAAACAAGACATATCCATCCAGTTCAGGATTATCCTGCAATGTTGTCATACAGCGCCATTGTAAAAAAACGAAAAGGTCATGGGGGGTCAGAATGTTGCAACAAAAAACTATTTTTGGAAAGTTTAATATATCTTGAAAGTAGTAACACACGATAAAAACTCCATGCATTTGGTATTACCACAGTGGTAATGACCCACAGAACGAAGTTAACATTTCTATTTTACTGTACTGTGAAGCTGTAAAAACCAAGATCCCCCTCCAAAAAATGGTACAATTGTTTTTGTTTTCATTTCTTCCCATAATTTTTTTTAAAGTTCTTCAATACATTATATGGTACATTAAATTATATCATGTAAAATACAACTTGTTCTGCAAAAATCAAACCTTCATACAGCTTTGTTCTAAAAAAATTCCATATTTTGAATGTGGGGATGAAAAAACAAAAAAACAGAAGACGCTGGTCCTTATGGGTGTTAAGCTACTAGTATAGGATAGAATACACTGAGTCATGCACTTCGTAACACACTAATTATGTGATATTTTTAATTGGCAATTTACAAAGTTACTGCATTTTCCATATTAAATGCACTGGAACAATTAAAAAAAAGTACAAAATCAGATTATATAAGCAGCTATATCCTCCTTAGCAACTATTGTTTTACTTTTTGGACTTGAGAGAACAGCAGAGCTTTTTAGTAAAACATTTTTGTAAATGAATGTTTCTTTAGGTATTCTTAATGTATGGTAGCTTCTATCATATGTTGTATCACAGGCCTGATATTTAGAAAAATTATTGATTTCTAACTCGACAGTAACTGTTTAAAATATACAGTTTTATTCAATCTATATCTGACCTGTCTTGCTTTTCTTTTTAGTAAAACCCCGAATTGTGAATCCAGAGATATTTGGAGTTTCCCAAAGTCAAACTGAAGTATCTGTAAAAGTAGGTGATAATGTGATACTCCCATGTGAGGTAAAAAGTGTTCCCCCACCTTTTATAACATGGGCAAAGGAGACACAACTGATTTCACCATTTTCTCAGAGGTACAGTAACATATTCTATATACTGCTTGCATGCAATAAATAGTGTGCAGAGGGGAATATCATAGTAGCAGCCATCATGAATGTATGAACATGTCTGCAAAAAAAGATGCTCTATAGCAGTGGTCCCCAACCTTTTTGGCACCAGGGACTGGCTTCAAGCAAAACCATTTTTACAAGGCCCAGCAGGGTTGGGCGGGACATGGGCGGTGCTT
This sequence comes from Eleutherodactylus coqui, assembly GCF_035609145.1. Lineage (NCBI taxonomy): Eukaryota > Metazoa > Chordata > Amphibia > Anura > Eleutherodactylidae > Eleutherodactylus > Eleutherodactylus coqui. Next base: position 232,629,451 of record NC_089839.1, on the reverse strand, counting down.
TGGTTATATGGGGCGGGGTTATGAAGGGGATTGGAGTTTAGTGCATACTTATTTAATTATGACATTTAGAATGTCCTGGCAGTACACACATAGGGCAGTATAATATAACCCCCCCCCCCCCAGCCTGGCAGCACACACATAGGGCAGTATATAATCTATCCCCCCCCCCAGCACACACATAGGGCAGCATATAATTTATCTCCCCCCAGCACACACATGGGGCAGCATATAATTCATCTCCCCCCAGTAATAGACAGACCCCCCAGTAATAAGCAGCCCCCCCAGCAGTAAGCAGCCCCCCAGTAATATGCAGCCCCCTAGTAATAAGCAGCCCCCCCCAGTAATGCGCAGCCCCCCCTAGTAATACGCAGCCCCCCCCCAGTAATAAGCAGCCCCCCCAGTAATAAGCAGCCCCCCCTAGTAATACGCAGCCCCCCCAGTAATACGCAGCCCCCCTAGTAATACGCAGCCCCCCCAGTAATAAGCAGCCCCCCCAGTAATACGCAGCCCCCTCCCAGTAATACACAGGCCCCACAGTAGTAAGCAGCCCCCCCAGTAGTAAACAGACCCCGAGTAGTAAGCAGCCCCCCCAGTAGTAAGCAGCCCCCCCAGTAGTAAGCAGCCCCCCCAGTAGTAAGCAGCCCCCCCCAGTAGTAAGCAGCCCCCCCCAGTAACAGGCAGTCCCCACCCCTCAGTAACAGGCAGTCCCCCCAGTAACAACCAGCCCCCCCAGTAGTAAGCAGCCCCCCCTAGTAATAAACACCCCCCCAACCCATATACTTACCTCCTCCCTACTGTCAGCGTCGCTCTCTCTCTGCTTGCCCTGACGTCAGTGTGTAGCCCGTCACGCTTCCTCCCCGAGTCCTCTCCTGCGGAACTAATGAGCAGGGGATTCGGGGAGGAGGATCCTGGCTGCACACTGACGTTAGTGTGCGCCGGGATCAGCGCAATTACCAGCGGGGAGCTGCGGCGCCCCCGCTGGTAATCGTTACAGTGGTGAGCGGCGTCGGCACGCCGCGGGCCACATAACACGAGGCAGCGGGCCAGATTCTGCCCGCGGGCCTTGTGTTTAGAAGAAAAGTTCTCGACGGTGCCGCGGACCAGCGCTAAACACCTAACGGCCCAGCCCCAGTCCACGGACCAGTGGTTGGGGACCCCTGCTCTATAGGAAGTGCTGTCTGATGCATAGAACAGCGGGAGTGGACAGCAGAGCGCCACTGTACAATTACATGATATAGGCCTCTTGCTTTCTAATCATTCATTTTTTGTGAATGAATTTGCAGAAAATCCCTTACCAATGCAGTTGACCAATAACAAGCCATGGAAGCCCAGTTTTTTGCATGCAATTTAGTAAACAGTAGCGAGTGTTTTTTTTTTTAAGGGAAGGTGTCATCAGAAAAATACATTTTTGTGTAACATATATTTTTTAAGATTTTTTTGGTGATTTATTTCTAACTTTTTGTGACAATCTATATTTTTTCAAAAAATCCTAAATTCTGTATTTTTACATTGACCACAGAGCCTAATTCTAGTCTGCCACTTCCTGATCTGTAGCGAAGGCTTTGCAGCAGTCAACTCACTAACATCACTGACAGCTAACAGCTACATACAGATAACACAGGATCCACCATTCACAATAGGTATAAGGGTCCATTTAGATGGGACGAATCTCAGGCAAATGATGCCTGACACTCGTCCCTGTGTGTCCTCGCTCCCGTGCTCCTGCATGGGCGCTAGTACTGCTGGCTCGCTCAGAGTGGCTGGGAGGGGGGGCAGAGAGGCTGCAGGAGATTTCTTTCCTCGAGCTCCCCCGACCCTCTCTATTGATTTAACAGAGTGGCTGTTCAGTACTGAGCAGCTGCTATTTACACTGAACAATCAGTGATCAGCTCACCGTCCATCGTTTATGCAGCATAAATGATGGACGATGAGCTGATTGCTCATCATTCAATGTAAATAGCGGCTCTTCAGTATTGAACGGCCGCTGTGTTATTTCAATCGAGAGGGGCGGGTGAGCGCGAGCAGGGAAATCTCCTCTAGCCTCTTGGCTGAGAGCTAACGATACTAGCTTCCATGCAGGTGCACAGGAGCTAGTATGTGCAGGGATGAGTGTCGTGCATCTTTTGCCCGACATTCGTCCAGTTTAAAAGGGCCTTAAGTTGTGACTATCTACTACCCCTCCCTGCAAAATGACCTCTACCCATATGACAGAACATCAGAGACATTAACCTGGCAGAACCTTTCACAGGGTGATGAAAATTACCTTTGACTGCATGGCTATCCTCGAGCAAGAGAGAGGTAGTGAGAGCAAGAGAAAGGGAAAGAATGAGCAAACAAAAAAGGAAGAGCAAGTGGACAAAAGAAAAGCAAGAATGAGAGAGAAAGAAAGATGATGCTGCCCATCCATGTTGTATACTTGGGTAGTCAAGAATGTTTTAATATATTTAGTACACTGGCATTACTGGCAAATAGAGATGAGCGAGCACCAAAATGCTCGGGTGCTCATTACTCGGGACGAAATTTTCGCGATGTTCGAGGGTTCGTTTCGAGTAACGAACCCCATTGAAGTCAATGGGCGACCCGAGCATTTTTGTATATCGCTGATGCTCGCTAAGGTTTCCATTTGTGAAAATCTGGGCAATTCAAGAAAGTGATGGGAACGACACAGCAACGGATAGGGCAGGCGAGGGGCTACATGTTGGGCTGCATCTCAAGTTCCCAGGTCCCACTATTAAGCCACAATAGCAGCAAGAGTGGGCCCCTCCCAACAATTTTTACTTCTGAAAAGCCCTCATTAGCAATGCATACCTTAGCTAAGCACTACACTACCTCCAACAAAGCACAATCACTGACTGCATGACACTCTGCTGCCACTTCTCCTGGGTTACATGCTGCCCAACCCCCCCCTCCCCCGCACGACCCAGTGTCCACAGCGCACACCAAAGTGTCCCTGCGCAGCCTTCAGCTGCCCTCATGCCACACCACCCTCATGTCTATGCCATGAGGAGGAACGGCAGGCACACACTGCAGAGGGTTGGCACGGCTAGGCAGCGACCCTCTTTAAAAGGGGCGGGGTGATAGCCCACAATGCTGTACAGAAGCAATGAGAAATATAATCCTGTGCCACTGCCATCAGGAGCTGCACACGTGGGCATAGCAATGGGGAACCTATGTGCCACACACTATTCATTCTGTCAAGGTGTCTGCATGCCCCAGTCAGACCGCGGTTTTTTATAAATAGTTACAGGCAGGTACAACTCCGCAATGGGAATTCTGTGTGCACCCACAGCATGGGTGGCTCCCTGGAACCCACCGGCTGTACATAAATGTATCCCATTGCAGTGCCCTGGACAGCAGAGCTAACGTCAGATTAAATGCAGGTGGGCTTCGGCCCACACTGCATGCCCCAACCTGACTGGGGTTTTTAATTCATATACACAGGCAGGTACAACTCCCTATTGTGAAGTCTCTGTGGACCGACAGCATGGGTGGGTGCCAGGAAGCCACCGGCGGTACATAAATATATCCCATTGCAGTGCCCAGCACAGCTGAGCTAATGTCATGTTTAATGCAGGTGGGCTTCGGCCCACACTGCATGCCCCAGTCAGACTGGGGTTCTTTAGAAGTGGACACATGCAGTAACAACTCCGTGTGGACCGACAGCATGGGTGGGTGCCAGGAAGCCACCGGCGGTACATAAATATATCCCATTGCAGTGCCCAGCACAGCTGATGTAACGTCAGCTTTAATGCAGGTGGGCAAAAAATTAATTGGATTACACTGTAGGCGAGGGCCCCCAAAAATTGGTGTACCAACAGTACTAATGTACGTCAGAAAAATTGCCCATGCCCAACCAAGAGGGTAGGTGAAACCCATTAATCGCTTTGGGTAATGTGGCTTAATTTGTAACTAGGCCTGGAGGCACATAAATGTATCCCATTGCAATGCCCTGGACAGCAGAGCTAACGTCAGATTAAATGCAGGTGGGCTTCGGCCCACACTGCATGCCCCAGTCAGACTGGGGTTCTTTATAAGTAGACACAGGCAGGTAAAACTCCCTATTGTGAAGTCCGTGTGGACCGACAGCATGGGAGGGTCCCAGGAAGCCACCGGCAGTACATAAATAAATCCCATTGCATTGCCCAGCACAGCTGAGGTAATGTCATGTTTAATGCAGGTGGGCTTCGGCCCACACTGCATGCCCCAGTCAGACTGGGGTTCTTTATAAGTAGACACAGGCAGGTACAACTCCCTATTGTGAAGTCCGTGTGGACCGACAGCATGGGAGGGTCCCAGGAAGCCACAGGCGGTACATAAATAAATCCCATTGCATTGCCCAGCACAGCTGAGGTAATGTCATGTTTAATGCAGGTGGGCTTCGGCCCACACTGCATGCCCCAGTCAGACTGGGGTTTTTAGAAGTGGACACATGCAGTTACAACTCCGTGTGGACCGACAGCATGGCTGGCTCCCTGGAACCCACCGGCGGTACATAAATATATCCCATTGCATTGTCCATCACAGCTGAGGTAATGTCATGTTTAATGCAGGTGGGCTTCGGCCCACACTGCATGCCCCAGTCAGACTGGGGTTCTTTAGAAGTGGACACATGCAGTTACAACTCCGTGTGGACCGACAGCATGGGTGGGTGCCAGGAAGCCACCGGCGGTACATAAATATATCCCATTGCAGTGCCCAGCACAGCTGATGTAACGTCAGCTTTAATGCAGGTGGGCAAAAAATTAATTGGATTACACTGTAGGCGAGGGCCCCAAAAAATTGGTGTACCAACAGTACTAATGTACGTCAGAAAAATTGCCCATGCCCAACCAAGAGGGCAGGTGAAACCCATTAATCGCTTTGGTTAATGTGGCTTAATTTGTAACTAGGCCTGGAGGCAGCCCAGTTAAAATAAAAATTGGTTCAGGTGCAAGTTTTAACGCTTTAATGAGCATTGAAACATATAAAAATTGTTTAGAAAAATTATATGACTGAGCCTTGTGGGCCTAAGAAAAATTGCCCGTTCGGCATGATTACGTCAGGTTTCAGGAGGAGGAGCAGAAGGAGGAGGATGAATATTATACACAGATTGATGAAGCTAAAAGGTCCACGTTTTTGATGGTGATAGAGAACAATGCTTCCCTCCGCGGGTGCAGCCTACGTATTGTTTAGGTATCGCTGCTGTCCACTGGTGGAGAAGAGAACTCTGGGGAAATCCAGGCTTTGTTCATCTTGATGAGTGTAAGCCTGTCGGCACTGTCGGTTGACAAGCGGGTACGCTTATCTGTGATGATTCCCCCAGCCGCACTAAACACCCTCTCTGACAAGACGCTAGCCGCAGGACAAGCAAGCACCTCCAGGGCATACAGCGCGAGTTCAGGCCACGTGTCCAGCTTCGACACCCAGTAGTTGTAGGGGGCAGAGGCGTCACGAAGGACAGTCGTGCGATCGGCTACGTACTCCCTCACCATCCTTTTGCAGTGCTCCCACCGACTCAGCCTTGACTGGGGAGCGGTGACACAGTCTTGCTGGGGAGCCAGAAAGCTGTCAAAGGCCTTAGAGAGTGTTCCCCTGCCTGTGCTGTACATGCTGCCTGATCTCCGCGCCTCCCCTGCTACCTGGCCCTCGGAACTGCGCCTTCTGCCACTAGCGCTGTCAGATGGGAATTTTACCATCAGCTTGTCTGCCAGGGTCCTGTGGTATAGCATCACTCTCGAACCCCTTTCCTCTTCGGGTATGAGAGTGGAAAGGTTCTCCTTATACCGTGGGTCGAGCAGTGTGTACACCCAGTAATCCGTAGTGGCCAGAATGCGTGTAACGCGAGGGTCTCGAGAAGGCATCCTAACATGAAGTCAGCCATGTGTGCCAGGGTACCTGTACGCAACACATGGCTGTCCTCACTAGGAAGATCACTTTAAGGATCCTCCTCCTCCTCCTCCTCATGCCATACACACTGAAAGGATGACAGGCAAGCAGCATGGGTACCGTCAGCAGTGGGCCAAGCTGTCTCTTCCCCCTCCTCCTCATGCTCCTCCTCCTCCTCCTCCTCCTCAACGCGCTGAGATATAGACAGGAGGGTGCTCTGACTATCCAGCGACATACTGTCTTCCCCCGCCTCTGTTTCCGAGCGCAAAGCGTCTGCCTTTATGCTTTGCAGGGAACTTCTCAAGAGGCATAGCAGAGGAATGGTGACGCTAATGATTGCAGCATCGCTGCTCACCATCTGGGTAGACTCCTCAAAGTTTCCAAGGACCTGGCAGATGTCTGCCAACCAGGCCCACTCTTCTGTAAAGAATTGAGGAGGCTGACTCCCACTGCGCCGCCCATGTTGGAGTTGGTATTCCACTATAGCTCTACGCTGCTCATAGAGCCTGGCCAACATGTGGAGCGTAGAGTTCCACCGTGTGGGCACGTCGCACAGCAGTCGGTGCACTGGCAGATGAAACCGATGTTGCAGGGTGCGCAGGGTGGCAGCGTCCGTGTGGGACTTGCGGAAATGTGCGCAGAGCTGGCGCACCTTTCCGAGCAGGTCTGACAAGCGTGGGTAGCTTTTCAGAAAGCGCTGAACCACCAAATTAAAGACGTGGGCCAGGCATGGCACGTGCGTGAGGCTGCCGAGCTGCAGAGCCGCCACCAGGTTACGGCCGTTGTCACACACGACCATGCCCGGTTGGAGGCTCAGCGGCGCAAGCCAGTGGTCGGTCTGCTCTGTCAGACCCTGCAGCAGTTCGTGGGCCGTGTGCCTCTTCTCTCCTAAGCTGAGTAGTTTCAGCACGGCCTGCTGACGCTTGCCCACCGCTGTGCCGCCGTGCCGCGCGACACTGACTGCTGGTGACGTGCTGCTGCTGACATATCTTGATTGCGAGACAGAGGTTGCATAGGAGGAGGAGGAGGAGGGTGGTTTAGTGGAGGAAGCATACACCACCGCAGATACCACCACCAAGCTGGGGCCCGCAATTCTGGGCGTGGGTAGGACGTAAGCGGTCCCAGCCTCCACTAAATTCACCCAATGTGCCGTCAGGGAGATATAGTGGCCCTGCCCGCCTGTGCTTGTCCACGTGTCCATTGTTAAGTGGACCTTGGCAGTAACCGCGTTGGTGAGGGCGTGTACAATGTTGCGGGAGACGTGGTCGTGCAGGGCTGGGACGGCACATCGGGAAAAGTAGTGGCGACTGGGAACTGAGTAGCGCGGGGCCGCCGCCGCCATCATACCTTTGAAAGCCTTCGTTTCCACAACCCTATACGGCAGCATCTCCAGGCTGATAAATTTGGCTATGTGCACGTTTAACGCTTGAGCGTGCGGGTGCGTGGCGGCGTACTTGCGCTTGCGCTCCAACACTTGCGCTAGCGACGGCTGGACGGTGCGCTGAGAGACATTGGTGGATGGGGCCGAGGACAGCGGAGGTGAGGGTGTGGGTGCAGGCCAGGAGACGGTAGTGCCTGTGTCCTCAGAGGGGGGTTGGATCTCAGTGGCAGGTTGGGGCACAGGGGGAGAGGCAGCGGTGCAAACCGGAGGCGGTGAACGGCCTTCGTCCCACCTTGTGGGGTGCTTGGCCATCATATGTCTGCGCATGCTGGTGGTGGTGAGGCTGGTGGTGGTGGCTCCCCGGCTGATCTTGGCGCGACAATGGTTGCACACCACTGTTCGTCGGTCGTCTGCACTCTCATTGAAAAACTGCCAGACCTTTGAGCACCTCAGCCTCTGCAGGGTGGCATGGCGTGAGGGGGCGCTTTGGGAAACAGTTGGTGGATTATTCGGTCTGGCCCTGCCTCTACCCCTGGCCACCACACTGCCTCTTCCAACCTGCCCTGCTGCTGCACTTGCCTCCCCCTCTGAAGACCTGTCCTCAGTAGGCGTAGCAAACCAGGTGGGGTCAGTCACCTCATCGTCCTGCTGCTCTTCCTCCGAATCCTCTGTGCGCTCCTCCCTCGGACTTACTCCAATTACTACTACCTGAGTGATAGACAACTGTGTCTCATCGTCATCGTCCTCCTCACCCACTGAAAGGTCTTGAGACAGTTGCCGGAAGTCCCCAGCCTCATCCCCCGGACCCGGGGAACTTTCCAAAGGTTGGGCATCGGTCACGACAAACTCCTCCAGTGGGAGAGGATTCGGAACCATTGCTGCCCATTCTGGGCAGGGGCCTGAGAACAGTTCCTGGGAGTCTGCCTGCTCCTCAGAATGTGTCATTGTAATGGAGTGAGGAGGCTGGGAGGAAGGAGGAGCAGCAGCCAGAGGATTCAGAGTTGCAGCAGTGGACGGCGCAGAACTCTGGGTGGTCGATAGATTGCTGGATGCACTTTCTGCCATCCACGACAGGACCTGCTCACACTGCTCATTTTCTAATAAAGGTCTACCGCGTGGACCCATTAATTGTGAGATGAATGTGGGGACGCCAGAAACGTGCCTCTCTCCTAATCCCGCAGCAGTCGGCTGCGATACACCTGGATCAGGAGCTCGGCCTGTGCCCACACCCTGACTTGGGCCTCCGCGTCCTCACCCGCGTCCACGTCCTCTAGGCCTACCCCTACCCCTCAGCATGCTGTATTACCAGTAGTGCAGAAACAGAACGCTGTAATTAAATGTGCCGCTTATTGGCCTGTGGTTGGAGGCTGACTTCGCTTACGCAACGCACAGCAGAGGCAGGAAAGAATTTTGCGCAAGCCTGCTGTAACACTTAGCTGGCTGCGTATGAATTAGGACAACTACCCCCAGCAGAGACGCAGTACACTGAGGACGGTCACAGGCAGCCCAAATAGATTTTTTTTCCCAATTTTTTTTGGAAAAGCCCACTGCCTATATAGACTGTATATGTCTTTCACTGTCCCTGCCTCACCACCACTACTGGCCCTGGACTATGTAAAATTACTGCAGACTGTTTCACTCTGGACAGGATGACAGCGGTGATGTAAGAGGCAACGCAGAGCCAGGAAAGAATTTTGCGCAAGCCTGCTGTAACACTTAGCTGGCTGCGTATGAATTAGGACAACTACCCCCAGCAGAGATGCAGTACAGTCAGGACGGTCACAGGCAGCCCAAATAGATTTTTTTTCCCAAATTTTTTTTGGAAAAGCCCACTGCCTATATAGACTGTATATGTCTTTCACTGTCCCTGCCTCACCACCACTACTGGCCCTGGACTATGTAAAATTACTGCAGACTGTTTCACTCTGGACAGGATGACAGCGGTGATGTAAGAGGCAACGCAGAGCCAGGAAAGAATTTTGCGCAAGCCTGCTGTAACACTTGACTGGCTGCGTATGAATTAGGACAACTACCCCCAGCAGAGACGCAGTACAGTCAGGACGGTCACAGGCAGCCCAAATAGATTTTTTTTCCCAAATTTTTTTGGAAAAGCCCACTGCCTATATAGACTGTATATGTCTTTCACTGTCCCTGCCTCACCACCACTACTGGCCCTGGACTATGTAAAATTACTGCAGACTGTTTCACTCTGGACAGGATGACAGCGGTGATGTAAGAGGCAACGCAGAGCCAGGAAAGAATTTTGCGCAAGCCTGCTGTAACACTTGACTGGCTGCGTATGAATTAGGACAACTACCCCCAGCAGAGACGCAGTACAGTCTGGACGGTCACAGGCAGCCCAAATAGATTTTTTTCCCCAAATTTTTTTGGAAAAGCCCACTGCCTATATAGACTGTATATGTCTTTCACTGTCCCTGTCTCACCACCACTACTGGCCCTGGACTATGTAAAATTACTGCAGGACGCAATGCTCTGGATGCAATGCTCTGCACGGCCGATATACAAAAAAAAATATGTGCAACACTGCAAAGAGCAGCCTCAACAGTACTGCACACGGTCAGATGTGGCCCTAAGAAGGACCGTTGGGGTTCTTGAAGCCTAAAATCAATCCTAACATTCTCCCTATAGCAGCTGCGGCATCAGCAGCACTTTCCCTGATCTCTGTCAGAATGCATCTGTGGCGAGCCGCGGGAGGGGCCGATTTATATACTTGGGTGACACCTGATCTTGCCAGCCACTCACTGCAGGGGGGTGGTATAGGGCTTGAACGTCGCAGGGGGAAGTTGTAATGCCTTCCCTGTCTTTCTATTGGCCAGAAAAGCGCGCTAACGTCTCAGAGATAAAAGTGAAAGTAAACCGAACATCGCGTGGTACTCGTCACGAGTAACGAACATCTCGAACACGCTAATACTCGAACGAGTATCAAGCTCGGACGAGTACGTTCGCTCATCTCTACTGGCAAACCATTGTGTGTTACTAAAGTTTTTTCCATATGAAGCTACAACTCCCAGTATGATCTTAACATCGTAAGGACATGCTGAGAAGTGTAGTATAGCAAACTAGAATGCTGCAGACCTTACATGTGAGTGCAAAACTAATGTGACCCATTCAGAGACAGAATACACAATGACACTGAGTGACTCACAGATGATGTCCTCTTGACTCCCTCCTTTTCTTCTCTATCAACTCCAGACCTTCATGACTTCTTCCAGCTAACTCTTGCCTTTGTGAAGTTTGTGGCTCCGCTGTCTTTGGCTCCTCTTGAAAACAACACTGCTCCAGAGACAAATTATAACACACTCTCTGCCCCCAGAAATATAATAAATTGTACCCCAGAAATAAATAGCAATCTACACTGTGGCCCCAGGAATGAATTATATTATACAGTGCCCCTAGAAATATAGAGCAATCTACCCTGAAATATAATACTGTGCCCACATAAATATATTACTACACACAGTACCACCAAAACTAAATTACACTACACTGTATCCCCAGAAATATAATAAGTGGTGCTCCCAGAAATAAATTATACTACACTATGCCCAAAGAACTAAAGTATACTATACTGTGCCATAGAAATAAATGATGTTCTTTTCTTCTCTAATAGGGCTTCGACCATTATGATGACTTCTTCCAGCCAAAACTCATTTCTACACACTTGCCTCATTCTGCCGCTACCTCCAATGCCCCCCACACTGTAACATTTCCTATACTAATAAAAATAATGTCTCCTTTGTACCCCTCACAGTAGTTAGGCTCCCCTCCTTTCTGCCCCACAGCAGTTAAGCTCCCCCTTTTTTGCGGCTGAAAGTAGTTAGGCTTCCTTTTTCTTTTTTTCTGACCTCCCCCCACCCTCACACACAGTATTTAGGTCTCCACTTTTTTGCCCCTAGAATAGTGGCAAAAGTGGCACTATGTAAATCTTGAAAAGGGCTCCAAAAGGTTGTCTGAACGGTCACTATTTCAAAAAGGTGGAATAAAACTTCTTGACTTCACTTTAAATGGGAGTGCTTTGGATTCTTGAATTCTATCTATCTATCTATCTATCGAAAGCTGTTTACTAAACACTAATCCAGTATGAGTTTGTTCACAGATCTGGTTTTCTAGGTTATATTAATAATTTTTTGAAGTTTAAAAGCTACAACTACAAACCCATGTACTGCCTTTCATACTTCCGCAATATTTTTTTTAGATTGCAGATGCAAATTTTCAGTATAAAACAAACTTTGTGCGATTCCAATTTGGCTGTTTGAACATTTGGTTTCATCTGTTGCAGACACAATATCCTTCCATCAGGTTCAATGAGGATATTTGAAACTAGGGTAACGGACTCAGGGATGTATACTTGTGTAGCTACCAATATAGCAGGAAATGTAACGCAGTCTGTAAAGCTCAATGTTTATGGTAAGTACCGTGTTCTTGGCATGTTTACAACCTTTTTAGAAGATTTATGGTCTTTATCAAAAAAATCAGGCAAGGCCAGAGAAGGACTGGAAGATCTGACATTGATGGCATTCAATACTTTGTACAATAAAGCTGAATAATTGAAACAGCTTCTATGTTGGAATATTTTGGCAACTCACTATCCTGTTTTGGCTAGAGAAATGTTGATCCTGACAGTTCCCTTAAATGTAACCAGATTCAAGAAAAATGACTAGAAATAACGTTTTATTTTCCCCATTTTCTTTACATACTGATCTGTTTCTTTTATTGATGAATATTTAGTTTTATAGACAACTGAGTTGAGCTCTCAGCCTTCTACAAATATTAATGACAGATGTATAGTATACACTAAGGAAAAGTTATAATATATTCAGGTCAGGCTAAATGGCGATGGGAAGTGAATATGTATCACTATTTTCACTGCCGGGTGAGATAGATAGATACAGTTAGGGCCAGAAATATTTGGACAGTAACACAATTTTCGCGAGTTGGGCTCTGCATGCCACCGCATTGGATTTGAAATGAAGCCTCTACAACAGAATTCAAGTGCAGATTGCAACGTTTAATTTAAAGGGTTGAACAAAAATATCTGATAGAAAATGTAGGAATTGTACACATTTCTTTACAAACACTCCACATTTTAGGAGCTCAAAAGTAATTGGACAAATAAACATAACCCAAACAAAATATTTTTTTTTCAATATTTTGTTGCGAATCCTTTGGAGGCAATCACTGCCTTAAGTCTGGAACCCATGGACATCACCAAACGCTGGGTTTCCTCCTTCTTAATGCTTTGCCAGGCCTTTACAGCCGCAGCCTTCAGGTCTTGCTTGTTTGTGGGTCTTTCCGTCTGAAGTCTGGATTTGAGCAAGTGAAATGCATGCTCAATTGGGTTAAGATCTGGTGATTGACTTGGCCATTGCAGAATGTTCCACATTTTTGCACTCATGAACTCCTGGGTAGCTTTGGCTGTATGCTTGGGGTCATTGTCCATCTGTACTGTGAAGCACCGTCCGATCAACTTTGCAGCATTTGGCTGAATCTGGGCTGAAAGTATATCCCGGTACACTTCAGAATTCATCCGGCTACTCTTGTCTGCTGTTATGTCATCAATAAACACAAGTGACCCAGTGCCATTGAAAGCCATGCATGCCCATGCCATCACGTTGCCTCCACCATGTTTTACAGAGGATGTGGTATGCCTTGGATCATGTGCCGTTCCCTTTCTTCTCCAAACTTTTTTCTTCCCATCATTCTGGTACAGGTTGATCTTTGTCTCATCTGTCCATAGAATACTTTTCCAGAACTGGGCTGGCTTCTTGAGGTGTTTTTCGGCAAATTTAACTCTGGCCTGTCTATTTTTGGAATTGATGAATGGTTTGCATCTAGATGTGAACCCTTTGTATTTACTTTCATGGAGTCTTCTCTTTACTGTTGACTTAGAGACAGATACACCTACTTCCCTGAGAGTGTTCTGGACTTCAGTTGATGTTGTGAACGGGTTCTTCTTCACCAAAGAAAGTATGCGGCGATCATCCACCACCGTTGTCTTCCGTGGACGCCCAGGCCTTTTTGAGTTCCCAAGCTCACCAGTCAATTCCTTTTTTCTCAGAATGTACCCGACTGTTGATTTTGCTACTCCAAGCATGTCTGCTATCTCTCTGATGGATTTTTTCTTTTTTTTCAGCCTCAGGATGTTCTGCTTCACCTCAATTGAGAGTTCCTTTGACCGCATGTTGTCTGGTCACAGCAACAGCTTCCAAATCCAAAACCACACACCTGGAATCAACCCCAGACCTTTTAACTACTTAATTGATAACAGGTTAACGAGGGAGACGCCTTCTGAGTTAATTGCAGCCCTTAGAGTCCATTGTCCAATTACTTTTGGTCCCTTGAAAAAGAGGAGGCTATGCATTACAGAACTATGATTCCTAAACCCTTTCTCCGATTTGGATGTGGAAACTCTCATATTGCAGCTGGGAGTGTGCACTTTCAGCCCATATTATATATATAATTGTATTTCTGAACATGTTTTTGTAAACAGCTAAAATAACAAAACTTGTGTCACTGTCCAAATATTTCTGGCCCTAACTGTAGATAGATAGATAGATAGATAGATAGATATGAGATCGATAGATACATATGAGATAGATAGATAGATAGATAGATAGATAGACAGATAGATAGATAGATATGAGATCAATAGATACATATGAGATAGATAGATAGATAGATAGATAGATAGATAGATATGAGATCAATAGATATAGATAGATAGATAGATAGATAGATAGATAGATAGATAGATAGATAGATAGATAGATAGATAGATAGGAGATAGATGCATATGCGATAGATAGACAGATATATAGATAGATACATATTAGATAGATAGATATGAGATAGATACTGTAGATATGAGATAGATAGATAGATAGATAGATAGATATGAGATAGATACTGTAGATATGAGATAGATAGATATGAGATAGATACTGTAGATATGAGATAGATACTGTAGATATGAGATAGATAGATAGATAGATAGATATGAGATAGATACTGTAGATATGAGATAGATAGATATGAGATAGATACTGTAGATATGAGATAGATAGATAGATAGATAGATAGATAGATAGATAGATAGATAGATAGATAGATAGATTTTAATGATATTTGTGATGTCTGTAAAATTCTGCATTTTATGTTTTTTACCCGATTGTATGTTTCATTCCTAAGTTCCACCAAAAATCCAAAGAGGCCCTAAAGTCATAAGAGTAAATGTTCATCAGAGTTTTGAAATCACCTGCATTAGTAACGGCATACCACTGCCCAAAACAACCTGGTTTAAGGATGGAAGAAGACTAGAAATGAATGAAAGACTGAAGGATACCACATTCAGAGTGGGTAGCGCAGAACTTTCTGATGCAGGACTCTATAGATGCATTGCCAGTAACATTATTGGCCAAGATGATGCAAATGTTACTGTTGAGCTACGAGGTAAACAAGCTAATATGATCATCACTATTAGAGATGAGCGAACACCAAAATGTTCGGGTGTTCGTTATTCGGAACGAACTTCCCGCGATGCTCGAGGGTTCGTTTCGAACAACGAACCCCATTGAAGTCAATGGGCGACCAGAGCATTTTTGTATTTCGCCGATGCTCGCTAAGGTTTTCATGTGTGAAAATCTGGGCAATTCAAGAAAGTGATGGGAATGACACAGTGACGGATAGGGCAGGCGAGGGGCTACATGTTGGGCTGCATCTCAAGTTCCCAGGTCCCACTATTAAGCCACAATAGCGGCAAGAGTGCCCCCCCCCCCCCACTGTCAGCATAAAGATCGTCCTCCTCTGCCACAGCTGTAACAGCTGTAGCAGAGAAGAACGATGTTTGCCCATTGAATTCAATGGAGCGGCAATACAGCAGGTTCCACTGAATGCAATGGGCTGCCCGCGATCGCAGGATGAATGGTCGGAAAGGGGTTAAATATATAACCCCTTTCCTGCAATTCATCCAGAAATGTGTTACACTAAAAATATATACCGGCGTATAAGGCGACCGGGCGTATAAGACGACCCCCCAACTGTCACCTTATATGCCGGTAATACAGTGGAGCAAAGAATAAAAATCATTACTTACGTTTTTAGATGATCTGCGGCGCTCCTGCAGGCTGTCACTCCCTCCTAATCCACGGCAGACAAGCTTTCTCTATGAAAGGCTTTAAATCCCTGCCTCCAGAAACACAGCCAATCACAGCCATTCAATGACATCATTGTCATTGGCTGTGATTGGCTGAAGGCACGTGTCTTTCTGGAGGCAGGGATTTAAAGCCTTTCATAGAGAAAGCAATGCTCTGCCGTGGATTAGGAGGGAGTGACAGCCTGCAGGAGCGCCGCAGATCATCTAAAAACGTAAGTAATGCTTTTTATTCTTTGCTCCACTGTATTACCGGCGTATAAGGTGACAGTTGGGGGGTCGTCTTATACGCCCCGTCGCCTTATACGCCGGTATATATTTTTAGTGTAACACATTTCTGGATGAATTGCAGGAAAGGGGTTATATATTTAACCCCTTTCCGACCATTCATCCTGCGATCGCCGGCAGCCCATTGCTTTCAGTGGAACCTGCTGTATTGCCGCTCCATTGAATTCAATGGGCAAACATCGTTCTTCTCTGCTACAGCTGTTACAGCTGTGCCAGAGAAGAAGGATTTGTCTTCTATATGTTCTCAATGGGGTCAGCGCTGCTGCCGCTGGCCCCATTGAGCGCATATAGAATGCATCCATAGCGAACCGCGGGAGGGGCAGACTTTTATATCAGGCGGACACCTTATCTCCCCAGCCACTCACTGCACGGGGGTGGTATAGGGCTTAAACGTTGCAGGGGGAAGTTGTAATGCCTTCCCTGTCTTTATATTGGCCAAAAAAAAGCGCTAACGTCTCAGGGAAGAAAGTTAAAGTAACCCGGACACCGCATGGTGTTCGTTACGGATAACGAACATACCGAACACCCTAATATTCGCACGAATATCAAGCTCGGAAGAACACGTTCGCTCATCTCTAATCACTATGTATTTATGTTTCTCTGGATGGCAATAACTCTTTTGTCGATTATTCCATTGTAGCACCCCCTACTTTATCCAACCTGGAACCTCCTTATGACAAGATGAACCAGGAAAGGATTTCAAATCAATGGATTGCATTTCCATGTCCAGCAAAAGGTATACATCACTCATTTTTTAAAATTTGTTACATTAGTGGTAAGATATTAACTCTGAACTTTACCTCCATTTGGAAAGCATGTTAATCTTAAGACTTTAAACTACCATTACAACCATTTCTTTCTCCATTAGTGATTTTCCAAGTTTTTGTCTCCCTTGGATGTAAAGAAAGATTAAGTTTATCAGTTCTAAGATCCATAACTTTATGTTCATTAACCTTGATTCTTGACTTGAATAGAATTAGGGCGAGCACCCACTGGCGTTTGCGTTTTCGCCGCGTTTCCCGCGATTTTTCCGCGCGTTTTTCGCGGCGTTTTCGCGGCTTTTCCATTAATTTCCATGGAGAAAAATAAGGACACATATGCAACTGACAGTTCCTATGTTAAAAACGCAAACGCAACGCAAAAAAAACGCCAGTGGACAGGAACACATGTTATCTCTATGCCTGTGCAGGAAAAACGCAAAACGCAAAACGCAGGTAAAAAAACGCCAGTGGGTGCTCGCCCTGAGACTGTCATTTACCATTTACTAATCAGCAATGAATCATCTTTTTACCTGCAATGGGACAAAGTTTGCATGCACACTATGATGACAGTGCATCGTTGCAAGGCATGGCTTGTGAAACAAAAACCCTAAAATAACCAAAGTATTTCCGATATACCAGTAAGTAACTTAAAGGGGTTGTCCCGCAAAATGAAGTAAAGGTAAACACTTCTGTATGGCCATATACATGCACTTTGTAATATACATCGTGCATTAAATATTGGCCATACAGAAGTTATATACTTATGCATGCGCAGAAGACCTGTGCGGCGCGAGCACGCTGGAGCAGCCCCTACAACGGGACAGAAGAGGCAGACTGCGCAAGCGCGTCTAATCCAGCCAGGAGAAGGATTCGGTCGGTGCCATGGAGACGGGGACGCCAACAGGGGGGGGGGGGGGGGGGGTAAGTATATAACTTCTGTATGGCCAATATTTAATGCACGATGTATATTACAAAGTGCATGTATATGGCCATACAGAAGTGCTTACCTTTACTTCATTTTGCGGGACAACCCTTTTAACCACTTAGTGATGGGCCCATTTTATGCCCTTATGACCTGAAAGCCCTCACTGACTCACTGACTGACTGATTCACTGACTGACTTGCCAAAAGTTCTCCAACTTCCCGATATCGTAGAAACATGAATTTTGGCATGAGCATAGATTATCTCCAAAATAGGAAAAGTAATTGGGTCCCAACTCGATTATTCAATTCTAGCGCAAAAGAATTGGCGTCGAAATTTTACATACATAATCTAAATCTGTCACTTCCCAATGCCTTAGAAAATTAAAATTTGGCAGGAGCATTGATTATGACATAAATAGGAAAAGCTAATGGGTCCCAACTCCATCATTCAATTCTAGGCGCAAAAGAATTAGCGTCCAAATTTTACGTACGGAATCTAATTTTCTCACTTTCCGGTGTCATAGAAACGGGAAATTTGGCAGGAGCATTGATTATGTCATAAATAGGAAAAGTTCATAGGTCCCAACTTGATTATTCAATTCTTTGCGCAAAAGAATTGGCGTCAAAAGTTTACGTGCGGAATGTAATTTTTTCACTTTCCGGTGTCATAGAAACAGGAAATTTGGCACAAGCATTGATTATGTCATAAATAGGAAAAGCTAATGGGTACCAACTCGATTATTCAATTCTAGCGCAAAAGAATTGGCGTCAAAATTTTACGTGCGGAATGTAATTTTTTCACTTTCCGGTGTCATAGAAACGGGAAATTTGGCACGAGCATTGATTATGTCATAAATGGGAAAAGCTAATGGGTCCCAACTCGATTATTCAATTCTAGCGCAAAAGAATTGGCGTCGAAATTTTACATACGGAATGTAATTTTTTCACTTTCCGGTGTCATAGAAACGGGAAATTTGGCACGAGCATTGATTATGTCATAAATAGGAAAAGCTAATGGGTCCCAACTCGATTATTCAATTCTATGTGCAAAAGAATTAGTGTCCAAATTTTACGTACGGAATCTAATTTTCTCACTTTCCGATGTCATAGAAACGGGAAATTTGGCACGAGCATTGATTATGTCATAAATAGGAAAAGTTCATAGGTCCCAACTCGATTGTTCAATTCTATGCGCAAAAGAATTGGCGTCAAAATTTTACGTGCGGAATGTAATTTCTTCCCTTTCGGTGTCATAGAAACGGGAAATTTGGCACGAGCATTGATTATGTCATAAATAGGAAAAGCTAATGGGTCCCAACTCGATTATTCAATTCTAGCGCAAAAGAATTGGCGTTGAAACTTTACGTGCGGAAGGTAATTTTTACACTTTCCGGTGTCATAGAAACAGGAAATTTGGCACGAGCATTGATTATGTCATAAATGGGAAAAGCTAATGGGTCTCAACTCCATTATTCAATTCTATGCGCAAATGAATTAGCGTCCAAATTTTACGTGCGGAATGTAATTTCTTCACTTTCTGGTGTCATAGAAACGTGAAATTTGGCACGAGCATTGATTATGTCATAAATAAGAAAAGCTAATGGGTCCCAACTCGATTATTCAATTCTATGCGCAAAAGAATTAGCGTCCAAATTTTACGTGCGGAATGTAATTTCTTCACTTTCCGGTGTCATAGAAGCGGGAAATTTGCCACAAGCATTGATTATGTCATAAATAGGAAAAGCTAATGGGTCCCAACTCGATTATTCAATTCTAGCGCAAAAGAATTAGCGTCCAAATTTTACGTGCGGAATGTAATTTTCTCACTTTCCGGTGTCATAGAAACGGGACATTTGGCACGAGCATTGATTATGTCATAAATAGGAAAAGCTAATGGGTCCCAACTCCTTTATTCAATTCTATGCGCAAAAGAATTAGCGTCCAAATTTTACGTGCGGAATGTAATTTCTTCACTTTCCAGTGTCATAGAAACGGGAAATTTGGCACGAGCATTGATTATGTCATAAATAGGAAAAGCTAATGGGTCCCAACTCCATTATTCAACTCTATGCGCAAAAGAATTAGCGTCCAAATTTTACGTACATAATCTAAATCTCTCACTTCCCAATGTCATAGAAACATGAAATTTGGCACAAGCATTGATTGTGTCCTAAGTATGAAAAGTTAATAGGTCCCAACTCGATTATTCAATTCTAAGCGCAAAAGAATTAGTGTCCAAATTTTATGTATGTAATCTAATTCTCTCACTTCCTGATGTCATTTTATAAAAAGGAAGCGTTGCATGGTTACCTCCCAGTGGTGTTTTCTGGGTAACGCAGAGAACTATGCAAAATGGTGAACATATCTTTTTCCTCAGTATCTCTAAAGTAACCACGACTTCATAAGATTTTCCATGTGAACACCAGATAAATACCAGTACCAAATTAACTCGGGCGAAGCCTGGTATATCAGCTAGTAGTATATAAGGCCGAAAAAAGACATATGTCCATCCAGTTCAGCTTTTTACCCCCAAATATTGATCCAGAGGAGGGCAAAAAACATCAATCAGGTAGAAGCCAATTTTCCCCATTTAAGGGGAAAAAAATTCCTTCCCGACTCCAGTCTGGCAATCCGAATAATCCCTGGATAACTGACCCTTTGAAGTTATTAATGATTATAACATATATTTAATTGCTCAAGAAAGACGTCCAGGCCTCTCTTGAGCTCTTTTATCAAATTTGTGATTCCCACATCCTTAGGCACTTACAGTAAAGAACCCCCTTCTATGTTGGTGTAGAAACCTTCTTTCCTCTAGACGTAGAGGCACCCCTTGTTACAGTGACAGTCCTGGGTATAAATAGATGATGGGAGAGATCTCTGTATTGTCCCTTGATATATTTATACATAGTTATTAGGTCGCCCCTCAGCAGTCTTTTACCAAACTAAATAACCCCAATTTTGATAACCTCTCTGGGTATTGTAGTCCACCCATTACGTTCATTACCTTAGTTTTCCACATTTGTACCTGCTCAAGCTCTGCTATGTCCTTCTTCAGTACCGGTGCCCAAAACTGCTTCCCACAGTGTCATCGTACATACTTCTGGTAAGTATGTACGGGAATGCTGCAGCCTCTAATTGGCTGCAGCGGGCACTTGACTGCCACTGAGCCGTCTATCTGGCAGTCACCACCGATACCGGCAGCGGCTGTCAGCTGCATCCAAAGGTTCCAGTACAGGTGAGTATGTCCTCTTTTTTATTTTAGGCCTGGGCTGAACAGGTTGAAGGGGTTTTGTTGCAATGACAAAAACCTTTTAAAGAGCATTACAATCTGTTCATTTGGGAAGTCAATGTTCGTTACAGCTGATGACTCCTCATTATGTTGCTGTATGTTCAAATTACTTTTGCTGGGTCTATCTCATTACTCTTCCTCTACCACTTTTCTAATGGTTCATCTGGTCAATAGGCACAGGTTTAACGATGAAGACTCTCCCCAATAGTTTTATACAATATGTCTGAATGGACTCTTTGCAGAACTGTGCGTGTAACACCTTAATTTAATAAACATTCATTTTGCATAGGAATGTAGTAGATAGAAAATATATAAGTTCTTTTAGCTACAGGATTGTAGTAATGTTGTTAGGTTTGCTTATTGCTTATACAATAGGAATATAATTTGCAATTGGAAATACTTATTTATCAAGTGCCGTTGTGTTAAAAAAGAACTCCCAACTTCAGGCATCAATGAAATTCGGAAATATTAAACCAACAAGTAAATTTTACCTTAATATGATCTTAAATAGAATGGGACCTTGAATTATTCATCATCAAGCAAGCTTATACATTCAAGACATGTCAGTAATTTCAATGAATTTTACAGATAGCCAACAATCAGAGGCATAACTTGAAGCTTCTGGGCCCCAATGCAAAGTCTGTAACAGGGCCCCCAACTATAATGCTTTGTTCACAGTACTGGGCTCCCTATATAGAGAATAGAGGCTCTATGGGCCCCCTAAGGCTCCTGGGCCCGGGTGCAACTGCATCCCCTATAGTTCCACCCGTTCCAACAATACTTCTGTATATTTTCCTACTCTCATTATACTTTACACCATGTGATCACATTTTAAGGAACTCCAAGACCTGTGATCAAGTGGTTACACAATAACAAAGAATTAAGAGGAACAGAACCTGGCATCAACATTACAAAGGACGGGACGCTGCTCATCAGTTCCTTGACGCCGTACGACAATGGAGAGTACAAGTGTGTGGCCACAAATGAAGCGGGGCTGACAGAAAAGAAATACATCCTGAAAGTCCACGGTAGTATTCTCATTTTGTTTATTTCCAATGCTTCTCATAAGTACTGTTTGCATTACCAATTCCATTGCAGCTACTGAGATGAAGACATTTATGGTCTTTCATTTTTTTGTTCTTTCTAGAGTACTAAAGTACGTTGTATTGACCCATTGATAGTAGATCTCTAGTGCAAGGCCCGTCTTAAGACCTCTATTAGCTTTTCTGACATGTCTGTTTTAGTAACTGGGTACTACAATTCACCTTATCAATACGGCATAACCCCACACAGTCTGAAACCATCCAGCCAGTGCTGGCAGCTTCACACTCAGAGCTCAGTCAGACGAGTTTTTTTCCCCAGCATCTATAGATGTAAAAAAAAATGGCTCTATTAGAACCAATGTTTTCCAATGAACATGGTCACATGTCCATTTTTTACAAGCGAATAAAATTTGCTCCAGGTAAAAATAGGATAGCCTCCGACCAGTGGGGCTGTTGATCTCAAATGTTGGTCCAGGGATTACTCTGGCTGCCATTATGGAGTCAGGAAGGAGTTTTTTCCTCCAAATGAGCTTAATTGGCTCTTTAGGGTTTTTTGCTTTCCTCTGGACCAACAAGGAAGGGGGTGGGGGGAATGAAACAGGCTGAACTAGATGGACATTGTCTTCATTCAGCCTTATATACTATGTTACTATGTTTTAAATTCACACAAAAACGCAGTTTCACGCGAATCAATGCAACTTTGACAGTAAGAAATCCTACTGTCAAAGCCCTTAAATAAGCCCTAGCTGCAGGAAGAAAATTTAAAAATAATAATACATCACCCAGAAGCACTGCCAACTCCAGCGCATCTTCTCCCCGAGTCCCTGGAACTCTTCTTCTTCATGTTCTTCTGGCCAGGGATTAAAAAATCCCCGCCTCCTGGAAGTGCTACCACCGATTGGCTGAATGCTTTGACCAATCACAGCACTACATGCGGGGAAGATAGGGAAAGTCCTATCTTTTCTCAGACGTAGTATTCACAGCCAAGAAATCCCAGCAGTCAAGATGAAACCACTGAACTCCTATTGAGATCATTGGTTTCGTTTTGTCCTGTTATACGGCCATGATTATCACCGCTGTATAAGTCTAGAAAAACATACACATTCCTGTTTAAATCCTAAAGCTAATGAAGCAAACTCACCATTATGGAATGACGTGCTCGCAACACGCTTGGCCAGTGGTTTCTGAAGGTCATGACTACACATTTAAGA